>NC_092100.1:300000-600000 GCF_045679555.1 Salvelinus alpinus | reverse complement strand
TAGTTTAGTAAAACTCTCTCAGTTTAGTAATACTCTCTCAGTTTAGTAATATTCTCTAAGTTTAGTAATAATCTCTCAGCTCTCTCAGTTTAGTAATACTCTCTCAGTTTAGTAATATTCTCTCAGTTTAGTAATATTCTCTCAGTTTAGTAATATTCTTTCAGTGTAGTAATATTCTCTCGGGTTAGCTCTCTCAGTTTAGTAATATTCTCCCAGTTTAGTAATATTCTCTCAGTTTAGTAATATTCTCTCAGTATAGTAATACTCTCTCGGGATAGTAATACTCTCTAAGTTTAGTAAAACTTTCTCAGTTTAGTAATACTCTCTCAGTTTAGTAATATTCTCTCAGTTTAGTAATACTCTCTCAGTTTAGTAAAACTCTCTCAGTTTAGTAATACTCTCTCAGTTTAGTAATACTCTCTCAGTCTTGTAATACTCTCTCAGCTCTCTCAGTTTAGTAATACTCTCTCAGTTTAGTAACACTCTCTCAGTTTAGTAATACTCTCTCAGTCTAGGAACACTCTCTCAGTCTAGTAATACTATCTCAGCTCTCTCAGTTTAGTAATATTCTCTCAGTTTAGTAATACTCTCTCGGGTTAGTAATACTCTCTCAGTTTAGTAATGCTCTCACAGTTTAGTACTATTCTCTCAGTTTGGTAATACTCTCTCGGTTTAGTAATACTCCCTTAGTTTAGTAAAACTCTCTCAGTTTAGTAATACTCTCTCAGTTTAGTAATATTCTCTCAGTTTAGTAATATTCTCTCAGTTTAGTAATACATTCGGAGTCTAGTAACACTCTCTCAGTTTAGTAAAATTGTCTCAGTTTAGTAAAACTGTCTCAGTTAAGTAAATACTCTCTCGGTTTAGTAATACTCTCTCAGTTTAGTAATATTCTCTAAGTTTAGTAATAATCTCTCAGCTCTCTCAGTTTAGTAATACTCTCTCAGTTTAGTAATATTCTCTCAGTTTAGTAATATTCTCTCAGTTTAGTAATATTCTCTCAGTGTAGTAATATTCTCTCAGCTCTCTCAGTTTAGTAATATTCTCCCAGTTTAGTAATATTCTCTCAGTTTAGTAATATTCTCTCAGTATAGTAATACTCTCTCGGGATAGTAATACTCTCTCAGTTTAGTAAAACTTTCTCAGTTTAGTAATATTCTCTCAGTTTAGTAATATTCTCTCAGTTTAGTAATACTCTCTCAGTCTAGTAAAACTCTCTCAGTTTAGTAATATTCTCTCAGTGTAGTAATATTCTCTCAGCTCTCTCAGTTTAGTAATATTCTCCCAGTTTAGTAATATTCTCTCAGTTTAGTAATATTCTCTCAGTATAGTAATACTCTCTCGGGTTAGTAATACTCTCTCAGTTTAGTAAAACTTTCTCAGTTTAGTAATACTCTCTCAGTTTAGTAATATTCTCTCAGTTTAGTAATACTCTCTCAGTTTAGTAAAACTCTCTCAGTTTAGTAATACTCTCTCAGTTTAGTAATACTCTCTCAGTCTTGTAATACTCTCTCAGCTCTCTCAGTTTAGTAATACTCTCTCAGTTTAGTAACACTCTCTCAGTTTAGTAATACTCTCTCAGTCTAGTAACACTCTCTCAGTTTAGTAAAACTCTCTCAGTTTAGTAATACTCTCTCAGTTTAGTAATACTCTCTCAGTCTTGTAATACTCTCTCAGCTCTCTCAGTTTAGTAATACTCTCTCAGTTTAGTAACACTCTCTCAGTTTAGTAATACTCTCTCAGTCTAGTAACACTCTCTCAGTTTAGTAATACTCTCCCAGTTTAGTAATATTCTCTCAGTTTAGTAATACTCTCTCAGTTGAGTAATAATCTCTCTGGTGAGTAATATTCTCTCAGTTGAGTAATACTCTCTCAGTCTAGTAATACTATCTCAGCTCTCTCAGTTTAGTAATATTCTCTCAGTTTAGTAATACTCTCTCGGGTTAGTAATACTCTCTCAGTTTAGTAATGCTCTCACAGTTTAGTAGTATTCTCTCAGTTTGGTAATACTCTCTCGGTTTAGTAATACTCCCTTAGTTTAGTAAAACTCTCTCAGTTTAGTAATACTCTCTCAGTTTAGTAATATTCTCTAAGTTTAGTAATAATCTCTCAGCTCTCTCAGTTTAGTAATACTCTCTCAGTTTAGTAATATTCTCTCAGTTTAGTAATATTCTCTCAGTTTAGTAATATTCTTTCAGTGTAGTAATATTCTCTCAGCTCTCTCAGTTTAGTAATATTCTCCCAGTTTAGTAATATTCTCTCAGTTTAGTAATATTCTCTCAGTATAGTAATACTCTCTCGGGATAGTAATACTCTCTAAGTTTAGTAAAACTTTCTCAGTTTAGTAATACTCTCTCAGTTTAGTAATATTCTCTCAGTTTAGTAATACTCTCTCAGTTTAGTAAAACTCTCTCAGTTTAGTAATACTCTCTCAGTTTAGTAATACTCTCTCAGTCTTGTAATACTCTCTCAGCTCTCTCAGTTTAGTAATACTCTCTCAGTTTAGTAACACTCTCTCAGTTTAGTAATACTCTCTCAGTCTAGTAACACTCTCTCAGTCTAGTAATACTATCTCAGCTCTCTCAGTTTAGTAATATTCTCTCAGTTTAGTAATACTCTCTCGGGTTAGTAATACTCTCTCAGTTTAGTAATGCTCTCACAGTTTAGTAGTATTCTCTCAGTTTGGTAATACTCTCTCGGTTTAGTAATACTCCCTTAGTTTAGTAAAACTCTCTCAGTTTAGTAATACTCTCTCAGTTTAGTAATATTCTCTCAGTTTAGTAATATTCTCTCAGTTTAGTAATACATTCGGAGTCTAGTAACACTCTCTCAGTTTAGTAAAATTGTCTCAGTTTAGTAAAACTGTCTCAGTTAAGTAATACTCTCTCGGTTTAGTAATACTCTCTCAGTTTAGTAATATTCTCTAAGTTTAGTAATAATCTCTCAGCTCTCTCAGTTTAGTAATACTCTCTCAGTTTAGTAATATTCTCGCAGTTTAGTAATATTCTCTCAGTTTAGTAATATTCTCTCAGTTTAGTAATATTCTCTCAGCTCTCTCAGTTTAGTAATATTCTCCCAGTTTAGTAATATTCTCTCAGTTTAGTAATATTCTCTCAGTATAGTAATACTCTCTCGGGTTAGTAATACTCTCTCAGTTTAGTAAAACTCTCTCAGTTTAGTAATACTCTCTCAGTTTAGTAATATTCTCTCAGTTTAGTAATACTCTCTCAGTCTAGTAAAACTCTCTCAGTTTAGTAATATTCTCTCAGTTTAGTAATATTCTCTCAGCTCTCTCAGTTTAGTAATATTCTCCCAGTTTAGTAATATTCTCTCAGTTTAGTAATATTCTCTCAGTATAGTAATACTCTCTCGGGTTAGTAATACTCTCTCAGTTTAGTAAAACTCTCTCAGTTTAGTAATACTCTCTCAGTTTAGTAATATTCTCTCAGTTTTGTAATACTCTCTCAGTTTAGTAAAACTCTCTCAGTTTAGTAATACTCTCTCAGTTTAGTAATACTCTCTCAGTCTTGTAATACTCTCTCAGCTCTCTCAGTTTAGTAATACTCTCTCAGTTTAGTAACACTCTCTCAGTTTAGTAATACTCTCTCAGTCTAGTAACACTCTCTCAGTTTAGTAATACTCTCCCAGTTTAGTAATATTCTCTCAGTTTAGTAATACTCTCTCAGTTGAGTAATAATCTCTCTGGTGAGTAATATTCTCTCAGTTGAGTAATACTCTCTCAGTCTAGTAATATCTCTCTCAGTTTAGTAATATTCTCTCAGTTTAGTAATACTCTCTCGGGTTAGTAATACTCTCTCAGTTTAGTAATACTCTCTCAGTTTAGTAATATTCTCTCAGTTTAGTAATACTCTCTCAGTTTAGTAATACTCTCTCAGTTTAGTAAGATTCTCTCAGTTTAGTAATACTCTCTCAGTTTAGTAATACTCTCTCAGTTTAGTAATACTCTCTCAGTTTAGTAATACTCTCTCAGTTTAGTAATACTCTCTCAGTTTAGTAATACTCTCTCAGTTTAGTAATATTCTTTCAGTGTAGTAATATTCTCTCAGCTCTCTCAGTTTAGTAATATTCTCCCAGTTTAGTAATATTCTCTCAGTTTAGTAATATTCTCTCAGTATAGTAATACTCTCTCGGGATAGTAATACTCTCTCAGTTTAGTAAAACTTTCTCAGTTTAGTAATACTCTCTCAGTTTAGTAATATTCTCTCAGTTTAGTAATACTCTCTCAGTTTAGTAAAACTCTCTCAGTTTAGTAATACTCTCTCAGTTTAGTAATACTCTCTCAGTCTTGTAATACTCTCTCAGCTCTCTCAGTTTAGTAATACTCTCTCAGTTTAGTAACACTCTCTCAGTTTAGTAATACTCTCTCAGTCTAGTAACACTCTCTCAGTCTAGTAATACTATCTCAGCTCTCTCAGTTTAGTAATATTCTCTCAGTTTAGTAATACTCTCTCGGGTTAGTAATACTCTCTCAGTTTAGTAATGATCTCACAGTTTAGTAGTATTCTCTCAGTTTGGTAATACTCTCTCGGTTTAGTAATACTCCCTTAGTTTAGTAAAACTCTCTCAGTTTAGTAATACTCTCTCAGTTTAGTAATATTCTCTCAGTTTAGTAATATTCTCTCAGTTTAGTAATACATTCGGAGTCTAGTAACACTCTCTCAGTTTAGTAAAATTGTCTCAGTTTAGTAAAACTGTCTCAGTAAAGTAAATACTCTCTCGGTTTAGTAATACTCTCTCAGTTTAGTAATATTCTCTAAGTTTAGTAAAAATCTCTCAGCTCTCTCAGTTTAGTAATACTCTCTCAGTGTAGTAATATTCTCTCAGTTTAGTAATATTCTCTCAGTTTAGTAATATTCTCTCAGTGTAGTAATATTCTCTCAGCTCTCTCAGTTTAGTAATATTCTCTCAGTTTAGTAATATTCTCTCAGTATAGTAATACTCTCTCGGGATAGTAATACTCTCTCAGTTTAGTAAAACTTTCTCAGTTTAGTAATACTCTCTCAGTTTAGTAATATTCTCTCAGTTTAGTAATACTCTCTCAGTCTAGTAAAACTCTCTCAGTTTAGTAATACTCTCTCAGTTTAGTAATACTCTCTCAGTCTTGTAAATACTCTCTCAGCTCTCTCAGTTTAGTAATACTCTCTCAGTTTAGTAACACTCTCTCAGTTTAGTAATACTCTCTCAGTCTAGTAACACTCTCTCAGTTTAGTAATACTCTCCCAGTTTAGTAATATTCTCTCAGTTTAGTAATACTCTCTCAGTTTAGTAATACTCTCTCAGTTTAGTAATATTCTCTCAGTTTAGTAACATTCTCTCAGTTTAGTAATATTCTCTCAGTTTAGTAATATTCTCTCAGTTTAGTAATACTCTCTCAGTTTAGTAAAACTCTCTCAGTTTAGTAATACTCTCTCAGTTTAGTAATACTCTCTCAGTCTTGTAATACTCTCTCAGCTCTCTCAGTTTAGTAATACTCTCTCAGTTTAGTAACACTCTCTCAGTTTAGTAATACTCTCTCAGTCTAGTAACACTCTCTCAGTTTAGTAATACTCTCTCAGTTTAGTAATATTCTCTCAGTTTAGTAATACTCTCTCAGTTTAGTAATACTCTCTCAGTTTAGTAATATTCTCTCAGTTAAGTAATACTCTCTCAGTTTAGTAAAACTCTCTCAGTTTAGTAAAACTCTCTCAGTTTAGTAATACTCTCTCAGTCTTGTAATACTCTCTCAGCTCTCTCAGTTTAGTAATACTCTCTCAGTTTAGTAATACTCTCTCAGTTTAGTAATACTCTCTCAGTCTAGTAACACTCTCTCAGTCTAGTAACACTCTCTCAGTTTAGTAATACTCTCTCAGTTTAGTAATATTCTCTCAGTTTAGTAATACTCTCTCAGTTTAGTAATATTCTCTCAGTTGAGTAATACTCTCTCAGTATAGTAATACTCTCTCGGGTTAGTAATACTCTCTCAGTTTAGTAAAACTCTCTCAGTTTAGTAATACTCTCTCAGTTTAGTAATATTCTCTCAGTTGAGTAATACTCTCTCAGTCTAGTAATACTATCTCAGCTCTCTCAGTTTAGTAATATTCTCTCAGTTTAGTAATACTCTCTCGGGTTAGTAATACTCTCTCAGTTTAGTAATGCTCTCACAGTTTAGTAGTATTCTCTCAGTTTGGTAATACTCTCTCGGTTTAGTAATACTCCCTTAGTTTAGTAAAACTCTCTCAGTTTAGTAATACTCTCTCAGTTTAGTAATACTCTCTCAGTTTAGTAATACTCTCTCAGTTTAGTAATACTCTCTCAGTTTAGTAATATTCTCTCAGTTTAGTAATACTCTCTCAGTTTAGTAATATTCTCTCAGTTTAGTAATATTCTCTCAGCTCTCTCAGTTTAGTAATATTCTCCCAGTTTAGTAATATTCTCTCAGTTTAGTAATATTCTCTCAGTATAGTAATACTCTCTCGGGTTAGTAATACTCTCTCAGTTTAGTAAAACTCTCTCAGTTTAGTAATACTCTCTCAGTTTAGTAATATTCTCTCAGTTTAGTAATACTCTCTCAGTTTAGTAAAACTCTCTCAGTTTAGTAATACTCTCTCAGTTTAGTAATACTCTCTCAGTCTTGTAATACTCTCTCAGCTCTCTCAGTTTAGTAATACTCTCTCAGTTTAGTAACACTCTCTCAGTTTAGTAATACTCTCTCAGTCTAGTAACACTCTCTCAGTCTAGTAATACTATCTCAGCTCTCTCAGTTTAGTAATATTCTCTCAGTTTAGTAATACTCTCTCGGGTTAGTAATACTCTCTCAGTTTAGTAATGATCTCACAGTTTAGTAGTATTCTCTCAGTTTAGTAATACTCTCTCGGTTTAGTAATACTCCCTTAGTTTAGTAAAACTCTCTCAGTTTAGTAATACTCTCTCAGTTTAGTAATATTCTCTCAGTTTAGTAATATTCTCTCAGTTTAGTAATACATTCGGAGTCTAGTAACACTCTCTCAGTTTAGTAAAATTGTCTCAGTTTAGTAAAACTGTCTCAGTAAAGTAAATACTCTCTCGGTTTAGTAATACTCTCTCAGTTTAGTAATATTCTCTAAGTTTAGTAAAAATCTCTCAGCTCTCTCAGTTTAGTAATACTCTCTCAGTGTAGTAATATTCTCTCAGTTTAGTAATATTCTCTCAGTTTAGTAATATTCTCTCAGTTTAGTAATATCTCTCAGCTCTCTCAGTTCTCTCATATTCTCTCAGTTTAGTAATATTCTCTCAGTATAGTAATACTCTCTCGGGATAGTAATACTCTCTCAGTTTAGTAAAACTTTCTCAGTTTAGTAATACTCTCTCAGTTTAGTAATATTCTCTCAGTTTAGTAATACTCTCTCAGTCTAGTAAAACTCTCTCAGTTTAGTAATACTCTCTCAGTTTAGTAATACTCTCTCAGTCTTGTAAATACTCTCTCAGCTCTCTCAGTTTAGTAATACTCTCTCAGTTTAGTAACACTCTCTCAGTTTAGTAATACTCTCTCAGTCTAGTAACACTCTCTCAGTTTAGTAATACTCTCCCAGTTTAGTAATATTCTCTCAGTTTAGTAATACTCTCTCAGTTTAGTAATACTCTCTCAGTTTAGTAATATTCTCTCAGTTTAGTAACATTCTCTCAGTTTAGTAATATTCTCTCAGTTTAGTAATATTCTCTCAGTTTAGTAATACTCTCTCAGTTTAGTAAAACTCTCTCAGTTTAGTAATACTCTCTCAGTTTAGTAATACTCTCTCAGTCTTGTAATACTCTCTCAGCTCTCTCAGTTTAGTAATACTCTCTCAGTTTAGTAACACTCTCTCAGTTTAGTAATACTCTCTCAGTCTAGTAACACTCTCTCAGTTTAGTAATACTCTCTCAGTTTAGTAATATTCTCTCAGTTTAGTAATACTCTCTCAGTTTAGTAATACTCTCTCAGTTTAGTAATATTCTCTCAGTTAAGTAATACTCTCTCAGTTTAGTAAAACTCTCTCAGTTTAGTAATACTCTCTCAGTTTAGTAATACTCTCTCAGTCTTGTAATACTCTCTCAGCTCTCTCAGTTTAGTAATACTCTCTCAGTTTAGTAATACTCTCTCAGTTTAGTAATACTCTCTCAGTCTAGTAACACTCTCTCAGTCTAGTAACACTCTCTCAGTTTAGTAATACTCTCTCAGTTTAGTAATATTCTCTCAGTTTAGTAATACTCTCTCAGTTTAGTAATATTCTCTCAGTTTAGTAATACTCTCTCAGTATAGTAATACTCTCTCGGGTTAGTAATACTCTCTCAGTTTAGTAAAACTCTCTCAGTTTAGTAATACTCTCTCAGTTTAGTAATATTCTCTCAGTTTGGTAATACTCTCTCAGTTTAGTAAAACTCTCTCAGTTTAGTAATACTCTCTCAGTTTAGTAATACTCTCTCAGTCTTGTAATACTATCTCAGCTCTCTCAGTTTAGTAATACTCTCTCAGTTTAGTAACACTCTCTCCGTTTAGTAATACTCTCTCAGTCTAGTAACACTCTCTCAGTTTAGTAACACTCTCTCCGTTTAGTAATACTCTCTCAGTCTAGTAACACTCTCTCAGTTTAGTAATACTCTCTCAGTCTAGTAACACTCTCTCAGTTTAGTAATACTCTCTCAGTTTAGTAATATTCTCTCAGTTTAGTAATACTCTCTCAGTTTAGTAATACTCTCTCAGTTTAGTAATATTCTCTCAGTTTAGTAACATTCTCTCAGTTTAGTAATATTCTCTCAGTTTAGTAATACTCTCTCAGTTTAGTAAAACTCTCTCAGTTTAGTAATACTCTTTCAGTTTAGTAATACTCTCTCAGCTCTCTCAGTTTAGTAATACTCTCTCAGTTTAGTAACACTCTCTCAGTTTAGTAATACTCTATCAGTTTAGTAACACTCTCTCAGTTTAGTAATACTCTCTCAGTCTAGTAACACTCTCTCAGTTTAGTAATACTCTCTCAGTTTAGTAATATTCTCTCAGTTTAGTAATACTCTCTCAGTTTAGTAATATTCTCTCAGTTAAGTAATACTCTCTCAGTTTAGTAATACTCTCTCAGTTTAGTAATATTCTCTCAATTTAGTAATATTCTCTCAGTTTAGTAATACTCTCTCAGTTTAGTAATACTCTCTCCATTTAGTAATACTCAGTTTAGTAATACTCTCTCAGTTTAGTAATATTCTCTCAGTTTAGTAATATTCTCTCAGTGTAGTAATATTCTCTCAGCTCTCTCAGTTTAGTAATATTCTCCCAGTTTAGTAATATTCTCTCAGTTTAGTAATATTCTCTCAGTATAGTAATACTCTCTCGGGTTAGTAATACTCTCTCAGTTTAGTAATACTCAGTTTAGTAATATTCTCCCAGTTTAGTAATATTCTCTCAGTTTAGTAATACTCTCAGTATAGTAATACTCTCTCGAGTTAGTAATACTCTCTCCATTTAGTAATACTCAGTTTAGTAATACTCTCAGTTTAGTAATATTCTCTCAGTTTAGTAATATTCTCTCAGTTTAGTAAAACTCTCTCAGTTTAGTAATACTCTCTCAGTTTAGTAATACTCTCTCAGTCTTGTAATACTCTCTCAGCTCTCTCAGTTTAGTAATACTCTCTCAGTTTAGTAACACTCTCTCAGTTTAGTAATACTCTCTCAGTCTAGTAACACTCTCTCAGTTTAGTAATACTCTCCCAGTTTAGTAATATTCTCTCAGTTTAGTAATACTCTCTCAGTTGAGTAATAATCTCTCAGTCTTGTAATACTCTCTCAGCTCTCTCAGTTTAGTAATACTCTCTCAGTTTAGTAACACTCTCTCAGTTTAGTAATACTCTCTCAGTCTAGTAACACTCTCTCAGTCTAGTAATACTATCTCAGCTCTCTCAGTTTAGTAATATTCTCTCAGTTTAGTAATACTCTCTCGGGTTAGTAATACTCTCTCAGTTTAGTAATGCTCTCACAGTTTAGTAGTATTCTCTCAGTTTGGTAATACTCTCTCGGTTTAGTAATACTCCCTTAGTTTAGTAAACTCTCTCAGTTTAGTAATACTCTCTCAGTTTAGTAATATTCTCTCAGTTTAGTAATATTCTCTCAGTTTAGTAATACATTCGGAGTCTAGTAACACTCTCTCAGTTTAGTAAAATTGTCTCAGTTTAGTAAAACTGTCTCAGTTAAGTAAATACTCTCTCGGTTTAGTAATACTCTCTCAGTTTAGTAATATTCTCTAAGTTTAGTAATAATCTCTCAGCTCTCTCAGTTTAGTAATACTCTCTCAGTTTAGTAATATTCTCTCAGTTTAGTAATATTCTCTCAGTTTAGTAATATTCTCTCAGTGTAGTAATATTCTCTCAGCTCTCTCAGTTTAGTAATACTCTCTCAGTTTAGTAATATTCTCTCAATTTAGTAATATTCTCTCAGTTTAGTAATATTCTCTCAGTTTAGTAATACTCTCTCGGGTTAGTAATACTCAGTTTAGTAATACTCTCTCAGTTTAGTAATATTCTCTCAGTTTAGTAATATTCTCTCAGTTTAGTAATATTCTCTCAGTTTAGTAATATTCTCTCAGTGTAGTAATATTCTCTCAGCTCTCTCAGTTTAGTAATACTCTCTCAGTTTAGTAATATTCTCTCAATTTAGTAATATTCTCTCAGTTTAGTAATACTCTCTCAGTTTAGTAATACTCTCTCCATTTAGTAATACTCAGTTTAGTAATACTCTCTCAGTTTAGTAATACTCTCTCAGTTTAGTAATACTCTCTCCATTTAGTAATACTCAGTTTAGTAATACTCTTTCTGGTGAGTAATATTCTCTCAGTTGAGTAATACTCTCTCAGTCTAGTAATACTCTCTCAGTTTAGTAATATTCTCTCAGTTAAGTAATACTCTCTCAGTTTAGTAATACTCTCTCAGTTTAGTAATATTCTCTCAATTTAGTAATATTCTCTCAGTTTAGTAATACTCTCTCAGTTTAGTAATACTCTCTCCATTTAGTAATACTCAGTTTAGTAATACTCTCTCAGTTTAGTAATATTCTCTCAGTTTAGTAATATTCTCTCAGTGTAGTAATATTCTCTCAGCTCTCTCAGTTTAGTAATATTCTCCCAGTTTAGTAATATTCTCTCAGTTTAGTAATATTCTCTCAGTATAGTAATACTCTCTCGGGTTAGTAATACTCTCTCCATTTAGTAATACTCAGTTTAGTAATATTCTCCCAGTTTAGTAATATTCTCTCAGTTTAGTAATACTCTCTCAGTTTAGTAATATTCTCTCAGTTTAGTAATATTCTCTCAGTTTAGTAATATTCTCTCAGTTTAGTAAAACTCTCTCAGTTTAGTAATACTCTCTCAGTTTAGTAATACTCTCTCAGTCTTGTAATACTCTCTCAGCTCTCTCAGTTTAGTAATACTCTCTCAGTTTAGTAACACTCTCTCAGTTTAGTAATACTCTCTCAGTCTAGTAACACTCTCTCAGTTTAGTAATACTCTCCCAGTTTAGTAATATTCTCTCAGTTTAGTAATACTCTCTCAGTTGAGTAATAATCTCTCAGTCTTGTAATACTCTCTCAGCTCTCTCAGTTTAGTAATACTCTCTCAGTTTAGTAACACTCTCTCAGTTTAGTAATACTCTCTCAGTCTAGTAACACTCTCTCAGTCTAGTAATACTATCTCAGCTCTCTCAGTTTAGTAATATTCTCTCAGTTTAGTAATACTCTCTCGGGTTAGTAATACTCTCTCAGTTTAGTAATGCTCTCACAGTTTAGTAGTATTCTCTCAGTTTGGTAATACTCTCTCGGTTTAGTAATACTCCCTTAGTTTAGTAAACTCTCTCAGTTTAGTAATACTCTCTCAGTTTAGTAATATTCTCTCAGTTTAGTAATATTCTCTCAGTTTAGTAATACATTCGGAGTCTAGTAACACTCTCTCAGTTTAGTAAAACTGTCTCAGTTTAGTAAAACTGTCTCAGTTAAGTAAATACTCTCTCGGTTTAGTAATACTCTCTCAGTTTAGTAATATTCTCTAAGTTTAGTAATAATCTCTCAGCTCTCTCAGTTTAGTAATACTCTCTCAGTTTAGTAATATTCTCTCAGTTTAGTAATATTCTCTCAGTTTAGTAATATTCTCTCAGTGTAGTAATATTCTCTCAGCTCTCTCAGTTTAGTAATACTCTCTCAGTTTAGTAATATTCTCTCAATTTAGTAATATTCTCTCAGTTTAGTAATATTCTCTCAGTTTAGTAATACTCTCTCAGTTTAGTAATACTCTCTCAGTTTAGTAATACTCTCTCAGTTTAGTAATACTCTCTCAGTTTAGTAATACTCTCTCAGTTTAGTAATATTCTCTCAGTTTAGTAATATTCTCTCAGTGTAGTAATACTCTCTCAGTTTAGTAATACTCTCTCAGTTTAGTAATATTCTCTCAGTTTAGTAATACTCTCTCAGTTTAGTAATACTCTCTCAGTTTAGTAATACTCTCTCCATTTAGTAATACTCAGTTTAGTAATACTCTCTCAGTTTAGTAATACTCTCTCAGTTTAGTAATACTCTCTCCGTCTAGTAACACTCTCTCAGTTTAGTAATATTCTCTCAGTTTAGTAATACTCTCTCAGTTTAGTAATACTCTCTCAGTTTAGTAATACTCTCTCAGTTTAGTAATATTCTCTCAGTTAAGTAATACTCTCTCAGTTTAGTAATACTCTCTCAGTTTAGTAATATTCTCTCAATTTAGTAATATTCTCTCAGTTTAGTAATACTCTCTCAGTTTAGTAATACTCTCTCCATTTAGTAATACTCAGTTTAGTAATACTCTCTCAGTTTAGTAATATTCTCTCAGTTTAGTAATATTCTCTCAGTTTAGTAATATTCTCTCAGCTCTCTCAGTTTAGTAATATTCTCCCAGTTTAGTAATATTCTCTCAGTTTAGTAATATTCTCTCAGTATAGTAATACTCTCTCGGGTTAGTAATACTCTCTCCATTTAGTAATACTCAGTTTAGTAATATTCTCCCAGTTTAGTAATATTCTCTCAGTTTAGTAATATTCTCTCAGTATAGTAATACTCTCTCGGGTTAGTAATACTCTCTCCATTTAGTAATACTCAGTTTAGTAATACTCTCTCAGTTTAGTAATATTCTCTCAGTTTAGTAATATTCTCTCAGTTTAGTAAAACTCTCTCAGTTTAGTAATACTCTCTCAGTTTAGTAATACTCTCTCAGTCTTGTAATACTCTCTCAGCTCTCTCAGTTTAGTAATACTCTCTCAGTTTAGTAACACTCTCTCAGTTTAGTAATACTCTCTCAGTCTAGTAACACTCTCTCAGTTTAGTAATACTCTCCCAGTTTAGTAATATTCTCTCAGTTTAGTAATACTCTCTCAGTTGAGTAATAATCTCTCAGTCTTGTAATACTCTCTCAGCTCTCTCAGTTTAGTAATACTCTCTCAGTTTAGTAACACTCTCTCAGTTTAGTAATACTCTCTCAGTCTAGTAACACTCTCTCAGTCTAGTAATACTATCTCAGCTCTCTCAGTTTAGTAATATTCTCTCAGTTTAGTAATACTCTCTCGGGTTAGTAATACTCTCTCAGTTTAGTAATGCTCTCACAGTTTAGTAGTATTCTCTCAGTTTGGTAATACTCTCTCGGTTTAGTAATACTCCCTTAGTTTAGTAAACTCTCTCAGTTTAGTAATACTCTCTCAGTTTAGTAATATTCTCTCAGTTTAGTAATATTCTCTCAGTTTAGTAATACATTCGGAGTCTAGTAACACTCTCTCAGTTTAGTAAAATTGTCTCAGTTTAGTAAAACTGTCTCAGTTAAGTAAATACTCTCTCGGTTTAGTAATACTCTCTCAGTTTAGTAATATTCTCTAAGTTTAGTAATAATCTCTCAGCTCTCTCAGTTTAGTAATACTCTCTCAGTTTAGTAATATTCTCTCAGTTTAGTAATATTCTCTCAGTTTAGTAATATTCTCTCAGTGTAGTAATATTCTCTCAGCTCTCTCAGTTTAGTAATATTCTCCCAGTTTAGTAATATTCTCTCAGTTTAGTAATATTCTCTCAGTATAGTAATACTCTCTCGGGATAGTAATACTCTCTCAGTTTAGTAGAACTTTTTCAGTTTAGTAATACTCTCTCAGTTTAGTAATACTCTCTCAGTTTAGTAATACTCTCTCAGTCTAGTAAAACTCTCTCAGTTTAGTAATACTCTCTCAGTTTAGTAATACTCTCTCAGTCTTGTAATACTCTCTCAGCTCTCTCAGTTTAGTAATACTCTCTCAGTTTAGTAATACTCTCTCAGTTTAGTAATACTCTCTCAGTTTAGTAATACTCTCTCAGTTTAGTAATACTCTCTCAGTTTAGTAATACTCTCTCAGTTTAGTAATACCCTCTCAGTTTAGTAATATTCTCTCAGTTTAGTAATACTCTCTCAGTTTAGTAACACTCTCTCAGTTTAGTAATACTCTCTCAGTTTAGTAATATTCTCTCATTCTCTCAGTTTAGTAATACTCTCTCAGTTTAGTAATACTCTCTCAGTTTAGTAATACTCTCTCAGTCTTGTAATACTCTCTCAGCTCTCTCAGTTTAGTAATACTCTCTCAGTTTAGTAACACTCTCTCAGTTTAGTAATACTCTCTCAGTCTAGTAACACTCTCTCAGTTTAGTAATACTCTCTCAGTTTAGTAATATTCTCTCAGTTTAGTAATACTCTCTCAGTTTAGTAATACTCTCTCAGTTTAGTAATATTCTCTCAGTTAAGTAATACTCTCTCGGTTTAGTAAAACTCTCTCAGTTTAGTAATACTCTCTCAGTTTAGTAATACTCTCTCGGGTTAGTAATACTCTCTCAGTTTAGTAATGCTCTCACAGTTTAGTAGTATTCTCTCAGTTTAGTAATACTCTCTCGGTTTAGTAATACTCCCTCAGTTTAGTGAAACTCTCTCATTTTAGTAATACTCTCTCAGTTTAGTAATATTCTCTCAGTTTAGTAATATTCTCTCAGTTTAGTAATACATTCGGAGTCTAGTAACACTCTCTCAGTTTAGTAAAATTGTCTCAGTTTAGTAAAACTGTCTCAGTTAAGTAAATACTCTCTCGGTTTAGTAATACTCTCTCAGTTTAGTAATATTCTCTAAGTTTAGTAATAATCTCTCAGCTCTCTCAGTTTAGTAATACTCTCTCAGTTTAGTAATATTCTCTCAGTTTAGTAATATTCTCTCAGTTTAGTAATATTCTCTCAGTGTAGTAATATTCTCTCAGCTCTCTCAGTTTAGTAATATTCTCCCAGTTTAGTAATATTCTCTCAGTTTAGTAATATTCTCTCAGTATAGTAATACTCTCTCGGGATAGTAATACTCTCTCAGTTTAGTAAAACTTTTTCAGTTTAGTAATACTCTCTCAGTTTAGTAATACTCTCTCAGTTTAGTAATACTCTCTCAGTCTAGTAAAACTCTCTCAGTTTAGTAATACTCTCTCAGTTTAGTAATACTCTCTCAGTCTTGTAATACTCTCTCAGCTCTCTCAGTTTAGTAATACTCTCTCAGTTTAGTAACACTCTCTCAGTTTAGTAATACTCTCTCAGTCTAGTAACACTCTCTCAGTTTAGTAATACTCTCCCAGTTTAGTAATATTCTCTCAGTTTAGTAATACTCTCTCAGTTTAGTAATACTCTCTCAGTTTAGTAATATTCTCTCAGTTTAGTAACATTCTCTCAGTTTAGTAATATTCTCTCAGTTTAGTAATATTCTCTCAGTTTAGTAATACTCTCTCAGTTTAGTAAAACTCTCTCAGTTTAGTAATACTCTCTCAGTTTAGTAATACTCTCTCAGTCTTGTAATACTCTCTCAGCTCTCTCAGTTTAGTAATACTCTCTCAGTTTAGTAACACTCTCTCAGTTTAGTAATACTCTCTCAGTCTAGTAACACTCTCTCAGTTTAGTAATACTCTCTCAGTTTAGTAATATTCTCTCAGTTTAGTAATACTCTCTCAGTTTAGTAATACTCTCTCAGTTTAGTAATATTCTCTCAGTTAAGTAATACTCTCTCGGTTTAGTAAAACTCTCTCAGTTTAGTAATACTCTCTCAGTTTAGTAATACTCTCTCAGTCTTGTAATACTCTCTCAGCTCTCTCAGTTTAGTAATACTCTCTCAGTTTAGTAACACTCTCTCAGTTTAGTAATACTCTCTCAGTTTAGTAATATTCTCTCAATTTAGTAATATTCTCTCAGTTTAGTAATACTCTCTCAGTCTTGTAATACTCTCTCAGCTCTCTCAGTTTAGTAATACTCTCTCAGTTTAGTAACACTCTCTCAGTTTAGTAATACTCTCTCAGTCTAGTAACACTCTCTCAGTTTAGTAAAACTCTCCCAGTTTAGTAATATTCTCTCAGTTTAGTAATACTCTCTCAGTTTAGTAATACTCTCTCAGTCTTGTAATACTCTCTCAGCTCTCTCAGTTTAGTAATACTCTCTCAGTTTAGTAATACTCTCTCGGGTTAGTAATACTCTCTCAGTTTAGTAATGCTCTCACAGTTTAGTAGTATTCTCTCAGTTTGGTAATACTCTCTCGGTTTAGTAATACTCCCTTAGTTTAGTAAAACTCTCTCAGTTTAGTAATACTCTCTCAGTTTAGTAATATTCTCTCAGTTTAGTAATATTCTCTCAGTTTAGTAATACATTCGGAGTCTAGTAACACTCTCTCAGTTTAGTAAAATTGTCTCAGTTTAGTAAAACTGTCTCAGTTAAGTAAATACTCTCTCGGTTTAGTAATACTCTCTCAGTTTAGTAATATTCTCTCAGTTTAGTAATATTCTCTCAGTTTAGTAATATTCTCTCAGTGTAGTAATATTCTCTCAGCTCTCTCAGTTTAGTAATATTCTCCCTGTTTAGTAATATTCTCTCAGGTTTGTAATATTCTCTCAGTATAGTAATACTCTCTCGGGATAGTAATACTCTCTCAGTTTAGTAAAACTTTCTCAGTTTAGTAATACTCTCTCAGTTTAGTAATATTCTCTCAGTTTAGTAATACTCTCTCAGTTTAGTAAAACTCTCTCAGTTTAGTAATACTCTCTCAGTTTAGTAATACTCTCTCAGTCTTGTAATACTCTCTCAGCTCTCTGTTTAGTAATACTCTCTCAGTTTAGTAACACTCTCTCAGTTTAGTAATACTCTCTCAGTCTAGTAACACTCTCTCAGTTTAGTAATTCTCTCCCAGTTTAGTAATATTCTCTCAGTTTAGTAATACTCTCTCAGTTTAGTAATACTCTCTCAGTTTAGTAATATTCTCTCAGTTTAGTAACATTCTCTCAGTTTAGTAATATTCTCTCAGTTTAGTAATACTCTCTCAGTTTAGTAATACTCTCTCAGTTTAGTAAAACTCTCTCAGTTTAGTAATACTCTCTCAGTTTAGTAATACTCTCTCAGTCTTGTAATACTCTCTCAGCTCTCTCAGTTTAGTAATACTCTCTCAGTTTAGTAACACTCTCTCAGTTTAGTAATACTCTCTCAGTCTTGTAACACTCTCTCAGTTTAGTAATACTCTCTCAGTTTAGTAATATTCTCTCAGTTTAGTAATACTCTCTCAGTTTAGTAATACTCTCTCAGTTTAGTAATATTCTCTCAGTTAAGTAATACTCTATCGGTTTAGTAATACTCCCTCAGTTTAGTAAAACTCTCTCAGTTTAGTAATACTCTCTCAGTTTAGTAATATTCTCTCAGTTAAGTAATACTCTCTCGGTTTAGTAATACTCCCTCAGTTTAGTAAAACTCTCTCAGTTTAGTAATATTCTCTCAATTTAGTAATATTCTCTCAGTTTAGTAATACTCTCTCAGTCTTGTAATACTCTCTCAGCTCTCTCAGTTTAGTAATACTCTCTCAGTTTAGTAACACTCTCTCAGTTTAGTAATACTCTCTCAGTCTAGTAACACTCTCTCAGTTTAGTAAAACTCTCCCAGTTTAGTAATATTCTCTCAGTTTAGTAATACTCTCTCAGTTTAGTAATACTCTCTCAGTCTTGTAATACTCTCTCAGCTCTCTCAGTTTAGTAATACTCTCTCAGTTTAGTAATACTCTCTCGGGTTAGTAATACTCTCTCAGTTTAGTAATGCTCTCACAGTTTAGTAGTATTCTCTCAGTTTGGTAATACTCTCTCGGTTTAGTAATACTCCCTTAGTTTAGTAAAACTCTCTCAGTTTAGTAATACTCTCTCAGTTTAGTAATATTCTCTCAGTTTAGTAATATTCTCTCAGTTTAGTAATACATTCGGAGTCTAGTAACACTCTCTCAGTTTAGTAAAATTGTCTCAGTTTAGTAAAACTGTCTCAGTTAAGTAAATACTCTCTCGGTTTAGTAATACTCTCTCAGTTTAGTAATATTCTCTAAGTTTAGTAATAATCTCTCAGCTCTCTCAGTTTAGTAATACTCTCTCAGTTTAGTAATATTCTCTCAGTTTAGTAATATTCTCTCAGTTTAGTAATATTCTCTCAGTGTAGTAATATTCTCTCAGCTCTCTCAGTTTAGTAATATTCTCCCAGTTTAGTAATATTCTCTCAGTTTAGTAATATTCTCTCAGTATAGTAATACTCTCTCGGGATAGTAATACTCTCTCAGTTTAGTAAAACTTTCTCAGTTTAGTAATACTCTCTCAGTTTAGTAATATTCTCTCAGTTTAGTAATACTCTCTCAGTTTAGTAAAACTCTCTCAGTTTAGTAATACTCTCTCAGTTTAGTAATACTCTCTCAGTCTTGTAATACTCTCTCAGCTCTCTCAGTTTAGTAATACTCTCTCAGTTTAGTAACACTCTCTCAGTTTAGTAATACTCTCTCAGTCTAGTAACACTCTCTCAGTTTAGTAATTCTCTCCCAGTTTAGTAATATTCTCTCAGTTTAGTAATACTCTCTCAGTTTAGTAATACTCTCTCAGTTTAGTAATATTCTCTCAGTTTAGTAACATTCTCTCAGTTTAGTAATATTCTCTCAGTTTAGTAATATTCTCTCAGTTTAGTAATACTCTCTCAGTTTAGTAAAACTCTCTCAGTTTAGTAATACTCTCTCAGTTTAGTAATACTCTCTCAGTCTTGTAATACTCTCTCAGCTCTCTCAGTTTAGTAATACTCTCTCAGTTTAGTAATACTCTCTCAGTCTTGTAACACTCTCTCAGTTTAGTAATACTCTCTCAGTTAATTAATATTCTCTCAGTTTAGTAATACTCTCTCAGTTTAGTAATACTCTCTCAGTTTAGTAATATTCTCTCAGTTAAGTAATACTCTATCGGTTTAGTAATACTCCCTCAGTTTAGTAAAACTCTCTCAGTTTAGTAATATTCTCTCAATTTAGTAATATTCTCTCAGTTTAGTAATACTCTCTCAGTCTTGTAATACTCTCTCAGCTCTCTCAGTTTAGTAATACTCTCAGTTTAGTAACACTCTCTCAGTTTAGTAATACTCTCTCAGTCTAGTAACACTCTCTCAGTTTAGTAATACTCTCCCAGTTTAGTAATATTCTCTCAGTTTAGTAATACTCTCTCAGTTGAGTAATAATCTCTCTGGTGAGTAATATTCTCTCAGTTGAGTAATACTCTCTCAGTCTAGTAATACTATCTCAGCTCTCTCAGTTTAGTAATATTCTCTCAGTTTAGTAATACTCTCTCGGGTTAGTAATACTCTCTCAGTTTAGTAATGCTCTCACAGTTTAGTAATATTCTCTCAGTTTAGTAATACTCTCTCGGTTTAGTAATACTCCCTTAGTTTAGTAAAACTCTCTCAGTTTAGTAATACTCTCTCAGTTTAGTAGTATTCTCTCAGTTTAGTAATATTCTCTCAGTTTAGTAATACATTCGGAGTCTAGTAACACTCTCTCAGTTTAGTAAAATTGTCTCAGTTTAGTAAAACTGTCTCAGTTAAGTAAATACTCTCTCTGTTTAGTAATACTCTCTCAGTTTAGTAATATTCTCTAAGTTCAGTAATAATCTCTCAGCTCTCTCAGTTTAGTAATACTCTCTCAGTTTAGTAATATTCTCTCAGTTTAGTAATATTCTCTCAGTTTAGTAATATTCACTCAGTGTAGTAATATTCTCTCAGCTCTCTCAGTTTAGTAATATTCTCCCAGTTTAGTAATATTCTCTCAGTTTAGTAATATTCTCTCAGTATAGTAATACTCTCTCGGGATAGTAATACTCTCTCAGTTTAGTAAAACTTTCTCAGTTTAGTAATACTCTCTCAGTTTAGTAATATTCTCTCAGTTTAGTAATACTCTCTCAGTTTAGTAATACTCTCTCAGTTTAGTAATACTCTCTCAGTAAAGTAATACTCTCTCAGTCTTGTAATACTCTCTCAGCTCTCTCAGTTTAGTAATACTCTCTCAGTTTAGTAACACTCTCTCAGTTTAGTAATACTCTCTCAGTCTAGTAACACTCTCTCAGTTTAGTAATACTCTCCCAGTTTAGTAATATTCTCTCAGTTTAGTAATACTCTCTCAGTTTAGTAATACTCTCTCAGTTTAGTAATATTCTCTCAGTTTAGTAAAATTCTCTCAGTTTAGTAATATTCTCTCAGTTTAGTAATATTCTCTCAGTTTAGTAATACTCTCTCAGTTTAGTAAAACTCTCTCAGTTTAGTAATACTCTCTCAGTTTAGTAATACTCTCTCAGTCTTGTAATACTCTCTCAGCTCTCTCAGTTTAGTAATACTCTCTCAGTTTAGTAACACTCTCTCAGTTTAGTAATACTCTCTCAGTCTAGTAACACTCTCTCAGTTTAGTAATACTCTCTCAGTTTAGTAATATTCTCTCAGTTTAGTAATACTCTCTCAGTTTAGTAATACTCTCTCAGTTTAGTAATATTCTCTCAGTTAAGTAATACTCTCTCGGTTTAGTAATACTCCCTCAGTTTAGTAAAACTCTCAGTTTAGTAATATTCTCTCAATTTAGTAATATTCTCTCAGTTTAGTAATACTCTCTCAGTTTAGTAATACTCTCTCCATTTAGTAACACTCTCTCAGTTTAGTAATACTCTCTCAGTTTAGTAATATTCTCTCAGTTTAGTAACATTCTCTCAGTTTAGTAATATTCTCTCAGTTTAGTAATACTCTCTCAGTTTAGTAAAACTCTCTCAGTTTAGTAATACTCTTTCAGTTTAGTAATACTCTCTCAGCTCTCTCAGTTTAGTAATACTCTCTCAGTTTAGTAATATTCTCTCAGTTTAGTAATATTCTCTCAGTATAGTAATACTCTCTCGGGATAGTAATACTCTCTCAGTTTAGTAAAACTTTCTCAGTTTAGTAATACTCTCTCAGTTTAGTAATATTCTCTCAGTTTAGTAATACTCTCTCAGTTTAGTAAAACTCTCTCAGTTTAGTAATACTCTCTCAGTAAAGTAATACTCTCTCAGTCTTGTAATACTCTCTCAGCTCTCTCAGTTTAGTAATACTCTCTCAGTTTAGTAACACTCTCTCAGTTTAGTAATACTCTCTCAGTCTAGTAACACTTTCTCAGTTTAGTAATACTCTCCCAGTTTAGTAATATTCTCTCAGTTTAGTAATACTCTCTCAGTTTAGTAATACTCTCTCAGTTTAGTAATATTCTCTCAGTTTAGTAAAATTCTCTCAGTTTAGTAATATTCTCTCAGTTTAGTAATATTCTCTCAGTTTAGTAATACTCTCTCAGTTTAGTAAAACTCTCTCAGTTTAGTAATACTCTCTCAGTTTAGTAATACTCTCTCAGTCTTGTAATACTCTCTCAGCTCTCTCAGTTTAGTAATACTCTCTCAGTTTAGTAACACTCTCTCAGTTTAGTAATACTCTCTCAGTCTAGTAACACTCTCTCAGTTTAGTAATACTCTCTCAGCTCTCTCAGTTTAGTAATACTCTCTCAGTTTAGTAACACTCTCTCAGTTTAGTAATACTCTCTCAGTCTTGTAACACTCTCTCAGTTTAGTAATACTCTCTCAGTTTAGTAATACTCTCTCAGTTTAGTAATATTCTCTCAGTTTAGTAATATTCTCTCAGTTTAGTAATATTCTCTCAGTTTAGTAATATTCTCTCAGTTTAGTAATACTCCCTCAGTTTAGTAAAACTCTCTCAGTTTAGTAATATTCTCTCAATTTAGTAATATTCTCTCAGTTTAGTAATACTCTCTCAGTCTTGTAATACTCTCTCAGCTCTCTCAGTTTAGTAATACTCTCAGTTTAGTAACACTCTCTCAGTTTAGTAATACTCTCTCAGTCTAGTAACACTCTCTCAGTTTAGTAATACTCTCCCAGTTTAGTAATATTCTCTCAGTTTAGTAATACTCTCTCAGTTGAGTAATAATCTCTCTGGTGAGTAATATTCTCTCAGTTGAGTAATACTCTCTCAGTCTAGTAATACTATCTCAGCTCTCTCAGTTTAGTAATATTCTCTCAGTTTAGTAATACTCTCTCGGGTTAGTAATACTCTCTCAGTTTAGTAATGCTCTCACAGTTTAGTAGTATTCTCTCAGTTTGGTAATACTCTCTCAGTTTAGTAATACTCTCTCAGTTTAGTAATACTCTCTCAGTTTAGTAATACTCTCTCAGTTTAGTAATACTCTCTCAGTTTAGTAATACTCTCTCAGTTTAGTAATACTCTCTCAGTTTAGTAATATTCTCTCAGTTAAGTAATACTCTCTCGGTTTAGTAATAACTCCCTCAGTTTAGTAAAACTCTCTCAGTTTAGTAATATTCTCTCAATTTAGTAATATTCTCTCAGTTTAGTAATACTCTCTCAGTTTAGTAATACTCTCTCCATTTAGTAATACTCTCTCAGTTGAGTAATAATCTCTAAGTTTAGTAATAATCTCTCAGCTCTCTCAGTTTAGTAATACTCTCTCAGTTTAGTAACACTCTCTCCGTTTAGTAATACTCTCTCAGTCTAGTAACACTCTCTCAGTTTAGTAACACTCTCTCCGTTTAGTAATACTCTCTCAGTCTAGTAACACTCTCTCAGTTTAGTAATACTCTCTCAGTCTAGTAACACTCTCTCAGTTTAGTAATACTCTCTCAGTTTAGTAATACTCTCTCAGTTTAGTAATATTCTCTCAGTTTAGTAACATTCTCTCAGTTTAGTAATATTCTCTCAGTTTAGTAATACTCTCTCAGTTTAGTAAAACTCTCTCAGTTTAGTAATACTCTTTCAGTTTAGTAATACTCTCTCAGCTCTCTCAGTTTAGTAATACTCTCTCAGTTTAGTAATATTCTCTCAGTTTAGTAATATTCTCTCAGTTTAGTAATACTCTCTCGGGATAGTAATACTCTCTCAGTTTAGTAAAACTTTCTCAGTTTAGTAATACTCTCTGTTTAGTAATATTCTCTCAGTTTAGTAATACTCTCTCAGTTTAGTAAAACTCTCTCAGTTTAGTAATATTCTCTCAGTAAAGTAATACTCTCTCAGTCTTGTAATACTCTCTCAGCTCTCTCAGTTTAGTAATACTCTCTCAGTTTAGTAACACTCTCTCAGTTTAGTAATACTCTCTCAGTCTAGTAACACTCTCTCAGTTTAGTAATACTCTCCCAGTTTAGTAATATTCTCTCAGTTTAGTAATACTCTCTCAGTTTAGTAATACTCTCTCAGTTTAGTAATATTCTCTCAGTTTAGTAAAATTCTCTCAGTTTAGTAATATTCTCTCAGTTTAGTAATATTCTCTCAGTTTAGTAATACTCTCTCAGTTTAGTAAAACTCTCTCAGTTTAGTAATACTCTCTCAGTTTAGTAATACTCTCTCAGTCTTGTAATACTCTCTCAGCTCTCTCAGTTTAGTAATAATCTCTCAGTTTAGTAACACTCTCTCAGTTTAGTAATACTCTCTCAGTCTAGTAACACTCTCTCAGTTTAGTAATACTCTCTCAGTTTAGTAATATTCTCTCAGTTTAGTAATACTCTCTCAGTTTAGTAATACTCTCTCAGTTTAGTAATATTCTCTCAGTTAAGTAATACTCTCTCGGTTTAGTAATACTCCCTCAGTTTAGTAAAACTCTCAGTTTAGTAATATTCTCTCAATTTAGTAATATTCTCTCAGTTTAGTAATACTCTCTCAGTTTAGTAATACTCTCTCCATTTAGTAATACTCTCTCAGTTGAGTAATAATCTCTAAGTTTAGTAATAATCTCTCAGCTCTCTCAGTTTAGTAATACTCTCTCAGTTTAGTAACACTCTCTCCGTTTAGTAATACTCTCTCAGTCTAGTAACACTCTCTCAGTTTAGTAACACTCTCTCCGTTTAGTAATACTCTCTCAGTCTAGTAACACTCTCTCAGTTTAGTAATACTCTCTCAGTCTAGTAACACTCTCTCAGTTTAGTAATACTCTCTCAGTTTAGTAATACTCTCTCAGTTTAGTAATATTCTCTCAGTTTAGTAACATTCTCTCAGTTTAGTAATATTCTCTCAGTTTAGTAATACTCTCTCAGTTTAGTAAAACTCTCTCAGTTTAGTAATACTCTCTCAGTTTAGTAATACTCTCTCAGCTCTCTCAATTTAGTAATACTCTCTCAGTTTAGTAACACTCTCTCAGTTTAGTAATACTCTCTCAGTTTAGTAACACTCTCTCAGTTTAGTAATACTTTCTCAGTCTAGTAACACTCTCTCAGTTTAGTAATACTCTCTCAGTTTAGTAATATTCTCTCAGTTTAGTAATACTCTCTCAGTTTAGTAATATTCTCTCAGTTTAGTAATACTCTCTCAGTTTAGTAATACTCTCTCAGTTTAGTAATATTCTCTCAATTTAGTAATATTCTCTCAGTTTAGTAATACTCTCTCAGTTTAGTAATACTCTCTCCATTTAGTAATACTCAGTTTAGTAATACTCTCTCAGTTTAGTAATATTCTCTCAGTTTAGTAATATTCTCTCAGTGTAGTAATATTCTCTCAGCTCTCTCAGTTTAGTAATATTCTCCCAGTTTAGTAATATTCTCTCAGTTTAGTAATATTCTCTCAGTATAGTAATACTCTCTCGGGTTAGTAATACTCTCTCAGTTTAGTAAAACTTTCTCAGTTTAGTAATACTCTCTCAGTTTAGTAATATTCTCTCAGTTTAGTAATACTCTCTCAGTTTAGTAAAACTCTCTCAGTTTAGTAATACTCTCTCAGTTTAGTAATACTCTCTCAGTCTTGTAATACTCTCTCAGCTCTCTCAGTTTAGTAATACTCTCTCAGTTTAGTAACACTCTCTCAGTTTAGTAATACTCTCTCAGTCTAGAAACACTCTCTCAGTTTAGTAATACTCTCCCAGTTTAGTAATATTCTCTCAGTTTAGTAATACTCTCTCAGTTGAGTAATAATCTCTCTGGTGAGTAATATTCTCTCAGTTGAGTAATACTCTCTCAGTCTAGTAATACTATCTCAGCTCTCTCAGTTTAGTAATATTCTCTCAGTTTAGTAATACTCTCTCGGGTTAGTAATACTCTCTCAGTTTAGTAATGCTCTCACAGTTTAGTAGTATTCTCTCAGTTTGGTAATACTCTCTCGGTTTAGTAATACTCCCTTAGTTTAGTAAAACTCTCTCAGTTTAGTAATACTCTCTCAGTTTAGTAATATTCTCTCAGTTTAGTAATATTCTCTCAGTTTAGTAATACATTCGGAGTCTAGTAACACTCTCTCAGTTTAGTAAAATTGTCTCAGTTTAGTAAAACTGTCTCAGTTAAGTAAATACTCTCTCGGTTTAGTAATACTCTCTCAGTTTAGTAATATTCTCTAAGTTTAGTAATAATCTCTCAGCTCTCTCAGTTTAGTAATACTCTCTCAGTTTAGTAATATTCTCTCAGTTTAGTAATATTCTCTCAGTTTAGTAATATTCTTTCAGTGTAGTAATATTCTCTCAGCTCTCTCAGTTTAGTAATATTCTCCCAGTTTAGTAATATTCTCTCAGTTTAGTAATATTCTCTCAGTATAGTAATACTCTCTCGGGATAGTAATACTCTCTCAGTTTAGTAAAACTTTCTCAGTTTAGTAATACTCTCTCAGTTTAGTAATATTCTCTCAGTTTAGTAATACTCTCTCAGTTTAGTAAAACTCTCTCAGTTTAGTAATACTCTCTCAGTTTAGTAATACTCTCTCAGTCTTGTAATACTCTCTCAGCTCTCTCAGTTTAGTAATACTCTCTCAGTTTAGTAACACTCTCTCAGTTTAGTAATACTCTCTCAGTCTAGTAACACTCTCTCAGTTTAGTAATACTCTCCCAGTTTAGTAATATTCTCTCAGTTTAGTAATACTCTCTCAGTTTAGTAATACTCTCTCAGTTTAGTAATATTCTCTCAGTTTAGTAACATTCTCTCAGTTTAGTAATATTCTCTCAGTTTAGTAATATTCTCTCAGTTTAGTAATACTCTCTCAGTTTAGTAAAACTCTCTCAGTTTAGTAATACTCTCTCAGTTTAGTAATACTCTCTCAGTCTTGTAATACTCTCTCAGCTCTCTCAGTTTAGTAATACTCTCTCAGTTTAGTAACACTCTCTCAGTTTAGTAATACTCTCTCAGTCTAGTAACACTCTCTCAGTTTAGTAATACTCTCTCAGTTTAGTAATATTCTCTCAGTTTAGTAATACTCTCTCAGTTTAGTAATACTCTCTCAGTTTAGTAATATTCTCTCAGTTAAGTAATACTCTCTCGGTTTAGTAATACTCCCTCAGTTTAGTAAAACTCTCTCCGTTTAGTAATATTCTCTCAATTTAGTAATATTCTCTCAGTTTAGTAATACTCTCTCAGTTTAGTAATACTCTCTCCATTTAGTAATACTCTCTCAGATTAGTAATACTCTCTCAGTCTTGTAATACTCTCTCAGCTCTCTCAGTTTAGTAATACTCTCTCAGTTTAGTAACACTCTCTCAGATTAGTAATACTCTCTCAGTCTAGTAACACTCTCTCAGTTTAGTAAAACTCTCCCAGTTTAGTAATATTCTCTCAGTTTAGTAATACTCTCTCAGTTTAGTAATACTCTCTCAGTCTTGTAATACTCTCTCAGCTCTCTCAGTTTAGTAATACTCTCTCAGTTTAGTAATACTCTCTCGGGTTAGTAATACTCTCTCAGTTTAGTAATGCTCTCACAGTTTAGTAGTATTCTCTCAGTTTGGTAATACTCTCTCGGTTTAGTAATACTCCCTTAGTTTAGTAAAACTCTCTCAGTTTAGTAATACTCTCTCAGTTTAGTAATATTCTCTCAGTTTAGTAATATTCTCTCAGTTTAGTAATACATTCGGAGTCTAGTAACACTCTCTCAGTTTAGTAAAATTGTCTCAGTTTAGTAAAACTGTCTCAGTTAAGTAAATACTCTCTCGGTTTAGTAATACTCTCTCAGTTTAGTAATATTCTCTCAGTTTAGTAAAACTCTCCCAGTTTAGTAATATTCTCTCAGTTTAGTAATACTCTCTCAGTTTAGTAATACTCTCTCAGTCTTGTAATACTCTCTCAGCTCTCTCAGTTTAGTAATACTCTCTCAGTTTAGTAATACTCTCTCAGGTTAGTAATACTCTCTCAGTTTAGTAATGCTCTCACAGTTTAGTAATATTCTCTCAGTTTAGTAATACTCTCTCGGTTTAGTAATACTCCCTTAGTTTAGTAAAACTCTCTCAGTTTAGTAATACTCTCTCAGTTTAGTAATATTCTCTCAGTTTAGTAATATTCTCTCAGTTTAGTAATACATTCGGAGTCTAGTAACACTCTCTCAGTTTAGTAAAATTGTCTCAGTTTAGTAAAACTGTCTCAGTTAAGTAATACTCTCTCGGTTTAGTAATACTCTCTCAGTTTAGTAATATTCTCTCAGTTTAGTAATATTCTCTCAGTTTAGTAATATTCTCTCAGTGTAGTAATATTCTCTCAGCTCTCTCAGTTTAGTAATATTCTCCCAGTTTAGTAATATTCTCTCAGTTTAGTAATATTCTCTCAGTATAGTAATACTCTCTCGGGTTAGTAATACTCTCTCAGTTTAGTAAAACTCTCTCAGTTTAGTAATACTCTCTCAGTTTAGTAATATTCTCTCAGTTTAGTAATACTCTCTCAGTTTAGTAAAACTCTCTCAGTTTAGTAATACTCTCTCAGTTTAGTAATACTCTCTCAGTCTTGTAATACTCTCTCAGCTCTCTGTTTAGTAATACTCTCTCAGTTTAGTAACACTCTCTCAGTTTAGTAATACTCTCTCAGTCTAGTAACACTCTCTCAGTTTAGTAATTCTCTCCCAGTTTAGTAATATTCTCTCAGTTTAGTAATACTCTCTCAGTTTAGTAATACTCTCTCAGTTTAGTAATATTCTCTCAGTTTAGTAACATTCTCTCAGTTTAGTAATATTCTCTCAGTTTAGTAATATTCTCTCAGTTTAGTAATACTCTCTCAGTTTAGTAAAACTCTCTCAGTTTAGTAATACTCTCTCAGTTTAGTAATACTCTCTCAGTCTTGTAATACTCTCTCAGCTCTCTCAGTTTAGTAATACTCTCTCAGTTTAGTAACACTCTCTCAGTTTAGTAATACTCTCTCAGTCTTGTAACACTCTCTCAGTTTAGTAATACTCTCTCAGTTTAGTAATATTCTCTCAGTTTAGTAATACTCTCTCAGTTTAGTAATACTCTCTCAGTTTAGTAATATTCTCTCAGTTAAGTAATACTCTATCGGTTTAGTAATACTCCCTCAGTTTAGTAAAACTCTCTCAGTTTAGTAATACTCTCTCAGTTTAGTAATATTCTCTCAGTTAAGTAATACTCTCTCGGTTTAGTAATACTCCCTCAGTTTAGTAAAACTCTCTCAGTTTAGTAATATTCTCTCAATTTAGTAATATTCTCTCAGTTTAGTAATACTCTCTCAGTCTTGTAATACTCTCTCAGCTCTCTCAGTTTAGTAATACTCTCTCAGTTTAGTAACACTCTCTCAGTTTAGTAATACTCTCTCAGTCTAGTAACACTCTCTCAGTTTAGTAATTCTCTCCCAGTTTAGTAATATTCTCTCAGTTTAGTAATACTCTCTCAGTTTAGTAATACTCTCTCAGTCTTGTAATACTCTCTCAGCTCTCTCAGTTTAGTAATACTCTCTCAGTTTAGTAATACTCTCTCGGGTTAGTAATACTCTCTCAGTTTAGTAATGCTCTCACAGTTTAGTAGTATTCTCTCAGTTTGGTAATACTCTCTCGGTTTAGTAATACTCCCTTAGTTTAGTAAAACTCTCTCAGTTTAGTAATACTCTCTCAGTTTAGTAATATTCTCTCAGTTTAGTAATACTCTCTCAGTTTAGTAAAACTCTCTCAGTTTAGTAATACTCTCTCAGTTTAGTAATACTCTCTCAGTCTTGTAATACTCTCTCAGCTCTCTGTTTAGTAATACTCTCTCAGTTTAGTAACACTCTCTCAGTTTAGTAATACTCTCTCAGTCTAGTAACACTCTCTCAGTTTAGTAATTCTCTCCCAGTTTAGTAATATTCTCTCAGTTTAGTAATACTCTCTCAGTTTAGTAATACTCTCTCAGTTTAGTAATATTCTCTCAGTTTAGTAATATTCTCTCAGTTTAGTAATATTCTCTCAGTTTAGTAATACTCTCTCAGTTTAGTAAAACTCTCTCAGTTTAGTAATACTCTCTCAGTTTAGTAATACTCTCTCAGTCTTGTAATACTCTCTCAGCTCTCTCAGTTTAGTAATACTCTCTCAGTTTAGTAACACTCTCTCAGTTTAGTAATACTCTCTCAGTCTTGTAACACTCTCTCAGTTTAGTAATACTCTCTCAGTTTAGTAATATTCTCTCAGTTTAGTAATACTCTCTCAGTTTAGTAATACTCTCTCAGTTTAGTAATATTCTCTCAGTTAAGTAATACTCTATCG
Source organism: Salvelinus alpinus (assembly GCF_045679555.1). NCBI lineage: Eukaryota > Metazoa > Chordata > Actinopteri > Salmoniformes > Salmonidae > Salvelinus > Salvelinus alpinus. The sequence continues at coordinate 570,203 of NC_092100.1, read as the reverse complement.
GTTTAGTAATACTCCCTCAGTTTAGTAAAACTCTCTCAGTTTAGTAATACTCTCTCAGTTTAGTAATATTCTCTCAGTTAAGTAATACTCTCTCGGTTTAGTAATACTCCCTCAGTTTAGTAAAACTCTCTCAGTTTAGTAATATTCTCTCAATTTAGTAATATTCTCTCAGTTTAGTAATACTCTCTCAGTCTTGTAATACTCTCTCAGCTCTCTCAGTTTAGTAATACTCTCTCAGTTTAGTAACACTCTCTCAGTTTAGTAATACTCTCTCAGTCTAGTAACACTCTCTCAGTTTAGTAAAACTCTCCCAGTTTAGTAATATTCTCTCAGTTTAGTAATACTCTCTCAGTTTAGTAATACTCTCTCAGTCTTGTAATACTCTCTCAGCTCTCTCAGTTTAGTAATACTCTCTCAGTTTAGTAATACTCTCTCGGGTTAGTAATACTCTCTCAGTTTAGTAATGCTCTCACAGTTTAGTAGTATTCTCTCAGTTTGGTAATACTCTCTCGGTTTAGTAATACTCCCTTAGTTTAGTAAAACTCTCTCAGTTTAGTAATACTCTCTCAGTTTAGTAATATTCTCTCAGTTTAGTAATATTCTCTCAGTTTAGTAATACATTCGGAGTCTAGTAACACTCTCTCAGTTTAGTAAAATTGTCTCAGTTTAGTAAAACTGTCTCAGTTAAGTAAATACTCTCTCGGTTTAGTAATACTCTCTCAGTTTAGTAATATTCTCTAAGTTTAGTAATAATCTCTCAGCTCTCTCAGTTTAGTAATACTCTCTCAGTTTAGTAATATTCTCTCAGTTTAGTAATATTCTCTCAGTTTAGTAATATTCTCTCAGTTTAGTAATATTCTCTCAGCTCTCTCAGTTTAGTAATATTCTCCCAGTTTAGTAATATTCTCTCAGTTTAGTAATATTCTCTCAGTATAGTAATACTCTCTCGGGATAGTAATACTCTCTCAGTTTAGTAAAACTTTCTCAGTTTAGTAATACTCTCTCAGTTTAGTAATATTCTCTCAGTTTAGTAATACTCTCTCAGTTTAGTAAAACTCTCTCAGTTTAGTAATACTCTCTCAGTTTAGTAATACTCTCTCAGTCTTGTAATACTCTCTCAGCTCTCTCAGTTTAGTAATACTCTCTCAGTTAAGTAACACTCTCTCAGTTTAGTAATACTCTCTCAGTCTAGTAACACTCTCTCAGTTTAGTAATTCTCTCCCAGTTTAGTAATATTCTCTCAGTTTAGTAATACTCTCTCAGTTTAGTAATACTCTCTCAGTTTAGTAATATTCTCTCAGTTTAGTAACATTCTCTCAGTTTAGTAATATTCTCTCAGTTTAGTAATATTCTCTCAGTTTAGTAATACTCTCTCAGTTTAGTAAAACTCTCTCAGTTTAGTAATACTCTCTCAGTTTAGTAATACTCTCTCAGTCTTGTAATACTCTCTCAGCTCTCTCAGTTTAGTAATACTCTCTCAGTTTAGTAACACTCTCTCAGTTTAGTAATACTCTCTCAGTCTTGTAACACTCTCTCAGTTTAGTAATACTCTCTCAGTTAATTAATATTCTCTCAGTTTAGTAATACTCTCTCAGTTTAGTAATACTCTCTCAGTTTAGTAATATTCTCTCAGTTAAGTAATACTCTATCGGTTTAGTAATACTCCCTCAGTTTAGTAAAACTCTCTCAGTTTAGTAATATTCTCTCAATTTAGTAATATTCTCTCAGTTTAGTAATACTCTCTCAGTCTTGTAATACTCTCTCAGCTCTCTCAGTTTAGTAATACTCTCAGTTTAGTAACACTCTCTCAGTTTAGTAATACTCTCTCAGTCTAGTAACACTCTCTCAGTTTAGTAATACTCTCCCAGTTTAGTAATATTCTCTCAGTTTAGTAATACTCTCTCAGTTGAGTAATAATCTCTCTGGTGAGTAATATTCTCTCAGTTGAGTAATACTCTCTCAGTCTAGTAATACTATCTCAGCTCTCTCAGTTTAGTAATATTCTCTCAGTTTAGTAATACTCTCTCGGGTTAGTAATACTCTCTCAGTTTAGTAATGCTCTCACAGTTTAGTAGTATTCTCTCAGTTTGGTAATACTCTCTCAGTTTAGTAATACTCTCTCAGTTTAGTAATACTCTCTCAGTTTAGTAATACTCTCTCAGTTTAGTAGTATTCTCTCAGTTTAGTAATATTCTCTCAGTTTAGTAATACATTCGCAGTCTAGTAACACTCTCTCAGTTTAGTAAAATTCTCTCAGTTTAGTAAAACTGTCTCAGTTTAGTAATACTCTCTCAGTTTAGTAATATTCTCTAAGTTCAGTAATAATCCTCTCTCAGTTTAGTAATACTCTCTCAGTTTAGTAATATTCTCTCAGTTTAGTAATATTCTCTCAGTTTAGTAATATTCTCTCAGTTTAGTAATATTCTCTCAGCTCTCTCAGTTTAGTAATATTCTCCCAGTTTAGTAATATTCTCTCAGTTTAGTAATATTCTCTCAGTATAGTAATACTCTCTCGGGATAGTAATACTCTCTCAGTTTAGTAAAACTTTCTCAGTTTAGTAATACTCTCTCAGTTTAGTAATATTCTCTCAGTTTAGTAATACTCTCTCAGTTTAGTAATACTCTCTCAGTTTAGTAATATTCTCTCAGTTTAGTAACATTCTCTCAGTTTAGTAATATTCTCTCAGTTTAGTAATATTCTCTCAGTTTAGTAATACTCTCTCAGTTTAGTAAAACTCTCTCAGTTTAGTAATACTCTCTCAGTTTAGTAATACTCTCTCAGTCTTGTAATACTCTCTCAGCTCTCTCAGTTTAGTAATACTCTCTCAGTTTAGTAACACTCTCTCAGTTTAGTAATACTCTCTCAGTCTTGTAACACTCTCTCAGTTTAGTAATACTCTCTCAGTTTAGTAATATTCTCTCAGTTTAGTAATACTCTCTCAGTTTAGTAATACTCTCTCAGTTTAGTAATATTCTCTCAGTTAAGTAATACTCTATCGGTTTAGTAATACTCCCTCAGTTTAGTAAAACTCTCTCAGTTTAGTAATACTCTCTCAATTTAGTAATATTCTCTCAGTTAAGTAATACTCTCTCGGTTTAGTAATACTCCCTCAGTTTAGTAAAACTCTCTCAGTTTAGTAATATTCTCTCAATTTAGTAATATTCTCTCAGTTTAGTAATACTCTCTCAGTCTTGTAATACTCTCTCAGCTCTCTCAGTTTAGTAATACTCTCTCAGTTTAGTAATACTCTCTCAGTTTAGTAACACTCTCTCAGTTTAGTAATACTCTCTCAGTCTAGTAACACTCTCTCAGTTTAGTAAAACTCTCCCAGTTTAGTAATATTCTCTCAGTTTAGTAATACTCTCTCAGTTTAGTAATACTCTCTCAGTCTTGTAATACTCTCTCAGCTCTCTCAGTTTAGTAATACTCTCTCAGCTCTCTCAGTTTAGTAATACTCTCTCAGTTTAGTAATACTCTCTCGGGTTAGTAATACTCTCTCAGTTTAGTAATGCTCTCACAGTTTAGTAGTATTCTCTCAGTTTGGTAATACACTCTCGGTTTAGTAATACTCCCTTAGTTTAGTAAAACTCTCTCAGTTTAGTAATACTCTCTCAGTTTAGTAATATTCTCTCAGTTTAGTAATATTCTCTCAGTTTAGTAATACATTCGGAGTCTAGTAACACTCTCTCAGTTTAGTAAAATTGTCTCAGTTTAGTAAAACTGTCTCAGTTAAGTAAATACTCTCTCGGTTTAGTAATACTCTCTCAGTTTAGTAATATTCTCTAAGTTTAGTAATAATCTCTCAGCTCTCTCAGTTTAGTAATACTCTCTCAGTTTAGTAATACTCTCTCAGTTTAGTAATATTCTCTCAGTTTAGTAATATTCTCTCAGTGTAGTAATATTCTCTCAGCTCTCTCAGTTTAGTAATATTCTCCCAGTTTAGTAATATTCTCTCAGTTTAGTAATATTCTCTCAGTATAGTAATACTCTCTCGGGATAGTAATACTCTCTCAGTTTAGTAAAACTTTCTCAGTTTAGTAATACTCTCTCAGTTTAGTAATATTCTCTCAGTTTAGTAATACTCTCTCAGTTTAGTAAAACTCTCTCAGTTTAGTAATACTCTCTCAGTTTAGTAATACTCTCTCAGTCTTGTAATACTCTCTCAGCTCTCTCAGTTTAGTAATACTCTCTCAGTTTAGTAACACTCTCTCAGTTTAGTAATACTCTCTCAGTCTAGTAACACTCTCTCAGTTTAGTAATTCTCTCCCAGTTTAGTAATATTCTCTCAGTTTAGTAATACTCTCTCAGTTTAGTAATACTCTCTCAGTTTAGTAATATTCTCTCAGTTTAGTAACATTCTCTCAGTTTAGTAATATTCTCTCAGTTTAGTAATATTCTCTCAGTTTAGTAATACTCTCTCAGTTTAGTAAAACTCTCTCAGTTTAGTAATACTCTCTCAGTTTAGTAATACTCTCTCAGTCTTGTAATACTCTCTCAGCTCTCTCAGTTTAGTAATACTCTCTCAGTTTAGTAACACTCTCTCAGTTTAGTAATACTCTCTCAGTCTTGTAACACTCTCTCAGTTTAGTAATACTCTCTCAGTTAATTAATATTCTCTCAGTTTAGTAATACTCTCTCAGTTTAGTAATACTCTCTCAGTTTAGTAATATTCTCTCAGTTAAGTAATACTCTATCGGTTTAGTAATACTCCCTCAGTTTAGTAAAACTCTCTCAGTTTAGTAATATTCTCTCAATTTAGTAATATTCTCTCAGTTTAGTAATACTCTCTCAGTCTTGTAATACTCTCTCAGCTCTCTCAGTTTAGTAATACTCTCAGTTTAGTAACACTCTCTCAGTTTAGTAATACTCTCTCAGTCTAGTAACACTCTCTCAGTTTAGTAATACTCTCCCAGTTTAGTAATATTCTCTCAGTTTAGTAATACTCTCTCAGTTGAGTAATAATCTCTCTGGTGAGTAATATTCTCTCAGTTGAGTAATACTCTCTCAGTCTAGTAATACTATCTCAGCTCTCTCAGTTTAGTAATATTCTCTCAGTTTAGTAATACTCTCTCGGGTTAGTAATACTCTCTCAGTTTAGTAATGCTCTCACAGTTTAGTAGTATTCTCTCAGTTTGGTAATACTCTCTCAGTTTAGTAATACTCTCTCGGGTTAGTAATACTCTCTCAGTTTAGTAATACTCTCTCAGTTTAGTAGTATTCTCTCAGTTTAGTAATATTCTCTCAGTTTAGTAATACATTCGGAGTCTAGTAACACTCTCTCAGTTTAGTAAAATTGTCTCAGTTTAGTAAAACTGTCTCAGTTAAGTAAATACTCTCTCTGTTTAGTAATACTCTCTCAGTTTAGTAATATTCTCTAAGTTCAGTAATAATCTCTCAGCTCTCTCAGTTTAGTAATACTCTCTCAGTTTAGTAATATTCTCTCAGTTTAGTAATATTCTCTCAGTTTAGTAATATTCTCTCAGTGTAGTAATATTCTCTCAGCTCTCTCAGTTTAGTAATATTCTCCCAGTTTAGTAATATTCTCTCAGTTTAGTAATATTCTCTCAGTATAGTAATACTCTCTCAGTTTAGTAATACTCTCTCAGTTTAGTAATATTCTCTCAGTTTAGTAATACTCTCTCAGTTTAGTAATACTCTCTCAGTTTAGTAATACTCTCTCAGTAAAGTAATACTCTCTCAGTCTTGTAATACTCTCTCAGCTCTCTCAGTTTAGTAATACTCTCTCAGTTTAGTAACACTCTCTCAGTTTAGTAATACTCTCTCAGTCTAGTAACACTCTCTCAGTTTAGTAATACTCTCCCAGTTTAGTAATATTCTCTCAGTTTAGTGATACTCTCTCAGTTTAGTAATACTCTCTCAGTTTAGTAATACTCTCTCAGTTTAGTAAAATTCTCTCAGTTTAGTAATATTCTCTCAGTTTAGTAATATTCTCTCAGTTTAGTAATACTCTCTCAGTTTAGTAAAACTCTCTCAGTTTAGTAATACTCTCTCAGTTTAGTAATACTCTCTCAGTCTTGTAATACTCTCTCAGCTCTCTCAGTTTAGTAATACTCTCTCAGTTTAGTAACACTCTCTCAGTTTAGTAATACTCTCTCAGTCTAGTAACACTCTCTCAGTTTAGTAATACTCTCTCAGTTTAGTAATATTCTCTCAGTTTAGTAATACTCTCTCAGTTTAGTAATACTCTCTCAGTTTAGTAATATTCTCTCTGTTAAGTAATACTCTCTCGGTTTAGTAATACTCCCTCAGTTTAGTAAAACTCTCAGTTTAGTAATATTCTCTCAATTTAGTAATATTCTCTCAGTTTAGTAATACTCTCTCAGTTTAGTAATACTCTCTCCATTTAGTAATACTCTCTCAGTTGAGTAATAATCTCTAAGTTTAGTAATAATCTCTCAGCTCTCTCAGTTTAGTAATACTCTCTCAGTTTAGTAACACTCTCTCCGTTTAGTAATACTCTCTCAGTTTAGTAACACTCTCTCAGTTTAGTAACACTCTCTCCGTTTAGTAATACTCTCTCAGTCTAGTAACACTCTCTCAGTTTAGTAATACTCTCTCAGTTTAGTAATACTCTCTCAGTTTAGTAATACTCTCTCAGTTTAGTAATACTCTCTCAGTTTAGTAATATTCTCTCAGTTTAGTAACATTCTCTCAGTTTAGTAATATTCTCTCAGTTTAGTAATACTCTCTCAGTTTAGTAATACTCTCTCAGTTTAGTAATACTCTTTCAGTTTAGTAATACTCTCTCAGTTTAGTAATATTCTCTCAGTTTAGTAATATTCTCTCAGTTTAGTAATATTCTCTCAGTTTAGTAATACTCTCTCGGTTTAGTAATACTCTCTCAGTTTAGTAAAACTTTCTCAGTTTAGTAATACTCTCTCAGTTTAGTAATATTCTCTCAGTTTAGTAATACTCTCTCAGTTTAGTAATACTCTCTCAGTTTAGTAATATTCTCTCAGTTTAGTAATACTCTCTCAGTCTTGTAATACTCTCTCAGCTCTCTCAGTTTAGTAATACTCTCTCAGTTTAGTAACACTCTCTCAGTTTAGTAATACTCTCTCAGTCTAGTAACACTCTCTCAGTTTAGTAATACTCTCCCAGTTTAGTAATATTCTCTCAGTTTAGTAATACTCTCTCAGTTTAGTAATACTCTCTCAGTTTAGTAATATTCTCTCAGTTTAGTAAAATTCTCTCAGTTTAGTAATATTCTCTCAGTTTAGTAATATTCTCTCAGTTTAGTAATACTCTCTCAGTTTAGTAAAACTCTCTCAGTTTAGTAATACTCTCTCAGTTTAGTAATACTCTCTCAGTCTTGTAATACTCTCTCAGCTCTCTCAGTTTAGTAATACTCTCTCAGTTTAGTAACACTCTCTCAGTTTAGTAATACTCTCTCAGTCTAGTAACACTCTCTCAGTTTAGTAATACTCTCTCAGCTCTCTCAGTTTAGTAATACTCTCTCAGTTTAGTAACACTCTCTCAGTTTAGTAATACTCTCTCAGTCTTGTAACACTCTCTCAGTTTAGTAATACTCTCTCAGTTTAGTAATATTCTCTCAGTTTAGTAATACTATCTCAGTTTAGTAATACTCTCTCAGTTTAGTAATATTCTCTCAGTTAAGTAATACTCTATCGGTTTAGTAATACTCCCTCAGTTTAGTAAAACTCTCTCAGTTTAGTAATATTCTCTCAATTTAGTAATATTCTCTCAGTTTAGTAATACTCTCTCAGTCTTGTAATACTCTCTCAGCTCTCTCAGTTTAGTAATACTCTCAGTTTAGTAACACTCTCTCAGTTTAGTAATACTCTCTCAGTCTAGTAACACTCTCTCAGTTTAGTAATACTCTCCCAGTTTAGTAATATTCTCTCAGTTTAGTAATACTCTCTCAGTTGAGTAATAATCTCTCTGGTGAGTAATATTCTCTCAGTTGAGTAATACTCTCTCAGTCTAGTAATACTATCTCAGCTCTCTCAGTTTAGTAATATTCTCTCAGTTTAGTAATACTCTCTCGGGTTAGTAATACTCTCTCAGTTTAGTAATGCTCTCACAGTTTAGTAGTATTCTCTCAGTTTGGTAATACTCTCTCGGTTTAGTAATACTCTCTCAGTCTAGTAACACTCTCTCAGTTTAGTAATACTCTCTCAGTTTAGTAATATTCTCTCAGTTTAGTAATACTCTCTCAGTTTAGTAATACTCTCTCAGTTTAGTAATATTCTCTCAGTTAAGTAATACTCTCTCAGTTTAGTAATACTCTCTCAGTTTAGTAATACTCTCTCAGTTTAGTAATATTCTCTCAATTTAGTAATATTCTCTCAGTTTAGTAATACTCTCTCAGTTTAGTAATACTCTCTCAGTTTAGTAATACTCTCTCAGTTGAGTAATAATCTCTAAGTTTAGTAATAATCTCTCAGCTCTCTCAGTTTAGTAATACTCTCTCAGTTTAGTAACACTCTCTCCGTTTAGTAATACTCTCTCAGTCTAGTAACACTCTCTCAGTTTAGTAACACTCTCTCCGTTTAGTAATACTCTCTCAGTCTAGTAACACTCTCTCAGTTTAGTAATACTCTCTCAGTCTAGTAACACTCTCTCAGTTTAGTAATACTCTCTCAGTTTAGTAATACTCTCTCAGTTTAGTAATATTCTCTCAGTTTAGTAACATTCTCTCAGTTTAGTAATATTCTCTCAGTTTAGTAATACTCTCTCAGTTTAGTAAAACTATCTCAGTTTAGTAATACTCTTTCAGTTTAGTAATACTCTCTCAGCTCTCTCAGTTTAGTAATACTCTCTCAGTTTAGTAATATTCTCTCAGTTTAGTAATATTCTCTCAGTATAGTAATACTCTCTCGGGATAGTAATACTCTCTCAGTTTAGTAAAACTTTCTCAGTTTAGTAATACTCTCTCAGTTTAGTAATATTCTCTCAGTTTAGTAATACTCTCTCAGTTTAGTAAAACTCTCTCAGTTTAGTAATACTTGTAATACTCTCTCAGCTCTCTCAGTTTAGTAATACTCTCTCAGTTTAGTAACACTCTCTCAGTTTAGTAATACTCTCTCAGTCTAGTAACACTCTCTCAGTTTAGTAATACTCTCCCAGTTTAGTAATATTCTCTCAGTTTAGTAATACTCTCTCAGTTTAGTAATATTCTCTCAGTTTAGTAATATTCTCTCAGTTTAGTAAAATTCTCTCAGTTTAGTAATACTCTCTCAGTTTAGTAATATTCTCTCAGTTTAGTAATACTCTCTCAGTTTAGTAAAACTCTCTCAGTTTAGTAATACTCTCTCAGTTTAGTAATACTCTCTCAGTCTTGTAATACTCTCTCAGCTCTCTCAGTTTAGTAATACTCTCTCAGTTTAGTAACACTCTCTCAGTTTAGTAATACTCTCTCAGTCTAGTAACACTCTCTCAGTTTAGTAATACTCTCTCAGTTTAGTAATATTCTCTCAGTTTAGTAATACTCTCTCAGTTTAGTAATACTCTCTCAGTTTAGTAATATTCTCTCAGTTAAGTAATACTCTCTCGGTTTAGTAATACTCCCTCAGTTTAGTAAAACTCTCAGTTTAGTAATATTCTCTCAATTTAGTAATATTCTCTCAGTTTAGTAATACTCTCTCAGTTTAGTAATACTCTCTCCATTTAGTTTAAATATTCTCTAAGTTTAGTAATAATCTCTCAGCTCTCTCAGTTTAGTAATACTCTCTCAGTTTAGTAACACTCTCTCAGTTTAGTAATACTCTCTCAGTCTAGTAACACTCTCTCAGTTTAGTAACACTCTCTCCGTTTAGTAATACTCTCTCAGTCTAGTAACACTCTCTCAGTTTAGTAATACTCTCTCAGTCTAGTAACACTCTCTCAGTTTAGTAATACTCTCTCAGTTTAGTAATACTCTCTCAGTTTAGTAATATTCTCTCAGTTTAGTAACATTCTCTCAGTTTAGTAATATTCTCTCAGTTTAGTAATACTCTCTCAGTTTAGTAAAACTCTCTCAGTTTAGTAATACTCTTTCAGTTTAGTAATACTCTCTCAGCTCTCTCAATTTAGTAATACTCTCTCAGTTTAGTAACACTCTCTCAGTTTAGTAATACTCTCTCAGTTTAGTAACACTCTCTCAGTTTAGTAATACTTTCTCAGTCTAGTAACACTCTCTCAGTTTAGTAATACTCTCTCAGTTTAGTAATATTCTCTCAGTTTAGTAATACTCTCTCAGTTTAGTAATATTCTCTCAGTTAAGTAATACTCTCTCAGTTTAGTAATACTCTCTCAGTTTAGTAATATTCTCTCAATTTAGTAATATTCTCTCAGTTTAGTAATACTCTCTCAGTTTAGTAATACTCTCTCCATTTAGTAATACTCAGTTTAGTAATACTCTCTCAGTTTAGTAATATTCTCTCAGTTTAGTAATATTCTCTCAGTGTAGTAATATTCTCTCAGCTCTCTCAGTTTAGTAATAGTCTCCCAGTTTAGTAATATTCTCTCAGTTTAGTAATATTCTCTCAGTATAGTAATACTCTCTCGGGTTAGTAATACTCTCTCAGTTTAGTAAAACTTTCTCAGTTTAGTAATACTCTCTCAGTTTAGTAATATTCTCTCAGTTTAGTAATACTCTCTCAGTTTAGTAAAACTCTCTCAGTTTAGTAATACTCTCTCAGTTTAGTAATACTCTCTCAGTCTTGTAATACTCTCTCAGCTCTCTCAGTTTAGTAATACTCTCTCAGTTTAGTAACACTCTCTCAGTTTAGTAATACTCTCTCAGTCTAGAAACACTCTCTCAGTTTAGTAATACTCTCCCAGTTTAGTAATATTCTCTCAGTTTAGTAATACTCTCTCAGTTGAGTAATAATCTCTCTGGTGAGTAATATTCTCTCAGTTGAGTAATACTCTCTCAGTCTAGTAATACTATCTCAGCTCTCTCAGTTTAGTAATATTCTCTCAGTTTAGTAATACTCTCTCGGGTTAGTAATACTCTCTCAGTTTAGTAATGCTCTCACAGTTTAGTAGTATTCTCTCAGTTTGGTAATACTCTCTCGGTTTAGTAATACTCCCTTAGTTTAGTAAAACTCTCTCAGTTTAGTAATACTCTCTCAGTTTAGTAATATTCTCTCAGTTTAGTAATATTCTCTCAGTTTAGTAATACATTCGGAGTCTAGTAACACTCTCTCAGTTTAGTAAAATTGTCTCAGTTTAGTAAAACTGTCTCAGTTAAGTAAATACTCTCTCGGTTTAGTAATACTCTCTCAGTTTAGTAATATTCTCTAAGTTTAGTAATAATCTCTCAGCTCTCTCAGTTTAGTAATACTCTCTCAGTTTAGTAATATTCTCTCAGTTTAGTAATATTCTCTCAGTTTAGTAATATTCTTTCAGTGTAGTAATATTCTCTCAGCTCTCTCAGTTTAGTAATATTCTCCCAGTTTAGTAATATTCTCTCAGTTTAGTAATATTCTCTCAGTATAGTAATACTCTCTCGGGATAGTAATACTCTCTCAGTTTAGTAAAACTTTCTCAGTTTAGTAATACTCTCTCAGTTTAGTAATATTCTCTCAGTTTAGTAATACTCTCTCAGTTTAGTAAAACTCTCTCAGTTTAGTAATACTCTCTCAGTTTAGTAATACTCTCTCAGTCTTGTAATACTCTCTCAGCTCTCTCAGTTTAGTAATACTCTCTCAGTTTAGTAACACTCTCTCAGTTTAGTAATACTCTCTCAGTCTAGTAACACTCTCTCAGTTTAGTAATACTCTCCCAGTTTAGTAATATTCTCTCAGTTTAGTAATACTCTCTCAGTTTAGTAATACTCTCTCAGTTTAGTAATATTCTCTCAGTTTAGTAACATTCTCTCAGTTTAGTAATATTCTCTCAGTTTAGTAATATTCTCTCAGTTTAGTAATACTCTCTCAGTTTAGTAAAACTCTCTCAGTTTAGTAATACTCTCTCAGTTTAGTAATACTCTCTCAGTCTTGTAATACTCTCTCAGCTCTCTCAGTTTAGTAATACTCTCTCAGTTTAGTAACACTCTCTCAGTTTAGTAATACTCTCTCAGTCTAGTAACACTCTCTCAGTTTAGTAATACTCTCTCAGTTTAGTAATATTCTCTCAGTTTAGTAATACTCTCTCAGTTTAGTAATACTCTCTCAGTTTAGTAATATTCTCTCAGTTAAGTTATACTCTCTCGGTTTAGTAATACTCCCTCAGTTTAGTAAAACTCTCTCCGTTTAGTAATATTCTCTCAATTTAGTAATATTCTCTCAGTTTAGTAATACTCTCTCAGTTTAGTAATACTCTCTCCATTTAGTAATACTCTCTCAGTTGAGTAATAATCTCTCTGGTGAGGAATATTCTCTCAGTTGAGTAATACTCTCTCAGTATAGTAATACTCTCTCGGGTTAGTAATACTCTCTCAGTTTAGTAAAACTCTCTCAGTTTAGTAATACTCTCTCAGTTTAGTAATATTCTCTCAGTTTAGTAATACTCTCTCATTTTTGTAAAACTCTCTCAGTTTAGTAATACTCTCTCAGTTTAGTAATACTCTCTCAGTCTTGTAATACTATCTCAGCTCTCTCAGTTTAGTAATACTCTCTCAGTTTAGTAACACTCTCTCAGTTTAGTAATACTCTCTCAGTTTAGTAATACTCTCTCAGTTTAGTAACACTCTCTCCGTTTAGTAATACTCTCTCAGTTTAGTAATACTCTCTCAGTTTAGTAATACTCTCTCAGTTTAGTAATACTCTCTCAGTTTAGTAATACTCTCCCAGTTTAGTAATATTCTCTCAGTTTAGTAATACTCTCTCAGTTTAGTAATACTCTCTCAGTTTAGTAATATTCTCTCAGTTAAGTAATACTCTCTCAGTTTAGTAATACTCTCTCAGTTTAGTAATATTCTCTCAATTTAGTAATATTCTCTCAGTTTAGTAATACTCTCTCAGTTTAGTAATACTCTCTCCATTTAGTAATACTCAGTTTAGTAATACTCTCTCAGTTTAGTAATATTCTCTCAGTTTAGTAATATTCTCTCAGTGTAGTAATATTCTCTCAGCTCTCTCAGTTTAGTAATATTCTCCCAGTTTAGTAATATTCTCTCAGTTTAGTAATATTCTCTCAGTATAGTAATACTCTCTCGGGTTAGTAATACTCTCTCAGTTTAGTAAAACTTTCTCAGTTTAGTAATACTCTCTCAGTTTAGTAATATTCTCTCAGTTTAGTAATACTCTCTCAGTTTAGTAAAACTCTCTCAGTTTAGTAATACTCTCTCAGTTTAGTAATACTCTCTCAGTCTTGTAATACTCTCTCAGCTCTCTCAGTTTAGTAATACTCTCTCAGTTTAGTAACACTCTCTCAGTTTAGTAATACTCTCTCAGTCTAGAAACACTCTCTCAGTTTAGTAATACTCTCCCAGTTTAGTAATATTCTCTCAGTTTAGTAATACTCTCTCAGTTGAGTAATAATCTCTCTGGTGAGTAATATTCTCTCAGTTGAGTAATACTCTCTCAGTCTAGTAATACTATCTCAGCTCTCTCAGTTTAGTAATATTCTCTCAGTTTAGTAATACTCTCTCGGGTTAGTAATACTCTCTCAGTTTAGTAATACTCTCACAGTTTAGTAATATTCTCTCAGTTTAGTAATACTCTCTCGGTTTAGTAATACTCCCTTAGTTTAGTAAAACTCTCTCAGTTTAGTAATACTCTCTCAGTTTAGTAATATTCTCTCAGTTTAGTAATATTCTCTCAGTTTAGTAATACATTCGGAGTCTAGTAACACTCTCTCAGTTTAGTAAAATTGTCTCAGTTTAGTAAAACTGTCTCAGTTAAGTAAATACTCTCTCGGTTTAGTAATACTCTCTCAGTTTAGTAATATTCTCTAAGTTTAGTAATAATCTCTCAGCTCTCTCAGTTTAGTAATATTCTCTCAGTTTAGTAATACTCTCTCAGTTTAGTAATATTCTCTCAGTTCAGTAATATTCTCTCAGTTTAGTAATATTCTCTCAGCTCTCTCAGTTTAGTAATATTCTCCCAGTTTAGTAATATTCTCTCAGTTTAGTAATATTCTCTCAGTTTAGTAATACTCTCTCGGGTTAGTAATACTCTCTCAGTTTAGTAAAACTCTCTCAGTTTAGTAATACTCTCTCAGTTTAGTAATATTCTCTCAGTTTAGTAATACTCTCTCAGTTTAGTAAAACTCTCTCAGTTTAGTAATACTCTCTCAGTTTAGTAATACTCTCTCAGTCTTGTAATACTCTCTCAGCTCTCTCAGTTTAGTAATACTCTCTCAGTTTAGTAACACTCTCTCAGTTTAGTAATACTCTCTCAGTCTAGTAACACTCTCTCAGTTTAGTAATACTCTCCCAGTTTAGTAATATTCTCTCAGTTTAGTAATACTCTCTCAGTTTAGTAATACTCTCTCAGTTTAGTAATACTCTCTCAGTTTAGTAATATTCTCTCAGTTTAGTAATACTCTCTCAGTTTAGTAATACTCCCTCAGTTTAGTAAAACTCTCTCAGTTTAGTAATATTCTCTCAATTTAGTAATATTCTCTCAGTTTAGTAATACTCTCTCAGTTTAGTAATACTCTCTCCATTTAGTAATACTCTCTCAGTTGAGTAATAATCTCTCTGGTGAGTAATATTCTCTCAGTTGAGTAATACTCTCTCAGTATAGTAATACTCTCTCGGGTTAGTAATACTCTCTCAGTTTAGTAAAACTCTCTCAGTTTAGTAATACTCTCTCAGTTTAGTAATATTCTCTCAGTTTAGTAATACTCTCTCAGTTTTGTAAAACTCTCTCAGTTTAGTAATACTCTCTCAGTTTAGTAATACTCTCTCAGTCTTGTAATACTATCTCAGCTCTCTCAGTTTAGTAATACTCTCTCAGTTTAGTAACACTCTCTCAGTTTAGTAATACTCTCTCAGTCTAGTAATACTCTCTCAGTCACTCTCTCCGTTTAGTAATACTCTCTCAGTCTAGTAACACTCTCTCAGTTTAGTAATACTCTCTCAGTCTAGTAACACTCTCTCAGTTTAGTAATACTCTCCCAGTTTAGTAATATTCTCTCAGTTTAGTAATACTCTCTCAGTTTAGTAATACTCTCTCAGTTTAGTAATATTCTCTCAGTTTAGTAATACTCTCTCAGTTTAGTAATACTCTCTCAGTTTAGTAATATTCTCTCAATTTAGTAATATTCTCTCAGTTTAGTAATACTCTCTCAGTTTAGTAATACTCTCTCCATTTAGTAATACTCAGTTTAGTAATACTCTCTCAGTTTAGTAATATTCTCTCAGTTTAGTAATATTCTCTCAGTGTAGTAATATTCTCTCAGCTCTCTCAGTTTAGTAATATTCTCCCAGTTTAGTAATATTCTCTCAGTTTAGTAATATTCTCTCAGTATAGTAATACTCTCTCGGGTTAGTAATACTCTCTCAGTTTAGTAAAACTTTCTCAGTTTAGTAATACTCTCTCAGTTTAGTAATATTCTCTCAGTTTAGTAATACTCTCTCAGTTTAGTAAAACTCTCTCAGTTTAGTAATACTCTCTCAGTTTAGTAATACTCTCTCAGTCTTGTAATACTCTCTCAGCTCTCTCAGTTTAGTAATACTCTCTCAGTTTAGTAACACTCTCTCAGTTTAGTAATACTCTCTCAGTCTAGAAACACTCTCTCAGTTTAGTAATACTCTCCCAGTTTAGTAATATTCTCTCAGTTTAGTAATACTCTCTCAGTTGAGTAATAATCTCTCTGGTGAGTAATATTCTCTCAGTTGAGTAATACTCTCTCAGTCTAGTAATACTATCTCAGCTCTCTCAGTTTAGTAATATTCTCTCAGTTTAGTAATACTCTCTCGGGTTAGTAATACTCTCTCAGTTTAGTAATGCTCTCACAGTTTAGTAGTATTCTCTCAGTTTGGTAATACTCTCTCGGTTTAGTAATACTCCCTTAGTTTAGTAAAACTCTCTCAGTTTAGTAATACTCTCTCAGTTTAGTAATATTCTCTCAGTTTAGTAATATTCTCTCAGTTTAGTAATACATTCGGAGTCTAGTAACACTCTCTCAGTTTAGTAAAATTGTCTCAGTTTAGTAAAACTGTCTCAGTTAAGTAAATACTCTCTCGGTTTAGTAATACTCTCTCAGTTTAGTAATATTCTCTAAGTTTAGTAATAATCTCTCAGCTCTCTCAGTTTAGTAATACTCTCTCAGTTTAGTAATATTCTCTCAGTTTAGTAATATTCTCTCAGTTTAGTAATATTCTTTCAGTGTAGTAATATTCTCTCAGCTCTCTCAGTTTAGTAATATTCTCCCAGTTTAGTAATATTCTCTCAGTTTAGTAATATTCTCTCAGTATAGTAATACTCTCTCGGGATAGTAATACTCTCTCAGTTTAGTAAAACTTTCTCAGTTTAGTAATACTCTCTCAGTTTAGTAATATTCTCTCAGTTTAGTAATACTCTCTCAGTTTAGTAAAACTCTCTCAGTTTAGTAATACTCTCTCAGTTTAGTAATACTCTCTCAGTCTTGTAATACTCTCTCAGCTCTCTCAGTTTAGTAATACTCTCTCAGTTTAGTAACACTCTCTCAGTTTAGTAATACTCTCTCAGTCTAGTAACACTCTCTCAGTTTAGTAATACTCTCCCAGTTTAGTAATATTCTCTCAGTTTAGTAATACTCTCTCAGTTTAGTAATACTCTCTCAGTTTAGTAATATTCTCTCAGTTTAGTAACATTCTCTCAGTTTAGTAATATTCTCTCAGTTTAGTAATATTCTCTCAGTTTAGTAATACTCTCTCAGTTTAGTAAAACTCTCTCAGTTTAGTAATACTCTCTCAGTTTAGTAATACTCTCTCAGTCTTGTAATACTCTCTCAGCTCTCTCAGTTTAGTAATACTCTCTCAGTTTAGTAACACTCTCTCAGTTTAGTAATACTCTCTCAGTCTAGTAACACTCTCTCAGTTTAGTAATACTCTCTCAGTTTAGTAATATTCTCTCAGTTTAGTAATACTCTCTCAGTTTAGTAATACTCTCTCAGTTTAGTAATATTCTCTCAGTTAAGTTATACTCTCTCGGTTTAGTAATACTCCCTCAGTTTAGTAAAACTCTCTCCGTTTAGTAATATTCTCTCAATTTAGTAATATTCTCTCAGTTTAGTAATACTCTCTCAGTTTAGTAATACTCTCTCCATTTAGTAATACTCTCTCAGTTGAGTAATAATCTCTCTGGTGAGGAATATTCTCTCAGTTGAGTAATACTCTCTCAGTATAGTAATACTCTCTCGGGTTAGTAATACTCTCTCAGTTTAGTAAAACTCTCTCAGTTTAGTAATACTCTCTCAGTTTAGTAATATTCTCTCAGTTTAGTAATACTCTCTCAGTTTTGTAAAACTCTCTCAGTTTAGTAATACTCTCTCAGTTTAGTAATACTCTCTCAGTCTTGTAATACTATCTCAGCTCTCTCAGTTTAGTAATACTCTCTCAGTTTAGTAACACTCTCTCCGTTTAGTAATACTCTCTCAGTCTAGTAACACTCTCTCAGTTTAGTAACACTCTCTCCGTTTAGTAATACTCTCTCAGTCTAGTAACACTCTCTCAGTTTAGTAATACTCTCTCAGTCTAGTAACACTCTCTCAGTTTAGTAATACTCTCTCAGTTTAGTAATATTCTCTCAGTTTAGTAATACTCTTTAGTAATACTCTCTCAGTCTTGTAATACTCTCTCATCTCTCTCAGTTTAGTAATACTCTCTCAGTTTAGTTACACTCTCTCCGTTTAGTAATACTCTCTCAGTCTAGTAACACTCTCTCAGTTTAGTAATACTCTCTCAGTTTAGTAATATTCTCTCAGTTTAGTAATACTCTCTCAGTTTAGTAATACTCTCTCAGTTTAGTAATATTCTCTCAGTTTAGTAACATTCTCTCAGTTTAGTAATATTCTCTCAGTTTAGTAATACTCTCTCAGTTTAGTAAAACTCTCTCAGTTTAGTAATACTCTTTCAGTTTAGTAATACTCTCTCAGCTCTCTCAGTTTAGTAATACTCTCTCAGTTTAGTAACACTCTCTCAGTATAGTAATACTCTCTCAGTTTAGTAACACTCTCTCAGTTTAGTAATATTCTCTCAGTTTAGTAATACTCTCTCAGTCTAGTAACACTCTCTCAGTTTAGTAATACTCTCTCAGTTTACTACTACTCTCTCAGTTTAGTAATATTCTCTCAGTTTAGTAATAATCTCTCAGCTCTCTCAATTTAGTAATACTCTCTCAGTTTAGTAATATTCTCTTAGTTTAGTAATATTCTCTCAGTTTACTACTACTCTCTCAGTTTAGTAATGCTCTCTCAGTTTTAGTAATACTCTATCAGTTGAGTAAAACTCTCTCAGTTTAGTAATACTCTCTAAGTTTAGTAATATTCTCTCAGTTTAGTAATACTCTCTCAGCTCTCTCAGTTTAGTAATACTCTCTCAGTTTAGTAATATTCTCTCAGTTTAGTAATATTCTCTCAGTTTAGTAATACTCTCTCAGTTTAGTAATGCTCTCTCAGTTTAGTAATACTCTATCAGTTGAGTAAAACTCTCTCAGTTTAGTAATACTCTCTAAGTTTAGTAATATTCTCTCAGTTTAGTAATATTCTCTCAGTTTAGTAATACATTCTTAGTCTAGTAATACTCTCTCAGTTTAGTAAAACTGTCTCAGTTAAGTAATACTCTCTCAGTTTAGTAATACTCTCTCAGTTTAGTAATATTCTCTCAGTTTAGTAATATTATCGCAGCTCTCTCAGTTTAGTAATACTCTCTCAGTTTAGTAATATTCTCTCAGTCTAGTAACACTCTCTCAGGTTAGTAACACTCTCTCAGTTTAGTACTACTCTCTCAGTTTAGTAATACTCTATCAGAAGAGTAATAATCTCTCCATTGTGCAATACTCCCTCAGTTTAGTAAAACCCTCTCAGTTTAGTAATACTCTCTCAGTTTAGTAATATTCTCTCAGTTTAGTAATATTCTCTCAGTTTAGTAATACATTCTCAGTCTAGTAACACTCTCTCAGTTTAGTAAAACTGTCTCAGTTAAGTAATACTCTCTCAGTTTAGTAATTCTCTCTCAGTTTAGTAACACTCTCTCAGTTTAGTAATACTCTCTCAGTTTAGTAACACTCTCTCAGTTTAGTAATACTCTCTCAGTCTAGTAACACTCTCTCAGTTTAGTAATACTCTCTCAGTTTAGTAATATTCTCTCAGTTTAGTAATACTCTCTCAGTTTAGTAATATTCTCTCAGTTAAGTAATACTCTCTCAGTTTAGTAATACTCTCTCAGTTTAGTCATATTCTCTCAATTTAGTAATATTCTCTCAGTTTAGTAATACTCTCTCAGTTTAGTAATATTCTCTCCATTTAGTAATACTCTCTCAGTTGAGTAATAATCTCTCTGGTGAGTAATATTCTCTCAGTTGAGTAATACTCTCTCAGTCTAGTAATACTATCTCAGCTCTCTCAGTGTAGTAATATTCTCTCAGTTTAGTAATACTCTCTCAGGTTAGTAATACTCTCTCAGTTTAGTAATATTCTCTCAGTTTACTACTACTCTCTCAGTTTAGTAATATTCTCTCAGTTTAGTAATAATCTCTCAGCTCTCTCAATTTAGTAATACTCGCTCAGTTTAGTAATATTCTCTCAGTTTAGTAATATTCTCTCAGTTTACTACTACTCTCTCAGTTTAGTAATATTCTCTCAGTTTAGTAATAATCTCTCAGCTCTCTCAATTTAGTAATACTCTCTCAGTTTAGTAATATTCTCTCAGTTTAGTAATATTCTCTCAGTTTAGTAATACTCTCTCAGTTTAGTAAAACTCTCTCAGTTTAGTAATACTCTCTCAGTTTAGTAATACTCTCTCAGTCTTGTAATACTCTCTCAGCTCTCTCAGTTTAGTAACACTCTCTCAGTTTAGTAATACTCTCTCAGTTTAGTAACACTCTCTCAGTTTAGTAATACTCTCTCAGTTTAGTAATATTCTCTCAGTTTAGTAATACTCTCTCAGTTTAGTAATACTCTCTCAGTTTAGTAATATTCTCTCAGTTTAGTAACATTCTCTCAGTTTAGTAATATTCTCTCAGTTTAGTAATATTCTCTCAGTTTAGTAATACTCTCTCAGTTTAGTAATACTCTCTCAGTTTATTAATACTCTCTCAGTCTTGTAATACTCTCTCAGCTCTCTCAGTTTAGTAATACTCTCTCAGTTTAGTAACACTCTCTCAGTTTAGTAATACTCTCTCAGTAGTAACACTCTCTCAGTTTAGTAATACTCTCTCAGTTTAGTAATATTCTCTCAGCTCTCTCAGTTTAGTAAAACTCTCTCAGTTTAGTAATACTCTCTCAGTTTAGTAATATTCTCTCAGTTTAGTAATATTCTCTCAGTTTAGTAATACTCTCTCAGTTTAGTAAAACTCTCTCAGTTTAGTAATACTCTCTCAGTTTAGTAATACTCTCTCAGTCTTGTAATACTCTCTCAGCTCTCTCAGTTTAGTAATACTCTCTCAGTTTAGTAACACTCTCTCAGTTTAGTAATACTCTCTCAGTCTAGTAACACTCTCTCAGTTTAGTAATACTCTCTCAGTTTAGTAATATTCTCTTAGTTTAGTAATACTCTCTCAGTTTAGTAATACTCTCTCAGTTTAGTAATATTCTCTCGGTTAAGTAATACTCTCTCGGTTTAGTAATACTCCCTCAGTTTAGTGAAACTCTCTAAGTTTAGTAATATTCTCTCAATTTAGTAATACTCTCTCAGTCTAGTAACACTCTCTCAGTTTAGTAATACTCTCTCAGTTTACTACTACTCTCTCAGTTTAGTAATACTCTCTCAGTTTACTACTACTCTCTAAGTTTAGTAATATTCTCTCAGTTTAGTAATAATCTCTCAGCTCTCTCAATTTAGTAATACTCTCTCAGTTTAGTAATATTCTCTCAGTTTAGTAATATTCTCTCAGTTTACTACTACTCTCTCAGTTTAGTAATATTCTCTCAGTTTAGTAATAATCTCTCAGCTCTCTCAATTTAGTAATACTCTCTCAGTTTAGTAATATTCTCTAAATTTAGTAATATTCTCTCAGTTTAGTAATACTCTCTCAGTCTTGTAATACTCTCTCAGCTCTCTCAGTTTAGTAATACTCTCTCAGTTTAGTAACACTCTCTCAGTTTAGTAATACTCTCTCAGTCTAGTAACACTCTCTCAGTTTAGTAATACTCTCTCAGTTTAGTAATATTCTCTCAGTTTAGTAATACTCTCTCAGTTTAGTAATACTCTCTCAGTTTAGTAACACTCTCTCAGTTTAGTAATACTCTCTCAGTTTAGTAATACTCTCTCAGTCTAGTAACACTCTCTCAGTTTAGTAATACTCTCTCAGTTTAGTAATACTCTCTCAGTTTAGTAATACTCTCTCAGTTTAGTAATACTCTCTCAGTTTAGTAATACTCTCTCTGTTTAGTAATACTCTCTCAGTTTAGTAAAACTCTCTCAGTTTAGTAATATTCTCTCAATTTACTAATATTCTCTCAGTTTAGTAATACTCTCTCAGTTTAGTAATACTCTCTCCATTTGGTAATACTCTCTCAGTTTAGTAATAATCTCTCTGGTGAGTAATATTCTCTAAGTTGAGTAATACTCTCTCAGTCTAGTAATACATTCGCAGTCTAGTAACACTCTCTCAGTTTAGTAAAACTGTCTCAGTTTAGTAAAACTGTCTCAGTTAAGTAATACTCTCTCGGTTTAGTAATACTCTCTCAGTTTAGTAATATTCTCTAAGTTTAGTAATAATCTCTCAGCTCTCTCAGTTTAGTAATACTCTCTCAGTTTAGTAATATTCTCTCAGTTTAGTAATATTCTCTCAGTGTAGTAATATTCTCTCAGCTCTCTCAGTTTAGTAATATTCTCCCAGTTTAGTAATACTCTCTCAGTTTAGTAATATTCTCTCAGTTTAGTAATATTCTCTCAGTTTAGTAATATTCTCTCAGCTCTCTCAGTTTAGTAATATTCTCCCAGTTTAGTAATATTCTCTCAGTTTAGTAATATTCTCTCAGTTTAGTAATACTCTCTCGGGTTAGTAATACTCTCTCAGTTTCGTAAAACTCTCTCAGTTTAGTAATACTCTCTCAGTTTAGTAATATTCTCTCAGTTTAGTAATACTCTCTCAGTTTATTAAAACTCTCTCAGTTTAGTAATACTCTCTCAGTTTAGTAATACTCTCTCAGTCTTGTAATACTCTCTCATCTCTCTCAGTTTAGTAATACTCTCTCAGTTTAGTAACACTCTCTCCGTTTAGTAATACTCTCTCAGTCTAGTAACACTCTCTCAGTTTAGTAATACTCTCTCAGTTTAGTAATATTCTCTCAGTTTAGTAATACTCTCTCAGTTTAGTAATACTCTCTCAGTTTAGTAATATTCTCTCAGTTTAGTAACATTCTCTCAGTTTAGTAATATTCTCTCAGTTTAGTAATACTCTCTCAGTTTAGTAAAACTCTCTCAGTTTAGTAATACTCTTCCAGTTTAGTAATACTCTCTCAGCTCTCTCAGTTTAGTAATACACTCTCAGTTTAGTAACACTCTCTCAGTTTAGTAATACTCTCTCAGTTTAGTAACACTCTCTCAGTTTAGTAATATTCTCTCAGTTTACTACTACTCTCTCAGTTTAGTAATATTCTCTCAGTTTAGTAATAATCTCTCAGCTCTCTCAATTTAGTAATACTCTCTCAGTTTAGTAATATTCTCTCAGTTTAGTAATATTCTCTCAGTTTAGTAATACTCTCTCAGTTTAGTAATGCTCTCTCAGTTTAGTAATACTCTCTCAGTTTAGTAAAACTCTCTCAGTTTAGTAATACTCTCTAAGTTTAGTAATATTCTCTCAGTTTAGTAATATTCTCTCAGTTTAGTAATACATTCTCAGTCTAGTAACCCTCTCTCAGTTTAGTAAAACTGTCTCAGTTAAGTTATACTCTCTCAGTTTAGTAATACTCTCTCAGTTTAGTAATATTCTCTCAGTCTAGTAACACTCTCTCAGTTTAGTAACACTTTCTCAGTTTACTACTACTCTCTCAGTTTAGTAATACTCTATCAGAAGAGTAATAATCTCTCCATTGTGCAATACTCCCTCAGTTTAGTAAAACCCTCTCAGTTTAGTAATACTCTCTCAGTTTAGTAATATTCTCTCAGTTTAGTAATATTCCCTCAGTTTAGTAATACATTCTCAGTCTAGTAACACTCTCTCAGTTTAGTAAAACTGTCTCAGTTAAGTAATACTCTCTCAGTTTAGTAATTCTCTCTCAGTTTAGTAACACTCTCTCAGTTTAGTAATACTCTCTCAGTTTAGTAACACTCTCTCAGTTTAGTAATACTCTCTCAGTCTAGTAACACTCTCTCAGTTTAGTAATACTCTCTCAGTTTAGTAATATTCTCTCAGTTTAGTAATACTCTCTCAGTTTAGTAATATTCTCTCAGTTTAGTAATACTCTCTCAGTTTAGTAATACTCTCTCAGTTTAGTAATATTCTCTCAGTTTAGTAATATTCTCGCAGTTTAGTAATACTCTCTCAGTTTAGTAATACTCTCTCAGTTTAGTAATATTCTCTCAGTTTAGTAATATTCTCTCAGCTATCTCAGTTTAGTAATATTCTCTCAGTTTAGTAATATTCTCTCAGTTTAGTAATATTCTCTCAGTTTAGTAATACTCTCTAGGGTTAGTAATACTCTCTCAGTTTAGTAAAACTCTCTCAGTTTAGTAATACTCTCTCAGTTTAGTAATATTCTCTCAGTTTAGTAATACTCTCTCAGTATAGTAAAACTCTCTCAGTTTAGTAATACTCTCTCAGTTTAGTAATACTCTCTCAGTCTTGTAATACTCTCTCATCTCTCTCAGTTTAGTAATACTCTCTCAGTTTAGTAACACTCTCTCCGTTTAGTAATACTCTCTCAGTCTAGTAACACTCTCTCAGTTTAGTAATACTCTCTCAGTTTAGTAATATTCTCTCAGTTTAGTAATACTCTCTCAGTTTAGTAATACTCTCTCAGTTTAGTAATATTCTCTCAGTTTAGTAACATTCTCTCAGTTTAGTAATATTCTCTCAGTTTAGTAATACTCTCTCAGTTTAGTAAAACTCTCTCAGTTTAGTAATACTCTTTCAGTTTAGTAATACTCTCTCAGTCTCTCAGTTTAGTAATACTCTCTCAGTTTAGTAATACTCTCTCAGTTTAGTAATACTCTCTCAGTTTAGTAATACTCTCTCAGTTTAGTAATACTCTCTCAGTTTAGTAATACTCTCTCAGTTTAGTAATACTCTCTCAGTTTAGTAATACTCTCTCAGTTTAGTACTACTCTCTCAGTTTAGTAATATTCTCTCAGTTTAGTAATAATCTCTCAGCTCTCTCAGTTTAGTAATACTCTCTCAGTTTAGTAATATTCTCTTAGTTTAGTAATATTCTCTCAGTTTAGTAATACTCTCTCAGTTTAGTAATATTCTCTCAGTTTAGTAATACTCTCTCTCTCAGTTTAGTAATACTCTCTCAGTTTAGTAATACTCTCTCAGTTTAGTAATATTCTCTCAGTTTAGTAATACT
The DNA here is from genome assembly GCF_045679555.1 of Salvelinus alpinus. Classification (NCBI taxonomy): domain Eukaryota; kingdom Metazoa; phylum Chordata; class Actinopteri; order Salmoniformes; family Salmonidae; genus Salvelinus; species Salvelinus alpinus. Next base: position 545,629 of record NC_092100.1, on the reverse strand, counting down.
CTCTCAGTTTAGTAATGCTCTCTCAGTTTAGTAATACTCTCTCAGTTTAGTAATACTCTCTCAGTTTAGTAATACTCTCTCAGTTTAGTAATATTCTCTCAGTTTAGTAATATTCTCGCAGCTCTCTCAGTTTAGTAATACTCTCTCAGTTTAGTAATATTCTCTCAGTTTAGTAATACTCTCTCAGTTTAGTAATACTCTCTCAGTTTAGTAATACTCTCTCGGGTTAGTAATACTCTCTCAGTTTAGTAAAACCCTCTCAGTTTAGTAATACTCTCTCAGTTTAGTAATATTCTCTCAGTTTAGTAATATTCTCTCAGTTTAGTAATACATTCTCAGTCTAGTAACACTCTCTCAGTTTAGTAAAACTGTCTCAGTTAAGTAATACTCTCTCAGTTTAGTAATTCTCTCTCAGTTTAGTAACACTCTCTCAGTTTAGTAATACTCTCTCAGTTTAGTAACACTCTCTCAGTTTAGTAATACTCTCTCAGTCTAGTAACACTCTCTCAGTTTAGTAATACTCTCTCAGTTTAGTAATATTCTCTCAGTTTAGTAATACTCTCTCAGTTTAGTAATATTCTCTCAGTTTAGTAATACTCTCTCAGTTTAGTAATACTCTCTCAGTTTAGTAATATTCTCTCAGTTTAGTAATATTCTCTCAGTTTAGTAATACTCTCTCAGTTTAGTAATACTCTCTCAGTTTAGTAATACTCTCTCAGTTTAGTAATACTCTCTCAGTTTAGTAATACTCTCTCAGTTGAGTAATACTCTCTCAGTCTAGTAACACTCTCTCAGTTTAGTAATATTCTCTCAGTTTAGTAATACTCTCTCGGGTTAGTAATACTCTCTCAGTTAAGTAATACTCTCTCAGGTTAGTAATACTCTCTCAGTTTAGTAATGCTCTCACAGTTTAGTAATATTCTCTCAGTTTAGTAATACTCTCTCGGTTTAGTAATACTCCCTCAGTTTAGTAAAACTCTCTCAGTTTAGTAATACTCTCTCAGTTTAGTAATATTCTCTCAGTTTAGTAATATTCTCTCAGTTTAGTAATAATCTCTCAGTTTAGTAATATTCTCTCAGTTTAGTAATACTCTCTCAGTTTAGTAATACTCTCTCAGTTTAGTAATACTCTCTCAGTTTAGTAATACTCTCTCAGTTTAGTAATATTCTCTCAGTTTAGTAATATTCTCGCAGCTCTCTCAGTTTAGTAATACTCTCTCAGTTTAGTAATATTCTCTCAGTTTAGTAATACTCTCTCAGTTTAGTAATACTCTCTCAGTTTAGTAATACTCTCTCAGTTTAGTAATACTCTCAGAAGAGTAATAATCTCTCCATTTAGTAATACTCTCTCAGTTTAGTAATACTCTCTCAGTTTAGTAATATTCTCTCAGTTTAGTAATATTCTCTCAGTTTAGTAATACATTCTCAGTCTAGTAACACTCTCTCAGTTTAGTAAAACTGTCTCAGTTAAGTAATACTCTCTCAGTTTAGTAATTCTCTCTCAGTTTAGTAACACTCTCTCAGTTTAGTAATACTCTCTCAGTTTAGTAACACTCTCTCAGTTTAGTAATACTCTCTCAGTCTAGTAACACTCTCTCAGTTTAGTAATACTCTCTCAGTTTAGTAATATTCTCTCAGTTTAGTAATACTCTCTCAGTTTAGTAATATTCTCTCAGTTAAGTAATACTCTCTCAGTTTAGTAATACTCTCTCAGTTTAGTCATATTCTCTCAATTTAGTAATATTCTCTCAGTTTAGTAATATTCTCTCAGTTTAGTAATACTCTTTCCATTTAGTAATACTCACTCAGTTGAGTAATAATCTCTCTGGTGAGTAATATTCTCTCAGTTGAGTAATACTCTCTAAGTCTAGTAATACTATCTCAGCTCTCTCAGTGTAGTAATATTCTCTCAGTTTAGTAATACTCTCTCGGGTTAGTAATACTCTCTCAGTTAAGTAATACTCTCTCAGGTTAGTAATACTCTCTCAGTTTAGTAATGCTCTCACAGTTTAGTAATATTCTCTCAGTTTAGCTCTCTCAGTTTAGTAATACTCTCTCAGTTTAGTAATACTCTCTCAGTTTAGTAATACTCTCCAGTTTAGTAATATTCTCTCAGTTTAGTAATACTCTCTCAGTTTAGTAATACTCTCTCGGTTTAGTAATACTCTCTCAGTTTAGTAATACTCTCTCAGTTTAGTAAAACTCTCTCAGTTTAGTAATACTCTTTCAGTTTAGTAATACTCTCTCAGCTCTCTCAGTTTAGTAATACTCTCTCAGTTTAGTAACACTCTCTCAGTATAGTAATACTCTCTCAGTTTAGTAACACTCTCTCAGTTTAGTAATATTCTCTCAGTTTAGTAATACTCTCTCAGTCTAGTAACACTCTCTCAGTTTAGTAATACTCTCTCAGTTTACTACTACTCTCTCAGTTTAGTAATATTCTCTCAGTTTAGTAATAATCTCTCAGCTCTCTCAATTTAGTAATACTCTCTCAGTTTAGTAATATTCTCTTAGTTTAGTAATATTCTCTCAGTTTACTACTACTCTCTCAGTTTAGTAATATTCTCTCAGTTTAGTAATAATCTCTCAGCTCTCTCAATTTAGTAATACTCTCTCAGTTTAGTAATATTCTCTCAGTTTAGTAATATTCTCTCAGTTTAGTAATATTCTCTCAGTTTAGTAATACATTCTCAGTCTAGTAACACTCTCTCAGTTTAGTAAAACTGTCTCAGTTAAGTAATACTCTCTCAGTTTAGTAATTCTCTCTCAGTTTAGTAACACTCTCTCAGTTTAGTAATACTCTCTCAGTTTAGTAACACTCTCTCAGTTTAGTAATACTCTCTCAGTCTAGTAACACTCTCTCAGTTTAGTAATACTCTCTCAGTTTAGTAATATTCTCTCAGTTAAGTAATACTCTCTCAGTTTAGTAATACTCTCTCAGTTTAGTCATATTCTCTCAATTTAGTAATATTCTCTCAGTTTAGTAATATTCTCTCAGTTTAGTAATACTCTTTCCATTTAGTAATACTCTCTCAGTTTAGTAATAATCTCTCTGGTGAGTAATATTCTCTCAGTTGAGTAATACTCTCTAAGTCTAGTAATACTATCTCAGCTCTCTCAGTGTAGTAATATTCTCTCAGTTTAGTAATACTCTCTCGGGTTAGTAATACTCTCTCAGTTAAGTAATACTCTCTCAGGTTAGTAATACTCTCTCAGTTTAGTAATGCTCTCACAGTTTAGTAATATTCTCTCAGTTTAGTAATACTCTCTCGGTTTAGTAATACTCCCTCAGTTTAGTAAAACTCTCTCAGTTTAGTAATACTCTCTCAGTTTAGTAATATTCTCTCAGTTTAGTAATATTCTCTCAGTTTAGTAATAATCTCTCAGTTTAGTAATATTCTCTCAGTTTAGTAATACTCTCTCAGTTTAGTAAAACTCTCTCAGTTTAGTAATACTCTTTCAGTTTAGTAATACTCTCTCAGCTCTCTCAGTTTAGTAATACTCTCTCAGTTTAGTAACACTCTCTCAGTATAGTAATACTCTCTCAGTTTAGTAACACTCTCTCAGTTTAGTAATATTCTCTCAGTTTAGTAATACTCTCTCAGTCTAGTAACACTCTCTCAGTTTAGTAATACTCTCTCAGTTTACTACTACTCTCTCAGTTTAGTAATATTCTCTCAGTTTAGTAATAATCTCTCAGCTCTCTCAATTTAGTAATACTCTCTCAGTTTAGTAATATTCTCTTAGTTTAGTAATATTCTCTCAGTTTACTACTACTCTCTCAGTTTAGTAATATTCTCTCAGTTTAGTAATAATCTCTCAGCTCTCTCAACTTTAGTAATACTCTCTCAGTTTAGTAATATTCTCTCAGTTTAGTAATATTCTCTCAGTTTAGTAATATTCTCTCAGTTTAGTAATACATTCTCAGTCTAGTAACACTCTCTCAGTTTAGTAAAACTGTCTCAGTTAAGTAATACTCTCTCAGTTTAGTAATTCTCTCTCAGTTTAGTAACACTCTCTCAGTTTAGTAATACTCTCTCAGTTTAGTAACACTCTCTCAGTTTAGTAATACTCTCTCAGTCTAGTAACACTCTCTCAGTTTAGTAATATTCTCTCAGTTTAGTAATATTCTCTCAGTTTAGTAATACTCTCTCAGTTTAGTAATATTCTCTCAGTTTAGTAATATTCTCTCAGTTTAGTAATACTCTCTCAGTTTAGTAATACTCTCTCCGTTTAGTAATACTCTCTCAGTTGAGTAATAATCTCTCCGGTGAGTAATATTCTCTCAGTTGAGTAATACTCTCTCAGTCTAGTAATACTATCTCAGCTCTCTCAGTTTAGTAATAGTCTCTCAGTTTAGTAATACTCTCTCAGTTTAGTAATGCTCTCTCAGTTTAGTAATACTCTCTCAGTTTAGTAATACTCTCTCAGTTTAGTAATACTCTCTAAGTTTAGTAATACTCTCTCAGTTTAGTAATATTCTCTCAGTTTAGTAATATTCTCTCAGTTTAGTAATACATTCTCAGTCTAGTAACCCTCTCTCAGTTTAGTAAAACTGTCTCAGTTTAGTAATACTCTCTCAGTTTAGTAATATTCTCTCAGTTTAGTAATATTCTCTCAGCTCTCTCAGTTTAGTAATACTCTCTCAGTTTAGTAATATTCTCTCAGTCTAGTAACACTCTCTCAGTTTAGTAACACTTTCTCAGTTTACTACTACTCTCTCAGTTTAGTAATACTCTATCAGAAGAGTAATAATCTCTCCATTGTGCAATACTCCCTCAGTTTAGTAAAACCCTCTCAGTTTAGTAATACTCTCTCAGTTTAGTAATATTCTCTCAGTTTAGTAATATTCTCTCAGTTTAGTAATACATTCTCAGTCTAGTAACACTCTCTCAGTTTAGTAATACTCTCCCAGTTTAGTAACACTCTCTCAGTTTAGTATAACTCTCTCAGTTTAGTCATATTCTCTCAATTTAGTCATATTCTCTCAGTTTAGTAATACTCTCTCGGTTTAGTAATACTCTCTCAGTTTAGTAATATTCTCTCAGTGTAGTAATATTCTCTCAGCTCTCTCAGTTTAGTAATATTCTCCCAGTTTAGTAATATTCTCTCAGTTTAGTAATATTCTCTCAGTTTAGTAATACTCTCTCGGGTTAGTATTACTCTCTCAGTTTAGTAAAACTCTCTCAGTTTAGTAATACTCTCTCAGTTTAGTAATATTCTCTCAGTTTAGTAATACTCTCTCAGTTTAGTAAAACTCTCTCAGTTTAGTAATACTCTCTCAGTTTAGTAATACTCTCTCAGTCTTGTAATACTCTCTCATCTCTCTCAGTTTAGTAATACTCTCTCAGTTTAGTAACACTCTCTCCGTTTAGTAATACTCTCTCAGTTTAGTAATACTCTCTCAGTTTAGTAATACTCTCTCAGTTTAGTAATACTCTCTCAGTTTAGTAATACTCTCTCAGTTTAGTAATACTCTCTCAGTTTAGTAATATTCTCTCAGTTTAGTAAAACTCTCTCAGTTTAGTAATATTCTCTCAGTTTAGTAATACTCTCTCAGTTTAGTAAAACTCTCTCAGTTTAGTAATACTCTCTCAGTTTAGTAATACTCTCTCAGCTCTCTCAGTTTAGTAATACTCTCTCAGTTTAGTACCACTCTCTCAGTTTAGTAATACTCTCTCAGTTTAGTAACACTCTCTCATTTTAGTAATACTCTCTCAGTTTAGTAATACTCTCTCAGTTTAGTAACACTCTCTCAGTTTAGTAATACTCTCTCAGTTTAGTAATACTCTCTCAGTTTAGTAATATTCTCTCAGTTTAGTAATAATCTCTCAGCTCTCTCAATTTAGTAATACTCTCTCAGTCTAGTAATATTCTCTTAGTTTAGTAATATTCTCTCAGTTTACTACTACTCTCTCAGTTTAGTAATATTCTCTCAGTTTAGTAATAATCTCTCAGCTCTCTCAATTTAGTAATACTCTCTCAGTTTAGTAATATTCTCTCAGTTTAGTAATATTCTCTCAGTTTAGTAATACTCTCTCAGTTTAGTAATGCTCTCTCAGTTTAGTAATACTCTCTCAGTTTAGTAATACTCTCTCAGTTTAGTAATACTCTCTAAGTTTAGTAATATTCTCTCAGTTTAGTAATATTCTCGCAGCTCTCTCAGTTTAGTAATACTCTCTCAGTTTAGTAATATTCTCTCAGTCTAGTAACACTCTCTCAGGTTAGTAACACTCTCTCAGTTTACTACTACTCTCTCAGTTTAGTAATACTCTATCAGAAGAGTAATAATCTATCCATTGTGCAATACTCCCTCAGTTTAGTAAAACCCTCTCAGTTTAGTAATACTCTCTCAGTTTAGTAATATTCTCTCAGTTTAGTAATATTCTCTCAGTTTAGTAATACATTCTCAGTCTAGTAACACTCTCTCAGTTTAGTAAAACTGTCTCAGTTAAGTAATACTCTCTCAGTTTAGTAATTCTCTCTCAGTTTAGTAACACTCTCTCAGTTTAGTAATACTCTCTCAGTTTAGTAACACTCTCTCAGTTTAGTAATACTCTCTCAGTCTAGTAACACTCTCTCAGTTTAGTAATACTCTCTCAGTTTAGTAATATTCTCTCAGTTTAGTAATACTCTCTCAGTTTAGTAATATTCTCTCAGTTAAGTAATACTCTCTCAGTTTAGTAATACTCTCTCAGTTTAGTCATATTCTCTCAATTTAGTAATATTCTCTCAGTTTAGTAATATTCTCTCAGTTTAGTAATACTCTTTCCATTTAGTAATACTCACTCAGTTGAGTAATAATCTCTCTGGTGAGTAATATTCTCTCAGTTGAGTAATACTCTCTAAGTCTAGTAATACTATCTCAGCTCTCTCAGTGTAGTAATATTCTCTCAGTTTAGTAATACTCTCTCGGGTTAGTAATACTCTCTCAGTTAAGTAATACTCTCTCAGGTTAGTAATACTCTCTCAGTTTAGTAATGCTCTCACAGTTTAGTAATATTCTCTCAGTTTAGTAATACTCTCTCGGTTTAGTAATACTCCCTCAGTTTAGTAAAACTCTCTCAGTTTAGTAATACTCTCCAGTTTAGTAATATTCTCTCAGTTTAGTAATATTCTCTCAGTTTAGTAATAATCTCTCAGTTTAGTAATATTCTCTCAGTTTAGTAATACTCTCTCAGTTTAGTAAAACTCTCTCAGTTTAGTAATACTCTTTCAGTTTAGTAATACTCTCTCAGCTCTCTCAGTTTAGTAATACTCTCTCAGTTTAGTAACACTCTCTCAGTATAGTAATACTCTCTCAGTTTAGTAACACTCTCTCAGTTTAGTAATATTCTCTCAGTTTAGTAATACTCTCTCAGTCTAGTAACACTCTCTCAGTTTAGTAATACTCTCTCAGTTTACTACTACTCTCTCAGTTTAGTAATATTCTCTCAGTTTAGTAATAATCTCTCAGCTCTCTCAATTTATTAATACTCTCTCAGTTTAGTAATATTCTCTTAGTTTAGTAATATTCTCTCAGTTTACTACTACTCTCTCAGTTTAGTAATATTCTCTCAGTTTAGTAATAATCTCTCAGCTCTCTCAATTTAGTAATACTCTCTCAGTTTAGTAATATTCTCTCAGTTTAGTAATATTCTCTCAGTTTAGTAATATTCTCTCAGTTTAGTAATACATTCTCAGTCTAGTAACACTCTCTCAGTTTAGTAAAACTGTCTCAGTTAAGTAATACTCTCTCAGTTTAGTAATTCTCTCTCAGTTTAGTAACACTCTCTCAGTTTAGTAATACTCTCTCAGTTTAGTAACACTCTCTCAGTTTAGTAATACTCTCTCAGTCTAGTAACACTCTCTCAGTTTAGTAATACTCTCTCAGTTTAGTAATATTCTCTCAGTTAAGTAATACTCTCTCAGTTTAGTAATACTCTCTCAGTTTAGTCATATTCTCTCAATTTAGTAATATTCTCTCAGTTTAGTAATATTCTCTCAGTTTAGTAATACTCTTTCCATTTAGTAATACTCTCTCAGTTTAGTAATAATCTCTCTGGTGAGTAATATTCTCTCAGTTGAGTAATACTCTCTAAGTCTAGTAATACTATCTCAGCTCTCTCAGTGTAGTAATATTCTCTCAGTTTAGTAATACTCTCTCGGGTTAGTAATACTCTCTCAGTTAAGTAATACTCTCTCAGGTTAGTAATACTCTCTCAGTTTAGTAATGCTCTCACAGTTTAGTAATATTCTCTCAGTTTAGTAATACTCTCTCGGTTTAGTAATACTCCCTCAGTTTAGTAAAACTCTCTCAGTTTAGTAATACTCTCTCAGTTTAGTAATATTCTCTCAGTTTAGTAATATTCTCTCAGTTTAGTAATAATCTCTCAGTTTAGTAATATTCTCTCAGTTTAGTAATACTCTCTCAGTTTAGTAAAACTCTCTCAGTTTAGTAATACTCTCTCAGTTTAGTAATGTTAGCGAAATCCTGTAACTCTCTCAGTTTAGTAATACTCTCTCAGTTTAGTAACACTCTCTCAGTATAGTAATACTCTCTCAGTTTAGTAACACTCTCTCAGTTTAGTAATACTCTCTCAGTTTAGTAATACTCTCTCAGTCTAGTAACACTCTCTCAGTTTAGTAATACTCTCTCAGTTTACTACTACTCTCTCAGTTTAGTAATATTCTCTCAGTTTAGTAATAATCTCTCAGCTCTCTCAATTTAGTAATACTCTCTCAGTTTAGTAATATTCTCTTAGTTTAGTAATATTCTCTCAGTTTACTACTACTCTCTCAGTTTAGTAATATTCTCTCAGTTTAGTAATAATCTCTCAGCTCTCTCAATTTAGTAATACTCTCTCAGTTTAGTAATATTCTCTCAGTTTAGTAATATTCTCTCAGTTTAGTAATATTCTCTCAGTTTAGTAATACATTCTCAGTCTAGTAACACTCTCTCAGTTTAGTAAAACTGTCTCAGTTAAGTAATACTCTCTCAGTTTAGTAATTCTCTCTCAGTTTAGTAACACTCTCTCAGTTTAGTAATACTCTCTCAGTTTAGTAACACTCTCTCAGTTTAGTAATACTCTCTCAGTCTAGTAACACTCTCTCAGTTTAGTAATACTCTCTCAGTTTAGTAATATTCTCTCAGTTAAGTAATACTCTCTCAGTTTAGTAATACTCTCTCAGTTTAGTCATATTCTCTCAATTTAGTAATATTCTCTCAGTTTAGTAATATTCTCTCAGTTTAGTAATACTCTTTCCATTTAGTAATACTCTCTCAGTTTAGTAATAATCTCTCTGGTGAGTAATATTCTCTCAGTTGAGTAATACTCTCTAAGTCTAGTAATACTATCTCAGCTCTCTCAGTGTAGTAATATTCTCTCAGTTTAGTAATACTCTCTCGGGTTAGTAATACTCTCTCAGTTAAGTAATACTCTCTCAGGTTAGTAATACTCTCTCAGTTTAGTAATGCTCTCACAGTTTAGTAATATTCTCTCAGTTTAGTAATACTCTCTCGGTTTAGTAATACTCCCTCAGTTTAGTAAAACTCTCTCAGTTTAGTAATACTCTCTCAGTTTAGTAATATTCCCTCAGTTTAGTGAAACTCTCTCATTTTAGTAATACTCTCTCAGTTTAGTAATATTCTCTCAGTTTAGTAATACTCTCTCAGTTTAGTAAAACTCTCTCAGTTTAGTAATACTCTTTCAGTTTAGTAATACTCTCTCAGCTCTCTCAGTTTAGTAATACTCTCTCAGTTTAGTAACACTCTCTCAGTATAGTAATACTCTCTCAGTTTAGTAACACTCTCTCAGTTTAGTAATATTCTCTCAGTTTAGTAATACTCTCTCAGTCTAGTAACACTCTCTCAGTTTAGTAATACTCTCTCAGTTTACTACTACTCTCTCAGTTTAGTAATATTCTCTCAGTTTAGTAATAATCTCTCAGCTCTCTCAATTTAGTAATACTCTCTCAGTTTAGTAATATTCTCTTAGTTTAGTAATATTCTCTCAGTTTACTACTACTCTCTCAGTTTAGTAATATTCTCTCAGTTTAGTAATACATTCTCAGTCTAGTAACACTCTCTCAGTTTAGTAATACTCTCCCAGTTTAGTAACACTCTCTCAGTTTAGTAAAACTCTCTCAGTCTAGTAACACTCTCTCAGTTTAGTAATACTCTCTCAGTTTAGTAATACTCTCTCAGTTTAGTAATACTCTCTCAGTTTAGTATAACTCTCTCAGTTTAGTAATACTCTCTCAATTTAGTCATATTCTCTCAGTTTAGTAATACTCTCTCGGTTTAGTAATACTCTCTCAGTTTAGTAATATTCTCTCAGTGTAGTAATATTCTCTCAGCTCTCTCAGTTTAGTAATATTCTCCCAGTTTAGTAATATTCTCTCAGTTTAGTAATATTCTCTCAGTTTAGTAATACTCTCTCGGGTTAGTATTACTCTCTCAGTTTAGTAAAACTCTCTCAGTTTAGTAATACTCTCTCAGTTTAGTAATATTCTCTCAGTTTAGTAATACTCTCTCAGTTTAGTAAAACTCTCTCAGTTTAGTAATACTCTCTCAGTTTAGTAATACTCTCTCAGTCTTGTAATACTCTCTCATCTCTCTCAGTTTAGTAATACTCTCTTAGTTTAGTAACACTCTCTCCGTTTAGTAATACTCTCTCAGTCTAGTAACACTCTCTCAGTTTAGTAATACTCTCTCAGTTTAGTAATATTCTCTCAGTTTAGTAATACTCTCTCAGTTTAGAAATACTCTCTCAGTTTAGTAATATTCTCTCAGTTTAGTAACATTCTCTCAGTTTAGTAATATTCTCTCAGTTTAGTAATACTCTCTCAGTTTAGTAATACTCTCTCAGTTTAGTAATACTCTTTCAGTTTAGTAATACTCTCTCAGCTCTCTCAGATTAGTAATACTCTCTCAGTTTAGTACCACTCTCTCAGTTTAGTAATACTCTCTCAGTTTAGTAACACTCTCTCAGTTTAGTAATACTCTCTCAGTTTAGTAATACTCTCTCAGTTTAGTAACACTCTCTCAGTTTAGTAATACTCTCTCAGTTTACTACTACTCTCTCAGTTTAGTAATATTCTCTCAGTTTAGTAATAATCTCTCAGCTCTCTCAATTTAGTAATACTCTCTCAGTCTAGTAATATTCTCTTAGTTTAGTAATATTCTCTCAGTTTACTACTACTCTCTCAGTTTAGTAATATTCTCTCAGTTTAGTAATACTCTCTCAGTTTAGTAATACTCTCTCAGTTTAGTAATCTTCTCTCAGTTTAGTAATATTCTCTCAGTTTAGTAATACTCTCTCAGTTTAGTAATGCTCTATCAGTTTAGTAATACTCTCTCAGTTGAGTAAAACTCTCTCAGTTTAGTAATACTCTCTACGTTTAGTAATATTCTCTCAGTTGAGTAATATTCTCTCAGTTTAGTAATACATTCTCAGTCTAGTAACACTCTCTCAGTTTAGTAAAACTGTCTCAGTTAAGTAATACTCTCTCAGTTTAGTAATACTGTCTCAGTTTAGTAATATTCTCTCAGTTTAGTAATATTCTCGCAGCTCTCTCAGTTTAGTAATACTCTCTCAGTTTAGTAATATTCTCTCAGTTTAGTAATACTCTCTCAGGTTAGTAATACTCTCTCAGTTTAGTAATACTCTCTCAGTTTAGTAATACTCTCTCAGAAGAGTAATAATCTCTCCATTGTGCAATACTCCCTCAGTTTAGTAAAACCCTCTCAGTTTAGTAATACTTTCTCAGTTTAGTAATATTCTCTCAGTTTAGTAATATTCTCTCAGTTTAGTAATACATTCTCAGTCTAGTAACACTCTCTCAGTTTAGTAAAACTGTCTCAGTTAAGTAATACTCTCTCAGTTTAGTAATTCTCTCTCAGTTTAGTAACACTCTCTCAGTTTAGTAAAACTCTCTCAGTTTAGTAACACTCTCTCAGTTTAGTAATACTCTCTCAGTCTAGTAACACTCTCTCAGTTTAGTAATACTCTCTCAGTTTAGTAATATTCTCTCAGTTTAGTAATACTCTCTCAGTTTAGTAATACTCTCTCAGTTTAGTAATATTCTCTCAGTTAAGTAATACTCTCTCAGTTTAGTAATACTCTCTCAGTTTAGTCATATTCTCTCAATTTAGTAATATTCTCTCAGTTTAGTAATACTCTCTCAGTTTAGTAATACTCTCTCCATTTAGTAATACTCTCTCAGTTGAGTAATAATCTCTCTGGTGAGTAATATTCTCTCAGTTGAGTAATACTCTCTCAGTCTAGTAATACTATCTCAGCTCTCTCAGTTTAGTAATATTCTCTCAGTTTAGTAATACTCTCTCGGGTTAGTAATACTCTCTCAGTTTAGTAATATTCTCTCAGTTTAGTAATACTCTCTCGGGTTAGTAATACTCTCTCAGTTTAGTAATGCTCTCACAGTTTAGTAATAGTCTCTCAGTTTAGTAATACTCTCTCAGTTTAGTAATACTCTCTCAGTTTAGTAATATTCTCTCAGTTTAGTAATATTCTCTCAGTTTAGTAATACATTCGCAGTCTAGTAAAACTGTCTCAGTTTAGTAAAACTGTCTCAGTTAAGTAATACTCTCTCGGTTTAGTAATATTCTCTCAGTTTAGTAATATTCTCTAAATTTAGTAATAATCTCTCAGCTCTCTCAGTTTAGTAATACTCTCTCAGTTTAGTAATATTCTCTCAGTTTAGTAATATTCTCTCAGCTCTCTCAGTTTAGTAATATTCTCCCAGTTTAGTAATATTCTCTCAGTTTAGTAATATTCTCTCAGTTTAGTAATACATTCTCAGTCTAGTAACACTCTCTCAGTTTAGTAAAACTGTCTCAGTTAAGTAATACTCTCTCAGTTTAGTAATATTCTCTCAGTTTTGTAATAATCTCTCAGCTCTCTCAGTTTAGTAATATTCTCTCAGTTTAGTAATATTCTCTCAGTTTAGTAATACATTCTCAGTCTAGTAACACTCTCTCAGTTTAGTAAAACTGTCTCAGTTAAGTAATACTCTCTCAGTTTAGTAATTCTCTCTCAGTTTAGTAACACTCTCTCAGTTTAGTAAAACTCTCTCAGTTTAGTAACACTCTCTCAGTTTAGTAATACTCTCTCAGTCTAGTAACACTCTCTCAGTTTAGTAATACTCTCTCAGTTTAGTAATATTCTCTCAGTTTAGTAATATTCTCTCAGTTTAGTAATATTCTCTCAGTTTAGTAATACTCTCTCAGTTTAGTAATATTCTCTCAGTTAAGTAATACTATCTCAGTTTAGTAATACTCTCTCAGTTTAGTCATATTCTCTCAATTTAGTAATATTCTCTCAGTTTAGTAATACTCTCTCAGTTTAGTAATACTCTCTCCATTTAGTAATACTCTCTCAGTTGAGTAATAATCTCTCTGCTGAGTAATATTCTCTCAGTTGAGTAATACTCTCTCAGTCTAGTAATACTATCTCAGCTCTCTCAGTTTAGTAATATTCTCTCAGTTTAGTAATACTCTCTCGGGTTAGTAATACTCTCTCAGTTTAGTAATATTCTCTCAGTTTAGTAATACTCTCTCGGGTTAGTAATAATCTCTCAGTTTAGTAATGCTCTCACAGTTTAGTAATATTCTCTCAGTTTAGTAATACTCTCTCAGTTTAGTAATACTCTCTCAGTTTAGTAATATTCTCTCAGTTTAGTAATATTCTCTCAGTTTAGTAATACATTCGCAGTCTAGTAAAACTGTCTCAGTTTAGTAAAACTGTCTCAGTTAAGTAATACTCTCTCGGTTTAGTAATATTCTCTCAGTTTAGTAATATTCTCTAAATGTAGTAATAATCTCTCAGCTCTCTCAGTTTAGTAATACTCTCTCAGTTTAGTAATATTCTCTCAGTTTAGTAATATTCTCTCAGCTCTCTCAGTTTAGTAATATTCTCCCAGTTTAGTAATATTCTCTCAGTTTAGTAATATTCTCTCAGTTTAGTAATATTCTCTCAGTTTAGTAATACATTCTCAGTCTAGTAACACTCTCTCAGTTTAGTAAAACTGTCTCAGTTAAGTAATACTCTCTCAGTTTAGTAATATTCTCTCAGTTTAGTAATAATCTCTCAGCTCTCTCAGTTTAGTAATATTCTCTCAGTTTAGTAATATTCTCTCAGTTTAGTAATACATTCTCAGTCTAGTAACACTCTCTCAGTTTAGTAAAACTGTCTCAGTTAAGTAATACTCTCTCAGTTTAGTAATTCTCTCTCAGTTTAGTAACACTCTCTCAGTTTAGTAAAACTCTCTCAGTTTAGTAACACTCTCTCAGTTTAGTAATACTCTCTCAGTCTAGTAACACTCTCTCAGTTTAGTAATACTCTCTCAGTTTAGTAATATTCTCTCAGTTTAGTAATACTCTCTCAGTTTAGGAATACTCAGTTGAGTAATATTGTCTCAGTTGAGTAATACTCTCTCAGTTGAGTAATAATCTCTCCGGTGAGTAATAGTCTCTCAGTTTAGTAATATTCTCTCAGTTTAGTAATATTCTCTCAGTTTAGTAATTTTCTCTCAGTTTAGTAATACTCTCTCGGGTTAGTAATACTCTCTCAGTTTAGTAAAACTCTCTCAGTTTAGTAATACTCTCTCAGTTTAGTAATACTCTCTCAGTCTTGTAATACTCTCTCAGCTCTCTCAGTTTAGTAACACTCTCTCAGTTTAGTAATACTCTCTCAGTCTAGTAACACTCTCTCAGTTTAGTAATATTCTCCCCAGTTTAGTAATATTCTCTCAGTTTAGTAATATTCTCTCAGTTTAGTAATATTCTCTCAGTTTAGTAATACATTCTCAGTCTAGTAACACTCTCTCAGTTTAGTAAAACTGTCTCAGTTAAGTAATACTCTCTCAGTTTAGTAATTCTCTCTCAGTTTAGTAATATTCTCTCAGTTTAGTAATAATCTCTCAGCTCTCTCAGTTTAGTAATACTCTCTCAGTTTAGTAATATTCTCTCAGTTTAGTAATACTCTCCCAGTCTAGTAACACTCTCTCAGTTGAGTAGTAATCTCTCCATTGAGTAATAATCTCTCCGGTGAGTAATATTCTCTCAGTTTAGTAATATTCTCTCAGTTTAGTAATATTCTCTCAGTTTAGTAATACATTCTCAGTCTAGTAACACTCTCTCAGTTTAGTAAAACTGTCTCAGTTAAGTAATACTCTCTCAGTTTAATAATTCTCTCTCAGTTTAGTAACACTCTCTCAGTTTAGTAATACTCTCCCAGTTTAGTAACACTCTCTCAGTTTAGTAAAACTCTCTCAGTCTAGTAACACTCTCTCAGTTTAGTAATACTCTCTCAGTTTAGTAATATTCTCTCAGTTTAGTAATACTCTCTCAGTTTAGTATAACTCTCTCAGTTTAGTCATATTCTCTCAATTTAGTCATATTCTCTCAGTTTAGTAATACTCTCTCGGTTTAGTAATACTCTCTCAGTTTAGTAATATTCTCTCAGTGTAGTAATATTCTCTCAGCTCTCTCAGTTTAGTAATATTCTCCCAGTTTAGTAATATTCTCTCAGTTTAGTAATATTCTCTCAGTTTAGTAATACTCTCTCGGGTTAGTATTACTCTCTCAGTTTAGTAATACTCTCTCAGTTTAGTAATACTCTCTCAGTTTAGTAATATTCTCTCAGTTTAGTAATACTCTCTCAGTTTAGTAAAACTCTCTCAGTTTAGTAATACTCTCTCAGTTTAGTAATACTCTCTCAGTCTTGTAATACTCTCTCATCTCTCTCAGTTTAGTAATACTCTCTCAGTTTAGTAACACTCTCTCCGTTTAGTAATACTCTCTCAGTCTAGTAATACTCTCTCAGTTTAGTAATACTCTCTCAGTTTAGTAATACTCTCTCAGTTTAGTAATACTCTCTCAGTTTAGAAATACTCTCTCAGTTTAGTAATATTCTCTCAGTTTAGTAACATTCTCTCAGTTTAGTAATATTCTCTCAGTTTAGTAATACTCTCTCAGTTTAGTAATACTCTCTCAGTTTAGTAATACTCTTTCAGTTTAGTAATACTTTCTCAGCTCTCTCAGATTAGTAATACTCTCTCAGTTTAGTACCACTCTCTCAGTTTAGTAATACTCTCTCAGTTTAGTAACACTCTCTCATTTTAGTAATATTCTCTCAGTTTAGTAATACTCTCTCAGTCTAGTAACACTCTCTCAGTTTAGTAATACTCTCTCAGTTTACTACTACTCTCTCAGTTTAGTAATATTCTCTCAGTTTAGTAATAATCTCTCAGCTCTCTCAGTTTAGTAATACTCTCTCAGTTTAGTAATATTCTCTCAGTTTAGTAATATTCTCTCAGTTTAGTAATACTCTCTCAGCAGTTTAGTAATACTCTCTCAGTTTAGTAATCTTCTCTCAGTTTAGTAATATTCTCTCAGTTTAGTAATACTCTCTCAGTTTAGTAATGCTCTCTCAGTTTAGTAATACTCTATCAGTTGAGTAAAACTCTCTCAGTTTAGTAATACTCTCTACGTTTAGTAATATTCTCTCAGTTGAGTAATATTCTCTCAGTTTAGTAATACATTCTCAGTCTAGTAACACTCTCTCAGTTTAGTAAAACTGTCTCAGTTTAGTAATACTCTCTCAGTTTAGTAATACTCTCTCAGTTTAGTAATATTCTCTCAGTTTAGTAATATTCTCGCAGCTCTCTCAGTTTAGTAATACTCTCTCAGTTTAGTAATATTCTCTCAGTTTAGTAATACTCTCTCAGGTTAGTAATACTCTCTCAGTTTAGTAATACTCTCTCAGTTTAGTAATACTCTCTCAGTTTAGTAATACTCTCTCAGTTTAGTAATACTTTCTCAGTTTAGTAATATTCTCTCAGTTTAGTAATATTCTCTCAGTTTAGTAATACATTCTCAGTCTAGTAACACTCTCTCAGTTTAGTAAAACTGTCTCAGTTAAGTAATACTCTCTCAGTTTAGTAATTCTCTCTCAGTTTAGTAACACTCTCTCAGTTTAGTAAAACTCTCTCAGTTTAGTAACACTCTCTCAGTTTAGTAATACTCTCTCAGTCTAGTAACACTCTCTCAGTTTAGTAATACTCTCTCAGTTTAGTAATATTCTCTCAGTTTAGTAATATTCTCTCAGTTTAGTAATACTCTCTCAGTTTACTAACACTCTCTCAGTTTAGTAATACTCTCTCAGTTTAGTAATACTCTCTCAGTTTAGTCATATTCTCTCAATTTAGTAATATTCTCTCAGTTTAGTAATACTCTCTCAGTTTAGTAATACTCTCTCCATTTAGTAATACTCTCTCAGTTGAGTAATAATCTCTCTGGTGAGTAATATTCTCTCAGTTGAGTAATACTCTCTCAGTCTAGTAATACTATCTCAGCTCTCTCAGTTTAGTAATATTCTCTCAGTTTAGTAATACTCTCTCGGGTTAGTAATACTCTCTCAGTTTAGTAATATTCTCTCAGTTTAGTAATACTCTCTCAGGTTAGTAATACTCTCTCAGTTTAGTAATGCTCTCACAGTTTAGTAATATTCTCTCAGTTTAGTAATACTCTCTCAGTTTAGTAATACTCTCTCAGTTTAGTAATATTCTCTCAGTTTAGTAATATTCTCTCAGTTTAGTAATACATTCGCAGTCTAGTAAAACTGTCTCAGTTTAGTAAAACTGTCTCAGTTAAGTAATACTCTCTCGGTTTAGTAATACTCTCTCAGTTTAGTAATATTCTCTAAGTTTAGTAATAATCTCTCAGCTCTCTCAGTTTAGTAATACTCTCTCAGTTTAGTAATATTCTCTCAGTTAAGTAATATTCTCTCAGCTCTCTCAGTTTAGTAATATTCTCCCAGTTTAGTAATATTCTCTCAGTTTAGTAATATTCTCTCAGTTTAGTACTACATTCTCAGTCTAGTAACACTCTCTCAGTTTAGTAAAACTGTCTCAGTTAAGTAATACTCTCTCAGTTTAGTAATATTCTCTCAGTTTAGTAATAATCTCTCAGCTCTCTCAGTTTAGTAATATTCTCTCAGTTTAGTAATATTCTCTCAGTTTAGTAATACATTCTCAGTCTAGTAACACTCTCTCAGTTTAGTAAAACTGTCTCAGTTAAGTAATACTCTCTCAGTTTAGTAATTCTCTCTCAGTTTAGTAACACTTTCTCAGTTTAGTAATACTCTCTCAGTTTAGTAACACTCTCTCAGTTTAGTAATACTCTCTCAGTCTAGTAACACTCTCTCAGTTTAGTAATACTCTCTCAGTTTAGTAATATTCTCTCAGTTTAGTAATATTCTCTCAGTTTAGTAATACTCTCTCAGTTTAGTAATATTCTCTCAGTTAAGTAATACTCTCTCAGTTTAGTAATACTCTCTCAGTTTAGTCATATTCTCTCAATTTAGTAATATTCTCTCAGTTTAGTAATACTCTCTCAGTTTAGTAATACTCTCTCCATTTAGTAATACTCTCTCAGTTGAGTAATAATCTCTCTGCTGAGTAATATTCTCTCAGTTGAGTAATACTCTCTCAGTCTAGTAATACTATCTCAGCTCTCTCAGTTTAGTAATATTCTCTCAGTTTAGTAATACTCTCTCGGGTTAGTAATACTCTCTCAGTTTAGTAATATTCTCTCAGTTTAGTAATACTCTCTCGGGTTAGTAATAATCTCTCAGTTTAGTAATGCTCTCACAGTTTAGTAATATTCTCTCAGTTTAGTAATACTCTCTCAGTTTAGTAATACTCTCTCAGTTTAGTAATATTCTCTCAGTTTAGTAATATTCTCTCAGTTTAGTAATACATTCGCAGTCTAGTAAAACTGTCTCAGTTTAGTAAAACTGTCTCAGTTAAGTAATACTCTCTCGGTTTAGTAATATTCTCTCAGTTTAGTAATATTCTCTAAATGTAGTAATAATCTCTCAGCTCTCTCAGTTTAGTAATACTCTCTCAGTTTAGTAATATTCTCTCAGTTTAGTAATATTCTCTCAGCTCTCTCAGTTTAGTAATATTCTCCCAGTTTAGTAATATTCTCTCAGTTTAGTAATATTCTCTCAGTTTAGTAATATTCTCTCAGTTTAGTAATACATTCTCAGTCTAGTAACACTCTCTCAGTTTAGTAAAACTGTCTCAGTTAAGTAATACTCTCTCAGTTTAGTAATATTCTCTCAGTTTAGTAATAATCTCTCAGCTCTCTCAGTTTAGTAATATTCTCTCAGTTTAGTAATATTCTCTCAGTTTAGTAATACATTCTCAGTCTAGTAACACTCTCTCAGTTTAGTAAAACTGTCTCAGTTAAGTAATACTCTCTCAGTTTAGTAATTCTCTCTCAGTTTAGTAACACTCTCTCAGTTTAGTAAAACTCTCTCAGTTTAGTAACACTCTCTCAGTTTAGTAATACTCTCTCAGTCTAGTAACACTCTCTCAGTTTAGTAATACTCTCTCAGTTTAGTAATATTCTCTCAGTTTAGTAATACTCTCTCAGTTTAGGAATACTCAGTTGAGTAATATTGTCTCAGTTGAGTAATACTCTCTCAGTTGAGTAATAATCTCTCCGGTGAGTAATAGTCTCTCAGTTTAGTAATATTCTCTCAGTTTAGTAATATTCTCTCAGTTTAGTAATTTTCTCTCAGTTTAGTAATACTCTCTCGGGTTAGTAATACTCTCTCAGTTTAGTAAAACTCTCTCAGTTTAGTAATACTCTCTCAGTTTAGTAATACTCTCTCAGTCTTGTAATACTCTCTCAGCTCTCTCAGTTTAGTAACACTCTCTCAGTTTAGTAATACTCTCTCAGTCTAGTAACACTCTCTCAGTTTAGTAATATTCTCCCAGTTTAGTAATATTCTCTCAGTTTAGTAATATTCTCTCAGTTTAGTAATATTCTCTCAGTTTAGTAATACATTCTCAGTCTAGTAACACTCTCTCAGTTTAGTAAAACTGTCTCAGTTAAGTAATACTCTCTCAGTTTTGTAATTCTCTCTCAGTTTAGTAATATTCTCTCAGTTTAGTAATAATCTCTCAGCTCTCTCAGTTTAGTAATACTCTCTCAGTTTAGTAATATTCTCTCAGTTTAGTAATACTCTCCCAGTCTAGTAACACTCTCTCAGTTGAGTAGTAATCTCTCCATTGAGTAATAATCTCTCCGGTGAGTAATATTCTCTCAGTTGAGTAATACTCTCTCAGTTTAGTAATACTCTCTCAGTTTAGTAATACTCTCTCAGTTGAGTAATATTCTCTCAGTTTAGTAACGCTCTCTCAGTTTAGTAATACTCTCTCAGTTTAGTAATATTCTCTCAGTTTAGTAACACTCTCTCAGTTGAGTATTAATCTCTCCATTGAGTAATAATCTCTCCGGTGAGTAATATTCTCTCAGTTTAGTAAAACTCTCTCAGTCTAGTAATACTCTCTCAGCACTCTCAGTTTAGTAATACTCTATCAGTTTAGTAATATTCTCTCAATTTAGTAATAGTCTCTCGAGTTAGTAATACTCTCTCAGTTTAGTAATACTCTCACAGTTTAGTAATATTCTCTCAGTTTAGTAATACTCTCTCAGGTTAGTAAAACTCTTTCAGTTTAGTAATATTCTCTCAGTTTAGTAATATTCTCTCAGCTCTCTCAGTTTAGTAATACTCTCTCAGTTTAGTAATATTCTCTCAGTTTAGTAATACTCTCTTTGTTGAGTAATATTCTCTCCGGTGAGTAATATTCTCTCAGTTTAGTAATACTCTCTCAGTCTAGTAACACTCTCGCAGTTTAGTAATACTCTCTCAGTTTACTACTACTCTCTCAGTTTAGTAATATTCTCTCAGTTTAGTAATAATCTCTCAGCTCTCTCAATTTAATAATACTCTCTCAGTTTAGTAATATTCTCTCAGTTTAGTAATATTCTCTCAGTTTAGTAATACTCTCTCAGTTTAGTAATACTCTCTCAGTCTAGTAATACTCTCTCAGTTGAGTAATATTCTCTCAGTTTAGTAATATTCTCTCAGTTTTGTAACATTCTCTCAGTTTAGAAATATTCTCTCAGTTTAGTAATACTCTCTCAGTCTAGTAACACTCTCTCAGTTTAGTAATACTCTCTCAGTTTACTACTACTCTCTCAGTTTACTACTACTCTCTCAGTTTAGTAATAATCTCTCAGCTCTCTCAGTTTAGTAATACTCTCTCAGTTGAGAAATACTCTCTCCGTTGAGTAATATTCTCTCAGTTTAGTAACGCTCTCTCAGTTTAGTAATACTCTCTCAGTTTAGTAATACTCTCTCAGTTTAGTAACACTCTCTCAGTTGAGTATTAATCTCTCCATTGAGTAATAATCTCTCCGGTGAGTAATATTCTCTCAGTTTAGTAAAACTCTCTCAGTCAAGTAATACTCTCTCAGCACTCTCAGTTTAGTAATACTCTATCAGTTTAGTAATATTCTCTCAATTTAGTAATACTCTCTCGAGTTAGTAATACTCTCTCAGTTTAGTAATACTCTCACAGTTTAGTAATATTCTCTCAGTTTAGTAATACTCTCTCAGGTTAGTAAAACTCTTTCAGTTTAGTAATATTCTCTCAGTTTAGTAATATTCTCTCAGCTCTCTCAGTTTAGTAATACTCTCTCAGTTTAGTAATATTCTCTCAGTTTAGTAATACTCTCTTTGTTGAGTAATATTCTCTCCGGTGAGTAATATTCTCTCAGTTTAGTAATACTCTCTCAGTCTAGTAACACTCTCGCAGTTTAGTAATACTCTCTCAGTTTACTACTACTCTCTCAGTTTAGTAATATTCTCTCAGTTTAGTAATAATCTCTCAGCTCTCTCAATTTAGTAATACTCTCTCAGTTTAGTAATATTCTCTCAGTTTAGTAATATTCTCTCAGTTTAGTAATACTCTCTCAGTTTAGTAATACTCTCTCAGTCTAGTAATACTCTCTCAGTTGAGTAATATTCTCTCAGTTTAGTAATATTCTCTCAGTTTTGTAACATTCTCTCAGTTTAGAAATATTCTCTCAGTTTAGTAATACTCTCTCAGTCTAGTAACACTCTCTCAGTTTAGTAATAATCTCTCAGTTTACTACTACTCTCTCAGTTTACTACTACTCTCTCAGTTTAGTAATATTCTCTCAGCTCTCTCAGTTTAGTAATAATCTCTCAGCTCTCTCAGTTTAGTAATACTCTCTCAGTTGAGAAATACTCTCTTCGTTGAGTAATATTCTCTCAGTTTAGTAACACTCTCTCAGTTTAGTAATACTATCTCAGTTTAGTAATACTCTCTCAGTTGAGTAATATTCTCTCAGTTTAGTAATGCTCTGTCAATTTAGTAATACTCTCTCAGTTGAGTAATACTCTCTCAGTTTAGTAATATTCTCTCAGTTTAGTAACACTCTCTCCGTTGAGTAATATTCTATCAGTTTAGTAATACTCTCTCGGTTGAGTAATACTCTCTCAGTTTAGTAACACTCTCTCAGTTTAGTAATACTCTCTCAGTTTAGTAATATTCTCTCAGTTTAGTAATATTCTCTCAGTTTAGTAATACTCTCTCAGTTTAGTAATACTCTCTCCATTTAGTAATACTCTCTCAGTTGAGTAATAATCTCTCTGGTGAGTAATATTCTCTCAGTTGAGTAATACTCTCTCAGTCTAGTAATACTATCTCAGCTCTCTCAGTTTAGTAATATTCTCTCAGTTTAGTAATACTCTCTCGGGTTAGTAATACTCTCTCAGTTTAGTAATATTCTCTCAGTTTAGTAATACTCTCTCGGGTTAGTAATACTCTCTCAGTTTAGTAATGCTCTCACAGTTTAGTAATATTCTCTCAGTTTAGTAATACTCTCTCAGTTTAGTAATACTCTCTCAGTTTAGTAATATTCTCTCAGTTTAGTAATATTCTCTCAGTTTAGTAATACATTCGCAGTCTAGTAAAACTGTCTCAGTTTAGTAAAACTGTCTCAGTTAAGTAATACTCTCTCGGTTTAGTAATATTCTCTCAGTTTAGTAATATTCTCTAAATTTAGTAATAATCTCTCAGCTCTCTCAGTTTAGTAATACTCTCTCAGTTTAGTAATATTCTCTCAGTTTAGTAATATTCTCTCAGCTCTCTCAGTTTAGTAATATTCTCCCAGTTTAGTAATATTCTCTCAGTTTAGTAATATTCTCTCAGTTTAGTAATACATTCTCAGTCTAGTAACACTCTCTCAGTTTAGTAAAACTGTCTCAGTTAAGTAATACTCTCTCAGTTTAGTAATATTCTCTCAGTTTAGTAATAATCTCTCAGCTCTCTCAGTTTAGTAATATTCTCTCAGTTTAGTAATATTCTCTCAGTTTAGTAATACATTCTCAGTCTAGTAACACTCTCTCAGTTTAGTAAAACTGTCTCAGTTAAGTAATACTCTCTCAGTTTAGTAATTCTCTCTCAGTTTAGTAACACTCTCTCAGTTTAGTAAAACTCTCTCAGTTTAGTAACACTCTCTCAGTTTAGTAATACTCTCTCAGTCTAGTAACACTCTCTCAGTTTAGTAATACTCTCTCAGTTTAGTAATATTCTCTCAGTTTAGTAATATTCTCTCAGTTTAGTAATACTCTCTCAGTTGAGTAGTAATCTCTCCATTGAGTAATAATCTCTCCGGTGAGTAATATTCTCTCAGTTGAGTAATACTCTCTCAGTTGAGTAATACTCTCTCAGTTTAGTAATACTCTCTCAGTTGAGTAATATTCTCTCAGTTTAGTAACGCTCTCTCAGTTTAGTAATACTCTCTCAGTTTAGTAATACTCTCTCAGTTTAGTAACACTCTCTCAGTTGAGTATTAATCTCTCCATTGAGTAATAATCTCTCCGGTGAGTAATATTCTCTCAGTTTAGTAAAACTCTCTCAGTCTAGTAATACTCTCTCAGCACTCTCAGTTTAGTAATACTCTATCAGTTTAGTAATATTCTCTCAATTTAGTAATAGTCTCTCGAGTTAGTAATACTCTCTCAGTTTAGTAATACTCTCACAGTTTAGTAATATTCTCTCAGTTTAGTAATACTCTCTCAGGTTAGTAAAACTCTTTCAGTTTAGTAATATTCTCTCAGTTTAGTAATATTCTCTCAGCTCTCTCAGTTTAGTAATACTCTCTCAGTTTAGTAATATTCTCTCAGTTTAGTAATACTCTCTTTGTTGAGTAATATTCTCTCCGGTGAGTAATATTCTCTCAGTTTAGTAATACTCTCTCAGTCTAGTAACACTCTCGCAGTTTAGTAATACTCTCTCAGTTTACTACTACTCTCTCAGTTTAGTAATATTCTCTCAGTTTAGTAATAATCTCTCAGCTCTCTCAATTTAATAATACTCTCTCAGTTTAGTAATATTCTCTCAGTTTAGTAATATTCTCTCAGTTTAGTAATACTCTCTCAGTTTAGTAATACTCTCTCAGTTTAGTAATACTCTCTCAGTTTAGTAATATTCTCTCAGTTTAGTAATATTCTCTCAGTTTAGTAATATTATCTCAGTTTAGAGATATTCTCTCAGTTTAGTAATACTCTCTCAGTCTAGTAACACTCTCTCAGTTTAGTAATACTCTCTCAGTTTACTACTACTCTCTCAGTTTACTACTACTCTCTCAGTTTAGTAATAATCTCTCAGCTCTCTCAGTTTAGTAATACTCTCTCAGTTGAGAAATACTCTCTCCGTTGAGTAATATTCTCTCAGTTTAGTAACGCTCTCTCAGTTTAGTAATACTCTCTCAGTTTAGTAATACTCTCTCAGTTTAGTAACACTCTCTCAGTTGAGTAATAATCTCTCCGGTGAGTAATATTCTCTCAGTTTAGTAAAACTCTCTCAGTCAAGTAATACTCTCTCAGCACTCTCAGTTTAGTAATACTCTATCAGTTTAGTAATATTCTCTCATTTTAGTAATACTCTCTCGAGTTAGTAATACTCTCTCAGTTTAGTAATACTCTCTCAGTTTAGTAATATTCTCTCAGTTTAGTAATACTCTCTCAGGTTAGTAAAACTCTTTCAGTTTAGTAATATTCTCTCAGTTTAGTAATATTCTCTCAGCTCTCTCAGTTTAGTAATACTCTCTCAGTTTAGTAATATTCTCTCAGTTTAGTAATACTCTCTTTGTTGAGTAATATTCTCTCCGGTGAGTAATATTCTCTCAGTTTAGTAATACTCTCTCAGTCTAGTAACACTCTCGCAGTTTAGTAATACTCTCTCAGTTTAGTAATACTCTCTCAGTTTAGTAATACTCTCTCAGTTTAGTAATACTCTCTCAGCAATTTAGTAATACTCTCTCAGTTTAGTAATATTCTCTCAGTTTAGTAATATTCTCTCAGTTTAGTAATACTCTCTCAGTTTAGTAATACTCTCTCAGTCTAGTAATACTCTCTCAGTTGAGTAATATTCTCTCAGTTTAGTAATATTCTCTCAGTTTTGTAACATTCTCTCAGTTTAGAAATATTCTCTCAGTTTAGTAATACTCTCTCAGTCTAGTAACACTCTCTCAGTTTAGTAATACTCTCTCAGTTTACTACTACTCTCTCAGTTTACTACTACTCTCTCAGTTTAGTAATATTCTCTCAGCTCTCTCAGTTTAGTAATAATCTCTCAGCTCTCTCAGTTTAGTAATACTCTCTCAGTTGAGAAATACTCTCTTCGTTGAGTAATATTCTCTCAGTTTAGTAACACTCTCTCAGTTTAGTAATACTATCTCAGTTTAGTAATACTCTCTCAGTTGAGTAATATTCTCTCAGTTTAGTAATGCTCTGTCAATTTAGTAATACTCTCTCAGTTGAGTAATACTCTCTCAGTTTAGTAATATTCTCTCAGTTTAGTAACACTCTCTCCGTTGAGTAATATTCTATCAGTTTAGTAATACTCTCTCGGTTGAGTAATACTCTCTCAGTCTAGTAACACTCTCTCAGTTTAGTAATACTCTCTCAGTTTAGTCATATTCTCTCAATTTAGTAATATTCTCTCAGTTTAGTAATACTCTCTCAGTTTAGTAATACTCTCTCCATTTAGTAATACTCTCTCAGTTGAGTAATAATCTCTCTGGTGAGTAATATTCTCTCAGTTGAGTAATACTCTCTCAGTCTAGTAATACTATCTCAGCTCTCTCAGTTTAGTAATATTCTCTCAGTTTAGTAATACTCTCTCGGGTTAGTAATACTCTCTCAGTTTAGTAATATTCTCTCAGTTTAGTAATACTCTCTCGGGTTAGTAATACTCTCTCAGTTTAGTAATGCTCTCACAGTTTAGTAATATTCTCTCAGTTTAGTAATACTCTCTCAGTTTAGTAATACTCTCTCAGTTTAGTAATATTCTCTCAGTTTAGTAATATTCTCTCAGTTTAGTAATACATTCGCAGTCTAGTAAAACTGTCTCAGTTTAGTAAAACTGTCTCAGTTAAGTAATACTCTCTCGGTTTAGTAATATTCTCTCAGTTTAGTAATATTCTCTAAATTTAGTAATAATCTCTCAGCTCTCTCAGTTTAGTAATACTCTCTCAGTTTAGTAATATTCTCTCAGTTTAGTAATATTCTCTCAGCTCTCTCAGTTTAGTAATATTCTCCCAGTTTAGTAATATTCTCTCAGTTTAGTAATATTCTCTCAGTTTAGTAATACATTCTCAGTCTAGTAACACTCTCTCAGTTTAGTAAAACTGTCTCAGTTAAGTAATACTCTCTCAGTTTAGTAATATTCTCTCAGTTTAGTAATAATCTCTCAGCTCTCTCAGTTTAGTAATATTCTCTCAGTTTAGTAATATTCTCTCAGTTTAGTAATACATTCTCAGTCTAGTAACACTCTCTCAGTTTAGTAAAACTGTCTCAGTTAAGTAATACTCTCTCAGTTTAGTAATTCTCTCTCAGTTTAGTAACACTCTCTCAGTTTAGTAAAACTCTCTCAGTTTAGTAACACTCTCTCAGTTTAGTAATACTCTCTCAGTCTAGTAACACTCTCTCAGTTTAGTAATACTCTCTCAGTTTAGTAATATTCTCTCAGTTTAGTAATATTCTCTCAGTTTAGTAATACTCTCTCAGTTTAGTAATATTCTCTCAGTTAAGTAATACTATCTCAGTTTAGTAATACTCTCTCAGTTTAGTCATATTCTCTCAATTTAGTAATATTCTCTCAGTTTAGTAATACTCTCTCAGTTTAGTAATACTCTCTCCATTTAGTAATACTCTCTCAGTTGAGTAATAATCTCTCTGCTGAGTAATATTCTCTCAGTTGAGTAATACTCTCTCAGTCTAGTAATACTATCTCAGCTCTCTCAGTTTAGTAATATTCTCTCAGTTTAGTAATACTCTCTCGGGTTAGTAATACTCTCTCAGTTTAGTAATATTCTCTCAGTTTAGTAATACTCTCTCGGGTTAGTAATAATCTCTCAGTTTAGTAATGCTCTCACAGTTTAGTAATATTCTCTCAGTTTAGTAATACTCTCTCAGTTTAGTAATACTCTCTCAGTTTAGTAATATTCTCTCAGTTTAGTAATATTCTCTCAGTTTAGTAATACATTCGCAGTCTAGTAAAACTGTCTCAGTTTAGTAAAACTGTCTCAGTTAAGTAATACTCTCTCGGTTTAGTAATATTCTCTCAGTTTAGTAATATTCTCTAAATGTAGTAATAATCTCTCAGCTCTCTCAGTTTAGTAATACTCTCTCAGTTTAGTAATATTCTCTCAGTTTAGTAATATTCTCTCAGCTCTCTCAGTTTAGTAATATTCTCCCAGTTTAGTAATATTCTCTCAGTTTAGTAATATTCTCTCAGTTTAGTAATATTCTCTCAGTTTAGTAATACATTCTCAGTCTAGTAACACTCTCTCAGTTTAGTAAAACTGTCTCAGTTAAGTAATACTCTCTCAGTTTAGTAATATTCTCTCAGTTTAGTAATAATCTCTCAGCTCTCTCAGTTTAGTAATATTCTCTCAGTTTAGTAATATTCTCTCAGTTTAGTAATACATTCTCAGTCTAGTAACACTCTCTCAGTTTAGTAAAACTGTCTCAGTTAAGTAATACTCTCTCAGTTTAGTAATTCTCTCTCAGTTTAGTAACACTCTCTCAGTTTAGTAAAACTCTCTCAGTTTAGTAACACTCTCTCAGTTTAGTAATACTCTCTCAGTCTAGTAACACTCTCTCAGTTTAGTAATACTCTCTCAGTTTAGTAATATTCTCTCAGTTTAGTAATACTCTCTCAGTTTAGGAATACTCAGTTGAGTAATATTGTCTCAGTTGAGTAATACTCTCTCAGTTGAGTAATAATCTCTCCGGTGAGTAATAGTCTCTCAGTTTAGTAATATTCTCTCAGTTTAGTAATATTCTCTCAGTTTAGTAATTTTCTCTCAGTTTAGTAATACTCTCTCGGGTTAGTAATACTCTCTCAGTTTAGTAAAACTCTCTCAGTTTAGTAATACTCTCTCAGTTTAGTAATACTCTCTCAGTCTTGTAATACTCTCTCAGCTCTCTCAGTTTAGTAACACTCTCTCAGTTTAGTAATACTCTCTCAGTCTAGTAACACTCTCTCAGTTTAGTAATATTCTCCCAGTTTAGTAATATTCTCTCAGTTTAGTAATATTCTCTCAGTTTAGTAATATTCTCTCAGTTTAGTAATACATTCTCAGTCTAGTAACACTCTCTCAGTTTAGTAAAACTGTCTCAGTTAAGTAATACTCTCTCAGTTTAGTAATTCTCTCTCAGTTTAGTAATATTCTCTCAGTTTAGTAATAATCTCTCAGCTCTCTCAGTTTAGTAATACTCTCTCAGTTTAGTAATATTCTCTCAGTTTAGTAATACTCTCCCAGTCTAGTAACACTCTCTCAGTTTAGTAATACTCTCTCAGTTTAGTAATACTCTCTCAGTTTAGTAATACTCTCTCAGTTGAGTAATATTCTCTCAGTTTAGTAACGCTCTCTCAGTTTAGTAATACTCTCTCAGTTTAGTAATACTCTCTCAGTTTAGTAACACTCTCTCAGTTGAGTATTAATCTCTCCATTGAGTAATAATCTCTCCGGTGAGTAATATTCTCTCAGTTTAGTAAAACTCTCTCAGTCTAGTAATACTCTCTCAGCACTCTCAGTTTAGTAATACTCTATCAGTTTAGTAATATTCTCTCAATTTAGTAATAGTCTCTCGAGTTAGTAATACTCTCTCAGTTTAGTAATACTCTCACAGTTTAGTAATATTCTCTCAGTTTAGTAATACTCTCTCAGGTTAGTAAAACTCTTTCAGTTTAGTAATATTCTCTCAGTTTAGTAATATTCTCTCAGCTCTCTCAGTTTAGTAATACTCTCTCAGTTTAGTAATATTCTCTCAGTTTAGTAATACTCTCTTTGTTGAGTAATATTCTCTCCGGTGAGTAATATTCTCTCAGTTTAGTAATACTCTCTCAGTCTAGTAACACTCTCGCAGTTTAGTAATACTCTCTCAGTTTACTACTACTCTCTCAGTTTAGTAATATTCTCTCAGTTTAGTAATAATCTCTCAGCTCTCTCAATTTAATAATACTCTCTCAGTTTAGTAATATTCTCTCAGTTTAGTAATATTCTCTCAGTTTAGTAATACTCTCTCAGTTTAGTAATACTCTCTCAGTCTAGTAATACTCTCTCAGTTGAGTAATATTCTCTCAGTTTAGTAATATTCTCTCAGTTTTGTAACATTCTCTCAGTTTAGAAATATTCTCTCAGTTTAGTAATACTCTCTCAGTCTAGTAACACTCTCTCAGTTTAGTAATACTCTCTCAGTTTACTACTACTCTCTCAGTTTACTACTACTCTCTCAGTTTAGTAATAATCTCTCAGCTCTCTCAGTTTAGTAATACTCTCTCAGTTGAGAAATACTCTCTCCGTTGAGTAATATTCTCTCAGTTTAGTAACGCTCTCTCAGTTTAGTAATACTCTCTCAGTTTAGTAATACTCTCTCAGTTTAGTAACACTCTCTCAGTTGAGTATTAATCTCTCCATTGAGTAATAATCTCTCCGGTGAGTAATATTCTCTCAGTTTAGTAAAACTCTCTCAGTCTAGTAATACTCTCTCAGCACTCTCAGTTTAGTAATACTCTATCAGTTTAGTAATATTCTCTCAATTTAGTAATAGTCTCTCGAGTTAGTAATACTCTCTCAGTTTAGTAATACTCTCACAGTTTAGTAATATTCTCTCAGTTTAGTAATACTCTCTCAGGTTAGTAAAACTCTTTCAGTTTAGTAATATTCTCTCAGTTTAGTAATATTCTCTCAGCTCTCTCAGTTTAGTAATACTCTCTCAGTTTAGTAATATTCTCTCAGTTTAGTAATACTCTCTTTGTTGAGTAATATTCTCTCCGGTGAGTAATATTCTCTCAGTTTAGTAATACTCTCTCAGTCTAGTAACACTCTCGCAGTTTAGTAATACTCTCTCAGTTTACTACTACTCTCTCAGTTTAGTAATATTCTCTCAGTTTAGTAATAATCTCTCAGCTCTCTCAATTTAATAATACTCTCTCAGTTTAGTAATATTCTCTCAGTTTAGTAATATTCTCTCAGTTTAGTAATACTCTCTCAGTTTAGTAATACTCTCTCAGTCTAGTAATACTCTCTCAGTTGAGTAATATTCTCTCAGTTTAGTAATATTCTCTCAGTTTTGTAACATTCTCTCAGTTTAGAAATATTCTCTCAGTTTAGTAATACTCTCTCAGTCTAGTAACACTCTCTCAGTTTAGTAATACTCTCTCAGTTTACTACTACTCTCTCAGTTTACTACTACTCTCTCAGTTTAGTAATAATCTCTCAGCTCTCTCAGTTTAGTAATACTCTCTCAGTTGAGAAATACTCTCTCCGTTGAGTAATATTCTCTCAGTTTAGTAACGCTCTCTCAGTTTAGTAATACTCTCTCAGTTTAGTAATACTCTCTCAGTTTAGTAACACTCTCTCAGTTGAGTATTAATCTCTCCATTGAGTAATAATCTCTCCGGTGAGTAATATTCTCTCAGTTTAGTAAAACTCTCTCAGTCAAGTAATACTCTCTCAGCACTCTCAGTTTAGTAATACTCTATCAGTTTAGTAATATTCTCTCAATTTAGTAATACTCTCTCGAGTTAGTAATACTCTCTCAGTTTAGTAATACTCTCACAGTTTAGTAATATTCTCTCAGTTTAGTAATACTCTCTCAGGTTAGTAAAACTCTTTCAGTTTAGTAATATTCTCTCAGTTTAGTAATATTCTCTCAGCTCTCTCAGTTTAGTAATACTCTCTCAGTTTAGTAATATTCTCTCAGTTTAGTAATACTCTCTTTGTTGAGTAATATTCTCTCCGGTGAGTAATATTCTCTCAGTTTAGTAATACTCTCTCAGTCTAGTAACACTCTCGCAGTTTAGTAATACTCTCTCAGTTTACTACTACTCTCTCAGTTTAGTAATATTCTCTCAGTTTAGTAATAATCTCTCAGCTCTCTCAATTTAGTAATACTCTCTCAGTTTAGTAATATTCTCTCAGTTTAGTAATATTCTCTCAGTTTAGTAATACTCTCTCAGTTTAGTAATACTCTCTCAGTCTAGTAATACTCTCTCAGTTGAGTAATATTCTCTCAGTTTAGTAATATTCTCTCAGTTTTGTAACATTCTCTCAGTTTAGAAATATTCTCTCAGTTTAGTAATACTCTCTCAGTCTAGTAACACTCTCTCAGTTTAGTAATACTCTCTCAGTTTACTACTACTCTCTCAGTTTACTACTACTCTCTCAGTTTAGTAATATTCTCTCAGCTCTCTCAGTTTAGTAATAATCTCTCAGCTCTCTCAGTTTAGTAATACTCTCTCAGTTGAGAAATACTCTCTTCGTTGAGTAATATTCTCTCAGTTTAGTAACACTCTCTCAGTTTAGTAATACTATCTCAGTTTAGTAATACTCTCTCAGTTGAGTAATATTCTCTCAGTTTAGTAATGCTCTGTCAATTTAGTAATACTCTCTCAGTTGAGTAATACTCTCTCAGTTTAGTAATATTCTCTCAGTTTAGTAACACTCTCTCCGTTGAGTAATATTCTATCAGTTTAGTAATACTCTCTCGGTTGAGTAATACTCTCTCAGTCTAGTAACACTCTCTCAGTTTAGTAATACTCTCTCAGTTTAGTCATATTCTCTCAATTTAGTAATATTCTCTCAGTTTAGTAATACTCTCTCAGTTTAGTAATACTCTCTCCATTTAGTAATACTCTCTCAGTTGAGTAATAATCTCTCTGGTGAGTAATATTCTCTCAGTTGAGTAATACTCTCTCAGTCTAGTAATACTATCTCAGCTCTCTCAGTTTAGTAATATTCTCTCAGTTTAGTAATACTCTCTCGGGTTAGTAATACTCTCTCAGTTTAGTAATATTCTCTCAGTTTAGTAATACTCTCTCGGGTTAGTAATACTCTCTCAGTTTAGTAATGCTCTCACAGTTTAGTAATATTCTCTCAGTTTAGTAATACTCTCTCAGTTTAGTAATACTCTCTCAGTTTAGTAATATTCTCTCAGTTTAGTAATATTCTCTCAGTTTAGTAATACATTCGCAGTCTAGTAAAACTGTCTCAGTTTAGTAAAACTGTCTCAGTTAAGTAATACTCTCTCGGTTTAGTAATATTCTCTCAGTTTAGTAATATTCTCTAAATTTAGTAATAATCTCTCAGCTCTCTCAGTTTAGTAATACTCTCTCAGTTTAGTAATATTCTCTCAGTTTAGTAATATTCTCTCAGCTCTCTCAGTTTAGTAATATTCTCCCAGTTTAGTAATATTCTCTCAGTTTAGTAATATTCTCTCAGTTTAGTAATACATTCTCAGTCTAGTAACACTCTCTCAGTTTAGTAAAACTGTCTCAGTTAAGTAATACTCTCTCAGTTTAGTAATATTCTCTCAGTTTAGTAATAATCTCTCAGCTCTCTCAGTTTAGTAATATTCTCTCAGTTTAGTAATATTCTCTCAGTTTAGTAATACATTCTCAGTCTAGTAACACTCTCTCAGTTTAGTAAAACTGTCTCAGTTAAGTAATACTCTCTCAGTTTAGTAATTCTCTCTCAGTTTAGTAACACTCTCTCAGTTTAGTAAAACTCTCTCAGTTTAGTAACACTCTCTCAGTTTAGTAATACTCTCTCAGTCTAGTAACACTCTCTCAGTTTAGTAATACTCTCTCAGTTTAGTAATATTCTCTCAGTTTAGTAATATTCTCTCAGTTTAGTAATACTCTCTCAGTTTAGTAATATTCTCTCAGTTAAGTAATACTATCTCAGTTTAGTAATACTCTCTCAGTTTAGTCATATTCTCTCAATTTAGTAATATTCTCTCAGTTTAGTAATACTCTCTCAGTTTAGTAATACTCTCTCCATTTAGTAATACTCTCTCAGTTGAGTAATAATCTCTCTGCTGAGTAATATTCTCTCAGTTGAGTAATACTCTCTCAGTCTAGTAATACTATCTCAGCTCTCTCAGTTTAGTAATATTCTCTCAGTTTAGTAATACTCTCTCGGGTTAGTAATACTCTCTCAGTTTAGTAATATTCTCTCAGTTTAGTAATACTCTCTCGGGTTAGTAATAATCTCTCAGTTTAGTAATGCTCTCACAGTTTAGTAATATTCTCTCAGTTTAGTAATACTCTCTCAGTTTAGTAATACTCTCTCAGTTTAGTAATATTCTCTCAGTTTAGTAATATTCTCTCAGTTTAGTAATACATTCGCAGTCTAGTAAAACTGTCTCAGTTTAGTAAAACTGTCTCAGTTAAGTAATACTCTCTCGGTTTAGTAATATTCTCTCAGTTTAGTAATATTCTCTAAATGTAGTAATAATCTCTCAGCTCTCTCAGTTTAGTAATACTCTCTCAGTTTAGTAATATTCTCTCAGTTTAGTAATATTCTCTCAGCTCTCTCAGTTTAGTAATATTCTCCCAGTTTAGTAATATTCTCTCAGTTTAGTAATATTCTCTCAGTTTAGTAATATTCTCTCAGTTTAGTAATACATTCTCAGTCTAGTAACACTCTCTCAGTTTAGTAAAACTGTCTCAGTTAAGTAATACTCTCTCAGTTTAGTAATATTCTCTCAGTTTAGTAATAATCTCTCAGCTCTCTCAGTTTAGTAATATTCTCTCAGTTTAGTAATATTCTCTCAGTTTAGTAATACATTCTCAGTCTAGTAACACTCTCTCAGTTTAGTAAAACTGTCTCAGTTAAGTAATACTCTCTCAGTTTAGTAATTCTCTCTCAGTTTAGTAACACTCTCTCAGTTTAGTAAAACTCTCTCAGTTTAGTAACACTCTCTCAGTTTAGTAATACTCTCTCAGTCTAGTAACACTCTCTCAGTTTAGTAATACTCTCTCAGTTTAGTAATATTCTCTCAGTTTAGTAATACTCTCTCAGTTTAGGAATACTCAGTTGAGTAATATTGTCTCAGTTGAGTAATACTCTCTCAGTTGAGTAATAATCTCTCCGGTGAGTAATAGTCTCTCAGTTTAGTAATATTCTCTCAGTTTAGTAATATTCTCTCAGTTTAGTAATTTTCTCTCAGTTTAGTAATACTCTCTCGGGTTAGTAATACTCTCTCAGTTTAGTAAAACTCTCTCAGTTTAGTAATACTCTCTCAGTTTAGTAATACTCTCTCAGTCTTGTAATACTCTCTCAGCTCTCTCAGTTTAGTAACACTCTCTCAGTTTAGTAATACTCTCTCAGTCTAGTAACACTCTCTCAGTTTAGTAATATTCTCCCAGTTTAGTAATATTCTCTCAGTTTAGTAATATTCTCTCAGTTTAGTAATATTCTCTCAGTTTAGTAATACATTCTCAGTCTAGTAACACTCTCTCAGTTTAGTAAAACTGTCTCAGTTAAGTAATACTCTCTCAGTTTAGTAATTCTCTCTCAGTTTAGTAATATTCTCTCAGTTTAGTAATAATCTCTCAGCTCTCTCAGTTTAGTAATACTCTCTCAGTTTAGTAATATTCTCTCAGTTTAGTAATACTCTCCCAGTCTAGTAACACTCTCTCAGTTGAGTAGTAATCTCTCCATTGAGTAATAATCTCTCCGGTGATACTCTCTCAGTTGAGTAATACTCTCTCAGTTTAGTAATACTCTCTCAGTTTAGTAATACTCTCTCAGTTTAGTAATATTCTCTCAGTTTAGTAACGCTCTCTCAGTTTAGTAATACTCTCTCAGTTTAGTAATACTCTCTCAGTTTAGTAACACTCTCTCAGTTGAGTATTAATCTCTCCATTGAGTAATAATCTCTCCGGTGAGTAATATTCTCTCAGTTTAGTAAAACTCTCTCAGTCTAGTAATACTCTCTCAGCACTCTCAGTTTAGTAATACTCTATCAGTTTAGTAATATTCTCTCAATTTAGTAATAGTCTCTCGAGTTAGTAATACTCTCTCAGTTTAGTAATACTCTCACAGTTTAGTAATATTCTCTCAGTTTAGTAATACTCTCTCAGGTTAGTAAAACTCTTTCAGTTTAGTAATATTCTCTCAGTTTAGTAATATTCTCTCAGCTCTCTCAGTTTAGTAATACTCTCTCAGTTTAGTAATATTCTCTCAGTTTAGTAATACTCTCTTTGTTGAGTAATATTCTCTCCGGTGAGTAATATTCTCTCAGTTTAGTAATACTCTCTCAGTCTAGTAACACTCTCGCAGTTTAGTAATACTCTCTCAGTTTACTACTACTCTCTCAGTTTAGTAATATTCTCTCAGTTTAGTAATAATCTCTCAGCTCTCTCAATTTAATAATACTCTCTCAGTTTAGTAATATTCTCTCAGTTTAGTAATATTCTCTCAGTTTAGTAATACTCTCTCAGTTTAGTAATACTCTCTCAGTCTAGTAATACTCTCTCAGTTGAGTAATATTCTCTCAGTTTAGTAATATTCTCTCAGTTTTGTAACATTCTCTCAGTTTAGAAATATTCTCTCAGTTTAGTAATACTCTCTCAGTCTAGTAACACTCTCTCAGTTTAGTAATACTCTCTCAGTTTACTACTACTCTCTCAGTTTACTACTACTCTCTCAGTTTAGTAATAATCTCTCAGCTCTCTCAGTTTAGTAATACTCTCTCAGTTGAGAAATACTCTCTCCGTTGAGTAATATTCTCTCAGTTTAGTAACGCTCTCTCAGTTTAGTAATACTCTCTCAGTTTAGTAATACTCTCTCAGTTTAGTAACACTCTCTCAGTTGAGTATTAATCTCTCCATTGAGTAATAATCTCTCCGGTGAGTAATATTCTCTCAGTTTAGTAAAACTCTCTCAGTCTAGTAATACTCTCTCAGCACTCTCAGTTTAGTAATACTCTATCAGTTTAGTAATATTCTCTCAATTTAGTAATACTCTCTCGAGTTAGTAATACTCTCTCAGTTTAGTAATACTCTCACAGTTTAGTAATATTCTCTCAGTTTAGTAATACTCTCTCAGGTTAGTAAAACTCTTTCAGTTTAGTAATATTCTCTCAGTTTAGTAATATTCTCTCAGCTCTCTCAGTTTAGTAATACTCTCTCAGTTTAGTAATATTCTCTCAGTTTAGTAATACTCTCTTTGTTGAGTAATATTCTCTCCGGTGAGTAATATTCTCTCAGTTTAGTAATACTCTCTCAGTCTAGTAACACTCTCGCAGTTTAGTAATACTCTCTCAGTTTACTACTACTCTCTCAGTTTAGTAATATTCTCTCAGTTTAGTAATAATCTCTCAGCTCTCTCAATTTAGTAATACTCTCTCAGTTTAGTAATATTCTCTCAGTTTAGTAATATTCTCTCAGTTTAGTAATACTCTCTCAGTTTAGTAATACTCTCTCAGTCTAGTAATACTCTCTCAGTTGAGTAATATTCTCTCAGTTTAGTAATATTCTCTCAGTTTTGTAACATTCTCTCAGTTTAGAAATATTCTCTCAGTTTAGTAATACTCTCTCAGTCTAGTAACACTCTCTCAGTTTAGTAATACTCTCTCAGTTTACTACTACTCTCTCAGTTTACTACTACTCTCTCAGTTTAGTAATATTCTCTCAGCTCTCTCAGTTTAGTAATAATCTCTCAGCTCTCTCAGTTTAGTAATACTCTCTCAGTTGAGAAATACTCTCTTCGTTGAGTAATATTCTCTCAGTTTAGTAACACTCTCTCAGTTTAGTAATACTATCTCAGTTTAGTAATACTCTCTCAGTTGAGTAATATTCTCTCAGTTTAGTAATGCTCTGTCAATTTAGTAATACTCTCTCAGTTGAGTAATACTCTCTCAGTTTAGTAATATTCTCTCAGTTTAGTAACACTCTCTCCGTTGAGTAATATTCTATCAGTTTAGTAATACTCTCTCGGTTGAGTAATACTCTCTCAGTCTAGTAACACTCTCTCAGTTGAGTAATACTCTCTCCGTTGAGTAATATTCTCTCAGTTTAGTAATACTCTCTCAGTTTAGTAATACTCTCTCAGTTTAGGAATACTCAGTTGAGTAATATTGTCTCAGTTGAGTAATACTCTCTCAGTTGAGTAATAATCTCTCCGGTGAGTAATAGTCTCTCAGTTTAGTAATATTCTCTCAGTTTAGTAATATTCTCTCAGTTTTGTAACATTCTCTCAGTTTAGAAATATTCTCTCAGTTTAGTAATACTCTCTCAGTCTAGTAACACTCTCTCAGTTTAGTAATACTCTCTCAGTTTACTACTACTCTCTCAGTTTACTACTACTCTCTCAGTTTAGTAATATTCTCTCAGCTCTCTCAGTTTAGTAATAATCTCTCAGCTCTCTCAGTTTAGTAATACTCTCTCAGTTGAGAAATACTCTCTCCGTTGAGTAATATTCTCTCAGTTTAGTAACGCTCTCTCAGTTTAGTAATACTCTCTCAGTTTAGTAATACTCTCTCAGTTTAGTAACACTCTCTCAGTTGAGTATTAATCTCTCCATTGAGTAATAATCTCTCCGGGGAGTAATATTCTCTCAGTTTAGTAAAACTCTCTCAGTCTAGTAATACTCTCTCAGCACTCTCAGTTTAGTAATACTCTATCAGTTTAGTAATATTCTCTCAATTTAGTAATACTCTCTCGAGTTAGTAATACTCTCTCAGTTTAGTAATACTCTCACAGTTTAGTAATATTCTCTCAGTTTAGTAATACTCTCTCAGGTTAGTAAAACTCTTTCAGTTTAGTAATATTCTCTCAGTTTAGTAATATTCTCTCAGCTCTCTCAGTTTAGTAATACTCTCTCAGTTTAGTAATATTCTCTCAGTTTAGTAATACTCTCTTTGTTGAGTAATATTCTCTCCGGTGAGTAATATTCTCTCAGTTTAGTAATACTCTCTCAGTCTAGTAACACTCTCGCAGTTTAGTAATACTCTCTCAGTTTACTACTACTCTCTCAGTTTAGTAATATTCTCTCAGTTTAGTAATAATCTCTCAGCTCTCTCAATTTAGTAATACTCTCTCAGTTTAGTAATATTCTCTCAGTTTAGTAATATTCTCTCAGTTTAGTAATACTCTCTCAGTTTAGTAATACTCTCTCAGTCTAGTAATACTCTCTCAGTTGAGTAATATTCTCTCAGTTTAGTAATATTCTCTCAGTTTTGTAACATTCTCTCAGTTTAGAAATATTCTCTCAGTTTAGTAATACTCTCTCAGTCTAGTAACACTCTCTCAGTTTAGTAATACTCTCTCAGTTTACTACTACTCTCTCAGTTTACTACTACTCTCTCAGTTTAGTAATATTCTCTCAGCTCTCTCAGTTTAGTAATAATCTCTCAGCTCTCTCAGTTTAGTAATACTCTCTCAGTTGAGAAATACTCTCTTCGTTGAGTAATATTCTCTCAGTTTAGTAATACTATCTCAGTTTAGTAATACTCTCTCAGTTGAGTAATATTCTCTCAGTTTAGTAATGCTCTGTCAATTTAGTAATATTCTCTCAGTTTAGTAATACTCTCTCAGTCTAGTAACACTCTCGCAGTTTAGTAATACTCTCTCAGTTTACTACTACTCTCTCAGTTTAGTAATATTCTCTCAGTTTAGTAATAATCTCTCAGCTCTCTCAATTTAGTAATACTCTCTCAGTTTAGTAATATTCTCTCAGTTTAGTAATATTCTCTCAGTTTAGTAACACTCTCTCCATTGAGTAATATTCTATCAGTTTAGTAATACTCTCTCGGTTGAGTAATACTCTCTCAGTCTAGTAACACTCTCTCAGTTGAGTAATACTCTCTCCGTTGAGTAATATTCTCTCAGTTTAGTAATACTCTCTCAGTTTAGTAATACTCTCTCAGTTTAGGAATACTCAGTTGAGTAATATTGTCTCAGTTGAGTAATACTCTCTCAGTTGAGTAATAATCTCTCCGGTGAGTAATAGTCTCTCAGTTTAGTAATATTCTCTCAGTTTAGTAATATTCTCTCAGTTTTGTAACATTCTCTCAGTTTAGAAATATTCTCTCAGTTTAGTAATACTCTCTCAGTCTAGTAACACTCTCTCAGTTTAGTAATACTCTCTCAGTTTACTACTACTCTCTCAGTTTACTACTACTCTCTCAGTTTAGTAATATTCTCTCAGCTCTCTCAGTTTAGTAATAATCTCTCAGCTCTCTCAGTTTAGTAATACTCTCTCAGTTG
Organism: Salvelinus alpinus; assembly: GCF_045679555.1. Taxonomy (NCBI): domain Eukaryota; kingdom Metazoa; phylum Chordata; class Actinopteri; order Salmoniformes; family Salmonidae; genus Salvelinus; species Salvelinus alpinus. The sequence continues at coordinate 506,167 of NC_092100.1, read as the reverse complement.
AGAAATACTCTCTCCGTTGAGTAATATTCTCTCAGTTTAGTAACGCTCTCTCCGGTGAGTAATATTCTCTCAGTTTAGTAATACTCTCTCAGTCTATTAACACTCTCGCAGTTTAGTAATACTCTCTCAGTTTACTACTACTCTCTCAGTTTAGTAATATTCTCTCAGTTTAGTAATAATCTCTCAGCTCTCTCAATTTAATAATACTCTCTCAGTTTAGTAATATTCTCTCAGTTTAGTAATATTCTCTCAGTTTAGTAATACTCTCTCAGTTTAGTAATACTCTCTCAGTCTAGTAATACTCTCTCAGTTGAGTAATATTCTCTCAGTTTAGTAATATTCTCTCAGTTTTGTAACATTCTCTCAGTTTAGAAATATTCTCTCAGTTTAGTAATACTCTCTCAGTCTAGTAACACTCTCTCAGTTTAGTAATACTCTCTCAGTTTACTACTACTCTCTCAGTTTACTACTACTCTCTCAGTTTAGTAATATTCTCTCAGCTCTCTCAGTTTAGTAATAATCTCTCAGCTCTCTCAGTTTAGTAATACTCTCTCAGTTGAGAAATACTCTCTCCGTTGAGTAATATTCTCTCAGTTTAGTAACGCTCTCTCAGTTTAGTAATACTCTCTCAGTTTAGTAATACTCTCTCAGTTTAGTAACACTCTCTCAGTTGAGTATTAATCTCTCCATTGAGTAATAATCTCTCCGGTGAGTAATATTCTCTCAGTTTAGTAAAACTCTCTCAGTCTAGTAATACTCTCTCAGCACTCTCAGTTTAGTAATACTCTATCAGTTTAGTAATATTCTCTCAATTTAGTAATACTCTCTCGAGTTAGTAATACTCTCTCAGTTTAGTAATACTCTCACAGTTTAGTAATATTCTCTCAGTTTAGTAATACTCTCTCAGGTTAGTAAAACTCTTTCAGTTTAGTAATATTCTCTCAGTTTAGTAATATTCTCTCAGCTCTCTCAGTTTAGTAATACTCTCTCAGTTTAGTAATATTCTCTCAGTTTAGTAATACTCTCTTTGTTGAGTAATATTCTCTCCGGTGAGTAATATTCTCTCAGTTTAGTAATACTCTCTCAGTCTAGTAACACTCTCGCAGTTTAGTAATACTCTCTCAGTTTACTACTACTCTCTCAGTTTAGTAATATTCTCTCAGTTTAGTAATAATCTCTCAGCTCTCTCAATTTAGTAATACTCTCTCAGTTTAGTAATATTCTCTCAGTTTAGTAATATTCTCTCAGTTTAGTAATACTCTCTCAGTTTAGTAATACTCTCTCAGTCTAGTAATACTCTCTCAGTTGAGTAATATTCTCTCAGTTTAGTAATATTCTCTCAGTTTTGTAACATTCTCTCAGTTTAGAAATATTCTCTCAGTTTAGTAATACTCTCTCAGTCTAGTAACACTCTCTCAGTTTAGTAATACTCTCTCAGTTTACTACTACTCTCTCAGTTTACTACTACTCTCTCAGTTTAGTAATATTCTCTCAGCTCTCTCAGTTTAGTAATAATCTCTCAGCTCTCTCAGTTTAGTAATACTCTCTCAGTTGAGAAATACTCTCTTCGTTGAGTAATATTCTCTCAGTTTAGTAATACTATCTCAGTTTAGTAATACTCTCTCAGTTGAGTAATATTCTCTCAGTTTAGTAATGCTCTGTCAATTTAGTAATATTCTCTCAGTTTAGTAATACTCTCTCAGTCTAGTAACACTCTCGCAGTTTAGTAATACTCTCTCAGTTTACTACTACTCTCTCAGTTTAGTAATATTCTCTCAGTTTAGTAATAATCTCTCAGCTCTCTCAATTTAGTAATACTCTCTCAGTTTAGTAATATTCTCTCAGTTTAGTAATATTCTCTCAGTTTAGTAACACTCTCTCCGTTGAGTAATATTCTATCAGTTTAGTAATACTCTCTCGGTTGAGTAATACTCTCTCAGTCTAGTAACACTCTCTCAGTTGAGTAATACTCTCTCCGTTGAGTAATATTCTCTCAGTTTAGTAATACTCTCTCAGTTTAGTAATACTCTCTCAGTTTAGGAATACTCAGTTTAGTAATATTCTCTCAGTTTAGTAATATTCTCTCAGTTTAGTAATACTCTCTCAGTTTAGTAATATTCTCTCAGTTTAGTAATATTCTCTCAGTTTAGTAATATTCTCTCAGTTTTGTAACATTCTCTCAGTTTAGAAATATTCTCTCAGTTTAGTAATACTCTCTCAGTCTAGTAACACTCTCTCAGTTTAGTAATACTCTCTCAGTTTACTACTACTCTCTCAGTTTACTACTACTCTCTCAGTTTAGTAATATTCTCTCAGCTCTCTCAGTTTAGTAATAATCTCTCAGCTCTCTCAGTTTAGTAATACTCTCTCAGTTGAGAAATACTCTCTCCGTTGAGTAATATTCTCTCAGTTTAGTAACGCTCTCTCCGGTGAGTAATATTCTCTCAGTTTAGTAATACTCTCTCAGTCTATTAACACTCTCGCAGTTTAGTAATACTCTCTCAGTTTACTACTACTCTCTCAGTTTAGTAATATTCTCTCAGTTTAGTAATACTCTCTCAGTTTAGTAATACTCTCTCAGTTTAGTAATACTCTCTCAGTTTAGTAATACTCTCTCCGTTGAGTAATATTCTCTCAGTTTAGTAACGCTCTCTCAGTTTAGTAATACTCTCTCAGTTTAGTAATACTCTCTCAGTTTAGTAACACTCTCTCAGTTGAGTATTAATCTCTCCATTGAGTAATAATCTCTCCGGTGAGTAATATTCTCTCAGTTTAGTAAAACTCTCTCAGTCTAGTAATACTCTCTCAGCACTCTCAGTTTAGTAATACTCTATCAGTTTAGTAATATTCTCTCAATTTAGTAATACTCTCTCGAGTTAGTAATACTCTCTCAGTTTAGTAATACTCTCACAGTTTAGTAATATTCTCTCAGTTTAGTAATACTCTCTCAGGTTAGTAAAACTCTTTCAGTTTAGTAATATTCTCTCAGTTTAGTAATATTCTCTCAGCTCTCTCAGTTTAGTAATACTCTCTCAGTTTAGTAATATTCTCTCAGTTTAGTAATACTCTCTTTGTTGAGTAATATTCTCTCCGGTGAGTAATATTCTCTCAGTTTAGTAATACTCTCTCAGTCTAGTAACACTCTCGCAGTTTAGTAATACTCTCTCAGTTTACTACTACTCTCTCAGTTTAGTAATATTCTCTCAGTTTAGTAATAATCTCTCAGCTCTCTCAATTTAGTAATACTCTCTCAGTTTAGTAATATTCTCTCAGTTTAGTAATATTCTCTCAGTTTAGTAATACTCTCTCAGTTTAGTAATACTCTCTCAGTTTACTACTACTCTCTCAGTTTACTACTACTCTCTCAGTTTAGTAATATTCTCTCAGCTCTCTCAGTTTAGTAATAATCTCTCAGCTCTCTCAGTTTAGTAATACTCTCTCAGTTGAGAAATACTCTCTCCGTTGAGTAATATTCTCTCAGTTTAGTAACGCTCTCTCAGTTTAGTAATACTCTCTCAGTTTAGTAATACTCTCTCAGTTTAGTAACACTCTCTCAGTTGAGTATTAATCTCTCCATTGAGTAATAATCTCTCCGGTGAGTAATATTCTCTCAGTTTAGTAAAACTCTCTCAGTCTAGTAATACTCTCTCAGCACTCTCAGTTTAGTAATACTCTATCAGTTTAGTAATATTCTCTCAATTTAGTAATACTCTCTCGAGTTAGTAATACTCTCTCAGTTTAGTAATACTCTCACAGTTTAGTAATATTCTCTCAGTTTAGTAATACTCTCTCAGGTTAGTAAAACTCTTTCAGTTTAGTAATATTCTCTCAGTTTAGTAATATTCTCTCAGCTCTCTCAGTTTAGTAATACTCTCTCAGTTTAGTAATATTCTCTCAGTTTAGTAATACTCTCTTTGTTGAGTAATATTCTCTCCGGTGAGTAATATTCTCTCAGTTTAGTAATACTCTCTCAGTCTAGTAACACTCTCGCAGTTTAGTAATACTCTCTCAGTTTACTACTACTCTCTCAGTTTAGTAATATTCTCTCAGTTTAGTAATAATCTCTCAGCTCTCTCAATTTAGTAATACTCTCTCAGTTTAGTAATATTCTCTCAGTTTAGTAATATTCTCTCAGTTTAGTAATACTCTCTCAGTTTAGTAATACTCTCTCAGTCTAGTAATACTCTCTCAGTTGAGTAATATTCTCTCAGTTTAGTAATATTCTCTCAGTTTTGTAACATTCTCTCAGTTTAGAAATATTCTCTCAGTTTAGTAATACTCTCTCAGTCTAGTAACACTCTCTCAGTTTAGTAATACTCTCTCAGTTTACTACTACTCTCTCAGTTTACTACTACTCTCTCAGTTTAGTAATATTCTCTCAGCTCTCTCAGTTTAGTAATAATCTCTCAGCTCTCTCAGTTTAGTAATACTCTCTCAGTTGAGAAATACTCTCTTCGTTGAGTAATATTCTCTCAGTTTAGTAATACTATCTCAGTTTAGTAATACTCTCTCAGTTGAGTAATATTCTCTCAGTTTAGTAATGCTCTGTCAATTTAGTAATATTCTCTCAGTTTAGTAATACTCTCTCAGTCTAGTAACACTCTCGCAGTTTAGTAATACTCTCTCAGTTTACTACTACTCTCTCAGTTTAGTAATATTCTCTCAGTTTAGTAATAATCTCTCAGCTCTCTCAATTTAGTAATACTCTCTCAGTTTAGTAATATTCTCTCAGTTTAGTAATATTCTCTCAGTTTAGTAACACTCTCTCCGTTGAGTAATATTCTATCAGTTTAGTAATACTCTCTCGGTTGAGTAATACTCTCTCAGTCTAGTAACACTCTCTCAGTTGAGTAATACTCTCTCCGTTGAGTAATATTCTCTCAGTTTAGTAATACTCTCTCAGTTTAGTAATACTCTCTCAGTTTAGGAATACTCAGTTGAGTAATATTGTCTCAGTTGAGTAATACTCTCTCAGTTGAGTAATAATCTCTCCGGTGAGTAATAGTCTCTCAGTTTAGTAATATTCTCTCAGTTTAGTAATATTCTCTCAGTTTTGTAACATTCTCTCAGTTTAGAAATATTCTCTCAGTTTAGTAATACTCTCTCAGTCTAGTAACACTCTCTCAGTTTAGTAATACTCTCTCAGTTTACTACTACTCTCTCAGTTTACTACTACTCTCTCAGTTTAGTAATATTCTCTCAGCTCTCTCAGTTTAGTAATAATCTCTCAGCTCTCTCAGTTTAGTAATACTCTCTCAGTTGAGAAATACTCTCTCCGTTGAGTAATATTCTCTCAGTTTAGTAACGCTCTCTCCGGTGAGTAATATTCTCTCAGTTTAGTAATACTCTCTCAGTCTATTAACACTCTCGCAGTTTAGTAATACTCTCTCAGTTTACTACTACTCTCTCAGTTTAGTAATACTCTCTCAGTTTAGTAATACTCTCTCAGTTTAGTAATACTCTCTCAGTTTAGTAATACTCTCTCAGTTGAGAAATACTCTCTCCGTTGAGTAATATTCTCTCAGTTTAGTAACGCTCTCTCAGTTTAGTAATACTCTCTCAGTTTAGTAATACTCTCTCAGTTTAGTAACACTCTCTCAGTTGAGTATTAATCTCTCCATTGAGTAATAATCTCTCCGGTGAGTAATATTCTCTCAGTTTAGTAAAACTCTCTCAGTCTAGTAATACTCTCTCAGCACTCTCAGTTTAGTAATACTCTATCAGTTTAGTAATATTCTCTCAATTTAGTAATACTCTCTCGAGTTAGTAATACTCTCTCAGTTTAGTAATACTCTCACAGTTTAGTAATATTCTCTCAGTTTAGTAATACTCTCTCAGGTTAGTAAAACTCTTTCAGTTTAGTAATATTCTCTCAGTTTAGTAATATTCTCTCAGCTCTCTCAGTTTAGTAATACTCTCTCAGTTTAGTAATATTCTCTCAGTTTAGTAATACTCTCTTTGTTGAGTAATATTCTCTCCGGTGAGTAATATTCTCTCAGTTTAGTAATACTCTCTCAGTCTAGTAACACTCTCGCAGTTTAGTAATACTCTCTCAGTTTACTACTACTCTCTCAGTTTAGTAATATTCTCTCAGTTTAGTAATAATCTCTCAGCTCTCTCAATTTAGTAATACTCTCTCAGTTTAGTAATATTCTCTCAGTTTAGTAATATTCTCTCAGTTTAGTAATACTCTCTCAGTTTAGTAATACTCTCTCAGTCTAGTAATACTCTCTCAGTTGAGTAATATTCTCTCAGTTTAGTAATATTCTCTCAGTTTTGTAACATTCTCTCAGTTTAGAAATATTCTCTCAGTTTAGTAATACTCTCTCAGTCTAGTAACACTCTCTCAGTTTAGTAATACTCTCTCAGTTTACTACTACTCTCTCAGTTTACTACTACTCTCTCAGTTTAGTAATATTCTCTCAGCTCTCTCAGTTTAGTAATAATCTCTCAGCTCTCTCAGTTTAGTAATACTCTCTCAGTTGAGAAATACTCTCTTCGTTGAGTAATATTCTCTCAGTTTAGTAACACTCTCTCAGTTTAGTAATACTATCTCAGTTTAGTAATACTCTCTCAGTTGAGTAATATTCTCTCAGTTTAGTAATGCTCTGTCAATTTAGTAATACTCTCTCAGTTGAGTAATACTCTCTCAGTTTAGTAATATTCTCTCAGTTTAGTAACACTCTCTCCTTTGAGTAATATTCTATCAGTTTAGTAATACTCTCTCGGTTGAGTAATACTCTCTCAGTCTAGTAACACTCTCTCAGTTGAGTAATACTCTCTCCGTTGAGTAATATTCTCTCAGTTTAGTAATACTCTCTCAGTTTAGTAATACTCTCTCAGTTTAGGAATACTCAGTTGAGTAATATTGTCTCAGTTGAGTAATACTCTCTCAGTTGAGTAATAATCTCTCCGGTGAGTAATAGTCTCTCAGTTTAGTAATATTCTCTCAGTTTAGTAATATTCTCTCAGTTTTGTAACATTCTCTCAGTTTAGAAATATTCTCTCAGTTTAGTAATACTCTCTCAGTCTAGTAACACTCTCTCAGTTTAGTAATACTCTCTCAGTTTACTACTACTCTCTCAGTTTACTACTACTCTCTCAGTTTAGTAATATTCTCTCAGCTCTCTCAGTTTAGTAATAATCTCTCAGCTCTCTCAGTTTAGTAATACTCTCTCAGTTGAGAAATACTCTCTCCGTTGAGTAATATTCTCTCAGTTTAGTAACGCTCTCTCAGTTTAGTAATACTCTCTCAGTTTAGTAATACTCTCTCAGTTTAGTAACACTCTCTCAGTTGAGTATTAATCTCTCCATTGAGTAATAATCTCTCCGGTGAGTAATATTCTCTCAGTTTAGTAAAACTCTCTCAGTCTAGTAATACTCTCTCAGCACTCTCAGTTTAGTAATACTCTATCAGTTTAGTAATATTCTCTCAATTTAGTAATACTCTCTCGAGTTAGTAATACTCTCTCAGTTTAGTAATACTCTCACAGTTTAGTAATATTCTCTCAGTTTAGTAATACTCTCTCAGGTTAGTAAAACTCTTTCAGTTTAGTAATATTCTCTCAGTTTAGTAATATTCTCTCAGCTCTCTCAGTTTAGTAATACTCTCTCAGTTTAGTAATATTCTCTCAGTTTAGTAATACTCTCTTTGTTGAGTAATATTCTCTCCGGTGAGTAATATTCTCTCAGTTTAGTAATACTCTCTCAGTCTAGTAACACTCTCGCAGTTTAGTAATACTCTCTCAGTTTACTACTACTCTCTCAGTTTAGTAATATTCTCTCAGTTTAGTAATAATCTCTCAGCTCTCTCAATTTAGTAATATCTCTCAGTTTAGTAATATTCTCTCAGTTTAGTAATATTCTCTCAGTTTAGTAATACTCTCTCAGTTTAGTAATACTCTCTCAGTCTAGTAATACTCTCTCAGTTGAGTAATATTCTCTCAGTTTAGTAATATTCTCTCAGTTTTGTAACATTCTCTCAGTTTAGAAATATTCTCTCAGTTTAGTAATACTCTCTCAGTCTAGTAACACTCTCTCAGTTTAGTAATACTCTCTCAGTTTACTACTACTCTCTCAGTTTACTACTACTCTCTCAGTTTAGTAATATTCTCTCAGCTCTCTCAGTTTAGTAATAATCTCTCAGCTCTCTCAGTTTAGTAATACTCTCTCAGTTGAGAAATACTCTCTTCGTTGAGTAATATTCTCTCAGTTTAGTAACACTCTCTCAGTTTAGTAATACTATCTCAGTTTAGTAATACTCTCTCAGTTGAGTAATATTCTCTCAGTTTAGTAATGCTCTGTCAATTTAGTAATACTCTCTCAGTTGAGTAATACTCTCTCAGTTTAGTAATATTCTCTCAGTTTAGTAACACTCTCTCCGTTGAGTAATATTCTATCAGTTTAGTAATACTCTCTCGGTTGAGTAATACTCTCTCAGTCTAGTAACACTCTCTCAGTTGAGTAATACTCTCTCCGTTGAGTAATATTCTCTCAGTTTAGTAATACTCTCTCAGTTTAGTAATACTCTCTCAGTTTAGGAATACTCAGTTGAGTAATATTGTCTCAGTTGAGTAATACTCTCTCAGTTGAGTAATAATCTCTCCGGTGAGTAATAGTCTCTCAGTTTAGTAATATTCTCTCAGTTTAGTAATATTCTCTCAGTTTTGTAACATTCTCTCAGTTTAGAAATATTCTCTCAGTTTAGTAATACTCTCTCAGTCTAGTAACACTCTCTCAGTTTAGTAATACTCTCTCAGTTTACTACTACTCTCTCAGTTTACTACTACTCTCTCAGTTTAGTAATATTCTCTCAGCTCTCTCAGTTTAGTAATAATCTCTCAGCTCTCTCAGTTTAGTAATACTCTCTCAGTTGAGAAATACTCTCTCCGTTGAGTAATATTCTCTCAGTTTAGTAACGCTCTCTCAGTTTAGTAATACTCTCTCAGTTTAGTAATACTCTCTCAGTTTAGTAACACTCTCTCAGTTGAGTATTAATCTCTCCATTGAGTAATAATCTCTCCGGTGAGTAATATTCTCTCAGTTTAGTAAAACTCTGTCAGTCTAGTAATACTCTCTCAGCACTCTCAGTTTAGTAATACTCTATCAGTTTAGTAATATTCTCTCAATTTAGTAATACTCTCTCGAGTTAGTAATACTCTCTCAGTTTAGTAATACTCTCACAGTTTAGTAATATTCTCTCAGTTTAGTAATACTCTCTCAGGTTAGTAAAACTCTTTCAGTTTAGTAATATTCTCTCAGTTTAGTAATACTCTCTCAGTTTAGTAATATTCTCTCAGTTTAGTAATACTCTCTTTGTTGAGTAATATTCTCTCCGGTGAGTAATATTCTCTCAGTTTAGTAATACTCTCTCAGTCTAGTAACACTCTCGCAGTTTAGTAATACTCTCTCAGTTTACTACTACTCTCTCAGTTTAGTAATATTCTCTCAGTTTAGTAATAATCTCTCAGCTCTCTCAATTTAGTAATACTCTCTCAGTTTAGTAATATTCTCTGTTTAGTAATATTCTCTCAGTTTAGTAATACTCTCTCAGTTTAGTAATACTCTCTCAGTCTAGTAATACTCTCTCAGTTGAGTAATATTCTCTCAGTTTAGAAATATTCTCTCAGTTTTGTAACATTCTCTCAGTTTAGAAATATTCTCTCAGTTTAGTAATACTCTCTCAGTCTAGTAACACTCTCTCAGTTTAGTAATACTCTCTCAGTTTACTACTACTCTCTCAGTTTACTACTACTCTCTCAGTTTAGTAATATTCTCTCAGCTCTCTCAGTTTAGTAATAATCTCTCAGCTCTCTCAGTTTAGTAATACTCTCTCAGTTGAGAAATACTCTCTTCGTTGAGTAATATTCTCTCAGTTTAGTAATACTATCTCAGTTTAGTAATACTCTCTCAGTTGAGTAATATTCTCTCAGTTTAGTAATGCTCTGTCAATTTAGTAATATTCTCTCAGTTTAGTAATACTCTCTCAGTCTAGTAACACTCTCGCAGTTTAGTAATACTCTCTCAGTTTACTACTACTCTCTCAGTTTAGTAATATTCTCTCAGTTTAGTAATAATCTCTCAGCTCTCTCAATTTAGTAATACTCTCTCAGTTTAGTAATATTCTCTCAGTTTAGTAATATTCTCTCAGTTTAGTAACACTCTCTCCGTTGAGTAATATTCTATCAGTTTAGTAATACTCTCTCGGTTGAGTAATACTCTCTCAGTCTAGTAACACTCTCTCAGTTGAGTAATACTCTCTCCGTTGAGTAATATTCTCTCAGTTTAGTAATACTCTCTCAGTTTAGTAATACTCTCTCAGTTTAGTAATACTCTCTCAGTTTAGTAACACTCTCTCAGTTGAGTATTAATCTCTCCATTGAGTAATAATCTCTCCGGTGAGTAATATTCTCGCAGTTTAGTAAAACTCTCTCAGTCTAGTAATACTCTCTCAGCACTCTCAGTTTAGTAATACTCTATCAGTTTAGTAATATTCTCTCAATTTAGTAATACTCTCTCGAGTTAGTAATACTCTCTCAGTTTAGTAATACTCTCACAGTTTAGTAATATTCTCTCAGTTTAGTAATACTCTCTCAGGTTAGTAAAACTCTTTCAGTTTAGTAATATTCTCTCAGTTTAGTAATATTCTCTCAGCTCTCTCAGTTTAGTAATACTCTCTCAGTTTAGTAATATTCTCTCAGTTTAGTAATACTCTCTTTGTTGAGTAATATTCTCTCCGGTGAGTAATATTCTCTCAGTTTAGTAATACTCTCTCAGTCTAGTAACACTCTCGCAGTTTAGTAATACTCTCTCAGTTTACTACTACTCTCTCAGTTTAGTAATATTCTCTCAGTTTAGTAATAATCTCTCAGCTCTCTCAATTTAGTAATATCTCTCAGTTTAGTAATATTCTCTCAGTTTAGTAATATTCTCTCAGTTTAGTAATACTCTCTCAGTTTAGTAATACTCTCTCAGTCTAGTAATACTCTCTCAGTTGAGTAATATTCTCTCAGTTTAGTAATATTCTCTCAGTTTTGTAACATTCTCTCAGTTTAGAAATATTCTCTCAGTTTAGTAATACTCTCTCAGTCTAGTAACACTCTCTCAGTTTAGTAATACTCTCTCAGTTTACTACTACTCTCTCAGTTTACTACTACTCTCTCAGTTTAGTAATATTCTCTCAGCTCTCTCAGTTTAGTAATAATCTCTCAGCTCTCTCAGTTTAGTAATACTCTCTCAGTTGAGAAATACTCTCTTCGTTGAGTAATATTCTCTCAGTTTAGTAACACTCTCTCAGTTTAGTAATACTATCTCAGTTTAGTAATACTCTCTCAGTTGAGTAATATTCTCTCAGTTTAGTAATGCTCTGTCAATTTAGTAATACTCTCTCAGTTGAGTAATACTCTCTCAGTTTAGTAATATTCTCTCAGTTTAGTAACACTCTCTCCGTTGAGTAATATTCTATCAGTTTAGTAATACTCTCTCGGTTGAGTAATACTCTCTCAGTCTAGTAACACTCTCTCAGTTGAGTAATACTCTCTCCGTTGAGTAATATTCTCTCAGTTTAGTAATACTCTCTCAGTTTAGTAATACTCTCTCAGTTTAGGAATACTCAGTTGAGTAATATTGTCTCAGTTGAGTAATACTCTCTCAGTTGAGTAATAATCTCTCCGGTGAGTAATAGTCTCTCAGTTTAGTAATATTAACTCAGTTTAGTAATATTCTCTCAGTTTTGTAACATTCTCTCAGTTTAGAAATATTCTCTCAGTTTAGTAATACTCTCTCAGTCTAGTAACACTCTCTCAGTTTAGTAATACTCTCTCAGTTTACTACTACTCTCTCAGTTTACTACTACTCTCTCAGTTTAGTAATATTCTCTCAGCTCTCTCAGTTTAGTAATAATCTCTCAGCTCTCTCAGTTTAGTAATACTCTCTCAGTTGAGAAATACTCTCTCCGTTGAGTAATATTCTCTCAGTTTAGTAACGCTCTCTCAGTTTAGTAATACTCTCTCAGTTTAGTAATACTCTCTCAGTTTAGTAACACTCTCTCAGTTGAGTATTAATCTCTCCATTGAGTAATAATCTCTCCGGTGAGTAATATTCTCTCAGTTTAGTAAAACTCTGTCAGTCTAGTAATACTCTCTCAGCACTCTCAGTTTAGTAATACTCTATCAGTTTAGTAATATTCTCTCAATTTAGTAATACTCTCTCGAGTTAGTAATACTCTCTCAGTTTAGTAATACTCTCACAGTTTAGTAATATTCTCTCAGTTTAGTAATACTCTCTCAGGTTAGTAAAACTCTTTCAGTTTAGTAATATTCTCTCAGTTTAGTAATACTCTCTCAGTTTAGTAATATTCTCTCAGTTTAGTAATACTCTCTTTGTTGAGTAATATTCTCTCCGGTGAGTAATATTCTCTCAGTTTAGTAATACTCTCTCAGTCTAGTAACACTCTCGCAGTTTAGTAATACTCTCTCAGTTTACTACTACTCTCTCAGTTTAGTAATAATCTCTCAGCTCTCTCAATTTAGTAATACTCTCTCAGTTTAGTAATATTCTCTGTTTAGTAATATTCTCTCAGTTTAGTAATACTCTCTCAGTTTAGTAATACTCTCTCAGTCTAGTAATACTCTCTCAGTTGAGTAATATTCTCTCAGTTTAGTAATATTCTCTCAGTTTTGTAACATTCTCTCAGTTTAGAAATATTCTCTCAGTTTAGTAATACTCTCTCAGTCTAGTAACACTCTCTCAGTTTAGTAATACTCTCTCAGTTTACTACTACTCTCTCAGTTTAGTAATACTCTCTCAGTCTAGTAACACTCTCGCAGTTTAGTAATACTCTCTCAGTTTACTACTACTCTCTCAGTTTAGTAATATTCTCTCAGTTTAGTAATAATCTCTCAGCTCTCTCAATTTAGTAATACTCTCTCAGTTTAGTAATATTCTCTCAGTTTAGTAATATTCTCTCAGTTTAGTAATACTCTCTCAGTTTAGTAATACTCTCTCAGTCTAGTAATACTCTCTCAGTTGAGTAATATTCTCTCAGTTTAGTAATATTCTCTCAGTTTTGTAACATTCTCTCAGTTTAGAAATATTCTCTCAGTTTAGTAATACTCTCTCAGTCTAGTAACACTCTCTCAGTTTAGTAATACTCTCTCAGTTTACTACTACTCTCTCAGTTTACTACTACTCTCTCAGTTTAGTAATATTCTCTCAGCTCTCTCAGTTTAGTAATAATCTCTCAGCTCTCTCAGTTTAGTAATACTCTCTCAGTTGAGAAATACTCTCTTCGTTGAGTAATATTCTCTCAGTTTAGTAACACTCTCTCAGTTTAGTAATACTATCTCAGTTTAGTAATACTCTCTCAGTTGAGTAATATTCTCTCAGTTTAGTAATGCTCTGTCAATTTAGTAATACTCTCTCAGTTGAGTAATACTCTCTCAGTTTAGTAATATTCTCTCAGTTTAGTAACACTCTCTCCTTTGAGTAATATTCTATCAGTTTAGTAATACTCTCTCGGTTGAGTAATACTCTCTCAGTCTAGTAACACTCTCTCAGTTGAGTAATACTCTCTCCGTTGAGTAATATTCTCTCAGTTTAGTAATACTCTCTCAGTTTAGTAATACTCTCTCAGTTTAGGAATACTCAGTTGAGTAATATTGTCTCAGTTGAGTAATACTCTCTCAGTTGAGTAATAATCTCTCCGGTGAGTAATAGTCTCTCAGTTTAGTAATATTCTCTCAGTTTAGTAATATTCTCTCAGTTTTGTAACATTCTCTCAGTTTAGAAATATTCTCTCAGTTTAGTAATACTCTCTCAGTCTAGTAACACTCTCTCAGTTTAGTAATACTCTCTCAGTTTACTACTACTCTCTCAGTTTACTACTACTCTCTCAGTTTAGTAATATTCTCTCAGCTCTCTCAGTTTAGTAATAATCTCTCAGCTCTCTCAGTTTAGTAATACTCTCTCAGTTGAGAAATACTCTCTCCGTTGAGTAATATTCTCTCAGTTTAGTAACGCTCTCTCAGTTTAGTAATACTCTCTCAGTTTAGTAATACTCTCTCAGTTTAGTAACACTCTCTCAGTTGAGTATTAATCTCTCCATTGAGTAATAATCTCTCCGGTGAGTAATATTCTCTCAGTTTAGTAAAACTCTCTCAGTCTAGTAATACTCTCTCAGCACTCTCAGTTTAGTAATACTCTATCAGTTTAGTAATATTCTCTCAATTTAGTAATACTCTCTCGAGTTAGTAATACTCTCTCAGTTTAGTAATACTCTCACAGTTTAGTAATATTCTCTCAGTTTAGTAATACTCTCTCAGGTTAGTAAAACTCTTTCAGTTTAGTAATATTCTCTCAGTTTAGTAATATTCTCTCAGCTCTCTCAGTTTAGTAATACTCTCTCAGTTTAGTAATATTCTCTCAGTTTAGTAATACTCTCTTTGTTGAGTAATATTCTCTCCGGTGAGTAATATTCTCTCAGTTTAGTAATACTCTCTCAGTCTAGTAACACTCTCGCAGTTTAGTAATACTCTCTCAGTTTACTACTACTCTCTCAGTTTAGTAATATTCTCTCAGTTTAGTAATAATCTCTCAGCTCTCTCAATTTAGTAATATCTCTCAGTTTAGTAATATTCTCTCAGTTTAGTAATATTCTCTCAGTTTAGTAATACTCTCTCAGTTTAGTAATACTCTCTCAGTCTAGTAATACTCTCTCAGTTGAGTAATATTCTCTCAGTTTAGTAATATTCTCTCAGTTTTGTAACATTCTCTCAGTTTAGAAATATTCTCTCAGTTTAGTAATACTCTCTCAGTCTAGTAACACTCTCTCAGTTTAGTAATACTCTCTCAGTTTACTACTACTCTCTCAGTTTACTACTACTCTCTCAGTTTAGTAATATTCTCTCAGCTCTCTCAGTTTAGTAATAATCTCTCAGCTCTCTCAGTTTAGTAATACTCTCTCAGTTGAGAAATACTCTCTTCGTTGAGTAATATTCTCTCAGTTTAGTAACACTCTCTCAGTTTAGTAATACTATCTCAGTTTAGTAATACTCTCTCAGTTGAGTAATATTCTCTCAGTTTAGTAATGCTCTGTCAATTTAGTAATACTCTCTCAGTTGAGTAATACTCTCTCAGTTTAGTAATATTCTCTCAGTTTAGTAACACTCTCTCCGTTGAGTAATATTCTATCAGTTTAGTAATACTCTCTCGGTTGAGTAATACTCTCTCAGTCTAGTAACACTCTCTCAGTTGAGTAATACTCTCTCCGTTGAGTAATATTCTCTCAGTTTAGTAATACTCTCTCAGTTTAGTAATACTCTCTCAGTTTAGGAATACTCAGTTGAGTAATATTGTCTCAGTTGAGTAATACTCTCTCAGTTGAGTAATAATCTCTCCGGTGAGTAATAGTCTCTCAGTTTAGTAATATTCTCTCAGTTTAGTAATATTCTCTCAGTTTTGTAACATTCTCTCAGTTTAGAAATATTCTCTCAGTTTAGTAATACTCTCTCAGTCTAGTAACACTCTCTCAGTTTAGTAATACTCTCTCAGTTTACTACTACTCTCTCAGTTTACTACTACTCTCTCAGTTTAGTAATATTCTCTCAGCTCTCTCAGTTTAGTAATAATCTCTCAGCTCTCTCAGTTTAGTAATACTCTCTCAGTTGAGAAATACTCTCTCCGTTGAGTAATATTCTCTCAGTTTAGTAACGCTCTCTCAGTTTAGTAATACTCTCTCAGTTTAGTAATACTCTCTCAGTTTAGTAACACTCTCTCAGTTGAGTATTAATCTCTCCATTGAGTAATAATCTCTCCGGTGAGTAATATTCTCTCAGTTTAGTAAAACTCTGTCAGTCTAGTAATACTCTCTCAGCACTCTCAGTTTAGTAATACTCTATCAGTTTAGTAATATTCTCTCAATTTAGTAATACTCTCTCGAGTTAGTAATACTCTCTCAGTTTAGTAATACTCTCACAGTTTAGTAATATTCTCTCAGTTTAGTAATACTCTCTCAGGTTAGTAAAACTCTTTCAGTTTAGTAATATTCTCTCAGTTTAGTAATACTCTCTCAGTTTAGTAATATTCTCTCAGTTTAGTAATACTCTCTTTGTTGAGTAATATTCTCTCCGGTGAGTAATATTCTCTCAGTTTAGTAATACTCTCTCAGTCTAGTAACACTCTCGCAGTTTAGTAATACTCTCTCAGTTTACTACTACTCTCTCAGTTTAGTAATATTCTCTCAGTTTAGTAATAATCTCTCAGCTCTCTCAATTTAGTAATACTCTCTCAGTTTAGTAATATTCTCTGTTTAGTAATATTCTCTCAGTTTAGTAATACTCTCTCAGTTTAGTAATACTCTCTCAGTCTAGTAATACTCTCTCAGTTGAGTAATATTCTCTCAGTTTAGTAATATTCTCTCAGTTTTGTAACATTCTCTCAGTTTAGAAATATTCTCTCAGTTTAGTAATACTCTCTCAGTCTAGTAACACTCTCTCAGTTTAGTAATACTCTCTCAGTTTACTACTACTCTCTCAGTTTACTACTACTCTCTCAGTTTAGTAATATTCTCTCAGCTCTCTCAGTTTAGTAATAATCTCTCAGCTCTCTCAGTTTAGTAATACTCTCTCAGTTGAGAAATACTCTCTTCGTTGAGTAATATTCTCTCAGTTTAGTAATACTATCTCAGTTTAGTAATACTCTCTCAGTTGAGTAATATTCTCTCAGTTTAGTAATGCTCTGTCAATTTAGTAATATTCTCTCAGTTTAGTAATACTCTCTCAGTCTAGTAACACTCTCGCAGTTTAGTAATACTCTCTCAGTTTACTACTACTCTCTCAGTTTAGTAATATTCTCTCAGTTTAGTAATAATCTCTCAGCTCTCTCAATTTAGTAATACTCTCTCAGTTTAGTAATATTCTCTCAGTTTAGTAATATTCTCTCAGTTTAGTAACACTCTCTCCGTTGAGTAATATTCTATCAGTTTAGTAATACTCTCTCGGTTGAGTAATACTCTCTCAGTCTAGTAACACTCTCTCAGTTGAGTAATACTCTCTCCGTTGAGTAATATTCTCTCAGTTTAGTAATACTCTCTCAGTTTAGTAATACTCTCTCAGTTTAGGAATACTCAGTTGAGTAATATTGTCTCAGTTGAGTAATACTCTCTCAGTTGAGTAATAATCTCTCCGGTGAGTAATAGTCTCTCAGTTTAGTAATATTCTCTCAGTTTAGTAATATTCTCTCAGTTTTGTAACATTCTCTCAGTTTAGAAATATTCTCTCAGTTTAGTAATACTCTCTCAGTCTAGTAACACTCTCTCAGTTTAGTAATACTCTCTCAGTTTACTACTACTCTCTCAGTTTACTACTACTCTCTCAGTTTAGTAATATTCTCTCAGCTCTCTCAGTTTAGTAATAATCTCTCAGCTCTCTCAGTTTAGTAATACTCTCTCAGTTGAGAAATACTCACTCCGTTGAGTAATATTCTCTCAGTTTAGTAACGCACTCTCAGTTTAGTAATACTCTCTCAGTTTAGTAATACTCTCTCAGTTTAGTAACACTCTCTCAGTTGAGTATTAATCTCTCCATTGAGTAATAATCTCTCCGGTGAGTAATATTCTCTCAGTTTAGTAAAACTCTCTCAGTCTAGTAATACTCTCTCAGCACTCTCAGTTTAGTAATACTCTCTCAGTTTAGTAATACTCTCTCAGTTTAGTAACACTCTCTCAGTTGAGTATTAATCTCTCCATTGAGTAATAATCTCTCCGGTGAGTAATATTCTCTCAGTTTAGTAAAACTCTCTCAGTCTAGTAATACTCTCTCAGCACTCTCAGTTTAGTAATACTCTATCAGTTTAGTAATATTCTCTCAGTTTAGTAATACTCTCTCGAGTTAGTAATACTCTCTCAGTTTAGTAATACTCTCACAGTTTAGTAATATTCTCTCAGTTTAGTAATACTCTCTCAGGTTAGTAAAACTCTTTCAGTTTAGTAATATTCTCTCAGTTTAGTAATATTCTCTCAGCTCTCTCAGTTTAGTAATACTCTCTCGGTTGAGTAATACTCTCTCAGTCTAGTAACACTCTCTCAGTTGAGTAATACTCTCTCCGTTGAGTAATATTCTCTCAGTTTAGTAATACTCTCTCAGTTTAGTAATACTCTCTCAGTTTAGGAATACTCAGTTGAGTAATATTGTCTCAGTTGAGTAATACTCTCTCAGTTGAGTAATAATCTCTCCGGTGAGTAATAGTCTCTCAGTTTAGTAATATTCTCTCAGTTTAGTAATATTCTCTCAGTTTTGTAACATTCTCTCAGTTTAGAAATATTCTCTCAGTTTAGTAATACTCTCTCAGTCTAGTAACACTCTCTCAGTTTAGTAATACTCTCTCAGTTTACTACTACTCTCTCAGTTTACTACTACTCTCTCAGTTTAGTAATATTCTCTCAGCTCTCTCAGTTTAGTAATAATCTCTCAGCTCTCTCAGTTTAGTAATACTCTCTCAGTTGAGAAATACTCTCTCCGTTGAGTAATATTCTCTCAGTTTAGTAACGCACTCTCAGTTTAGTAATACTCTCTCAGTTTAGTAATACTCTCTCAGTTTAGTAACACTCTCTCAGTTGAGTATTAATCTCTCCATTGAGTAATAATCTCTCCGGTGAGTAATATTCTCTCAGTTTAGTAAAACTCTCTCAGTCTAGTAATACTCTCTCAGCACTCTCAGTTTAGTAATACTCTCTCAGTTTAGTAATACTCTCTCAGTTTAGTAACACTCTCTCAGTTGAGTATTAATCTCTCCATTGAGTAATAATCTCTCCGGTGAGTAATATTCTCTCAGTTTAGTAAAACTCTCTCAGTCTAGTAATACTCTCTCAGCACTCTCAGTTTAGTAATACTCTATCAGTTTAGTAATATTCTCTCAATTTAGTAATACTCTCTCGAGTTAGTAATACTCTCTCAGTTTAGTAATACTCTCTCAGTTTAGTAATATTCTCTCAGTTTAGTAATACTCTCTCAGGTTAGTAAAACTCTTTCAGTTTAGTAATATTCTCTCAGTTTAGTAATATTCTCTCAGCTCTCTCAGTTTAGTAATACTCTCTCAGTTTAGTAATATTCTCTCAGTTTAGTAATATTCTCTCAGTTTTGTAACATTCTCTCAGTTTAGAAATATTCTCTCAGTTTAGTAATACTCTCTCAGTCTAGTAACACTCTCTCAGTTTAGTAATACTCTCTCAGTTTACTACTACTCTCTCAGTTTACTACTACTCTCTCAGTTTAGTAATATTCTCTCAGCTCTCTCAGTTTAGTAATAATCTCTCAGCTCTCTCAGTTTAGTAATACTCTCTCAGTTGAGAAATACTCTCTCCGTTGAGTAATATTCTCTCAGTTTAGTAACGCTCTCTCAGTTTAGTAATACTCTCTCAGTTTAGTAATACTCTCTCAGTTTAGTAACACTCTCTCAGTTGAGTATTAATCTCTCCATTGAGTAATAATCTCTCCGGTGAGTAATATTCTCTCAGTTTAGTAAAACTCTCTCAGTCTAGTAATACTCTCTCAGCACTCTCAGTTTAGTAATACTCTATCAGTTTAGTAATATTCTCTCAATTTAGTAATACTCTCTCGAGTTAGTAATACTCTCTCAGTTTAGTAATACTCTCACAGTTTAGTAATATTCTCTCAGTTTAGTAATACTCTCTCAGGTTAGTAAAACTCTTTCAGTTTAGTAATATTCTCTCAGTTTAGTAATATTCTCTCAGCTCTCTCAGTTTAGTAATACTCTCTCAGTTTAGTAATATTCTCTCAGTTTAGTAATACTCTCTTTGTTGAGTAATATTCTCTCCGGTGAGTAATATTCTCTCAGTTTAGTAATACTCTCTCAGTCTAGTAACACTCTCGCAGTTTAGTAATACTCTCTCAGTTTACTACTACTCTCTCAGTTTAGTAATATTCTCTCAGTTTAGTAATAATCTCTCAGCTCTCTCAATTTAGTAATACTCTCTCAGTTTAGTAATATTCTCTCAGTTTAGTAATATTCTCTCAGTTTAGTAATACTCTCTCAGTTTAGTAATACTCTCTCAGTCTAGTAATACTCTCTCAGTTGAGTAATATTCTCTCAGTTTAGTAATATTCTCTCAGTTTTGTAACATTCTCTCAGTTTAGAAATATTCTCTCAGTTTAGTAATACTCTCTCAGTCTAGTAACACTCTCTCAGTTTAGTAATGCTCTCTCAGTTTACTACTACTCTCTCAGTTTACTACTACTCTCTCAGTTTAGTAATATTCTCTCAGCTCTCTCAGTTTAGTAATAATCTATCAGCTCTCTCAGTTTAGTAATACTCTCTCAGTTGAGAAATACTCTCTTCGTTGAGTAATATTCTCTCAGTTTAGTAACACTCTCTCAGTTTAGTAATACTATCTCAGATTAGTAATACTCTCTCAGTTGAGTAATATTCTCTCAGTTTAGTAATGCTCTGTCAATTTAGTAATACTCTCTCAGTTGAGTAATACTCTCTCAGTTTAGTAATATTCTCTCAGTTTAGTAACACTCTCTCCTTTGAGTAATATTCTCTCCGTTGAGTAATATTCTCTCAGTTTAGTAATACTCTCTCAGTTTAGTAATACTCTCTCAGTTTAGGAATACTCAGTTGGGTAATATTGTCTCAGTTGAGTAATACTCTCTCAGTTGAGTAATAATCTCTCCGGTGAGTAATAGTCTCTCAGTTTAGTAATATTCTCTCAGTTTAGTAATATTCTCTCAGTTTTGTAACATTCTCTCAGTTTAGAAATATTCTCTCAGTTTAGTAATACTCTCTCAGTCTAGTAACACTCTCTCAGTTTAGTAATACTCTCTCAGTTTACTACTACTCTCTCAGTTTACTACTACTCTCTCAGTTTAGTAATATTCTCTCAGCTCTCTCAGTTTAGTAATAATCTCTCAGCTCTCTCAGTTTAGTAATACTCTCTCAGTTGAGAAATACTCTCTCCGTTGAGTAATATTCTCTCAGTTTAGTAACGCACTCTCAGTTTAGTAATACTCTCTCAGTTTAGTAATACTCTCTCAGTTTAGTAACACTCTCTCCGTTGAGTATTAATCTCTCCATTGAGTAATAATCTCTCCGGTGAGTAATATTCTCTCAGTTTAGTAAAACTCTCTCAGTCTAGTAATACTCTCTCAGCACTCTCAGTTTAGTAATACTCTCTCAGTTTAGTAATACTCTCTCAGTTTAGTAACACTCTCTCAGTTGAGTATTAATCTCTCCATTGAGTAATAATCTCTCCGGTGAGTAATATTCTCTCAGTTTAGTAAAACTCTCTCAGTCTAGTAATACTCTCTCAGCACTCTCAGTTTAGTAAT
This sequence comes from Salvelinus alpinus, assembly GCF_045679555.1. Classification (NCBI taxonomy): domain Eukaryota; kingdom Metazoa; phylum Chordata; class Actinopteri; order Salmoniformes; family Salmonidae; genus Salvelinus; species Salvelinus alpinus. Next base: position 484,823 of record NC_092100.1, on the reverse strand, counting down.
ACTCTATCAGTTTAGTAATATTCTCTCAATTTAGTAATACTCTCTCGAGTTAGTAATACTCTCTCAGTTTAGTAATACTCTCACAGTTTAGTAATATTCTCTCAGTTTAGTAATACTCTCTCAGGTTAGTAAAACTCTTTCAGTTTAGTAATATTCTCTCAGTTTAGTAATATTCTCTCAGCTCTCTCAGTTTAGTAATACTCTCTCGGTTGAGTAATACTCTCTCAGTCTAGTAACACTCTCTCAGTTGAGTAATACTCTCTCCGTTGAGTAATATTCTCTCAGTTTAGTAATACTCTCTCAGTTTAGTAATACTCTCTCAGTTTAGGAATACTCAGTTGAGTAATATTGTCTCAGTTGAGTAATACTCTCTCAGTTGAGTAATAATCTCTCCGGTGAGTAATAGTCTCTCAGTTTAGTAATATTCTCTCAGTTTAGTAATATTCTCTCAGTTTTGTAACATTCTCTCAGTTTAGAAATATTCTCTCAGTTTAGTAATACTCTCTCAGTCTAGTAACACTCTCTCAGTTTAGTAATACTCTCTCAGTTTACTACTACTCTCTCAGTTTACTACTACTCTCTCAGTTTAGTAATATTCTCTCAGCTCTCTCAGTTTAGTAATAATCTCTCAGCTCTCTCAGTTTAGTAATACTCTCTCAGTTGAGAAATACTCTCTCCGTTGAGTAATATTCTCTCAGTTTAGTAACGCACTCTCAGTTTAGTAATACTCTCTCAGTTTAGTAATACTCTCTCAGTTTAGTAACACTCTCTCAGTTGAGTATTAATCTCTCCATTGAGTAATAATCTCTCCGGTGAGTAATATTCTCTCAGTTTAGTAAAACTCTCTCAGTCTAGTAATACTCTCTCAGCACTCTCAGTTTAGTAATACTCTCTCAGTTTAGTAATACTCTCTCAGTTTAGTAACACTCTCTCAGTTGAGTATTAATCTCTCCATTGAGTAATAATCTCTCCGGTGAGTAATATTCTCTCAGTTTAGTAAAACTCTCTCAGTCTAGTAATACTCTCTCAGCACTCTCAGTTTAGTAATACTCTATCAGTTTAGTAATATTCTCTCAATTTAGTAATACTCTCTCGAGTTAGTAATACTCTCTCAGTTTAGTAATACTCTCACAGTTTAGTAATATTCTCTCAGTTTAGTAATACTCTCTCAGTTTAGAAATATTCTCTCAGTTTAGTAATACTCTCTCAGTCTAGTAACACTCTCTCAGTTTAGTAATACTCTCTCAGTTTACTACTACTCTCTCAGTTTACTACTACTCTCTCAGTTTAGTAATATTCTCTCAGCTCTCTCAGTTTAGTAATAATCTCTCAGCTCTCTCAGTTTAGTAATACTCTCTCAGTTGAGAAATACTCTCTCCGTTGAGTAATATTCTCTCAGTTTAGTAACGCACTCTCAGTTTAGTAATACTCTCTCAGTTTAGTAATACTCTCTCAGTTTAGTAACACTCTCTCAGTTGAGTATTAATCTCTCCATTGAGTAATAATCTCTCCGGTGAGTAATATTCTCTCAGTTTAGTAAAACTCTCTCAGTCTAGTAATACTCTCTCAGCACTCTCAGTTTAGTAATACTCTCTCAGTTTAGTAATACTCTCTCAGTTTAGTAACACTCTCTCAGTTGAGTATTAATCTCTCCATTGAGTAATAATCTCTCCGGTGAGTAATATTCTCTCAGTTTAGTAAAACTCTCTCAGTCTAGTAATACTCTCTCAGTTTAGTAATACTCTCTCAGTTTACTACTACTCTCTCAGTTTACTACTACTCTCTCAGTTTAGTAATATCCCCTTTAGCTCTCTCTGTTTAGTAATATTCTCTCAGTTTAGTAATACTCTCTCAGTTTAGTAATACTCTCTCAGTCTAGTAATACTCTCTCAGTTGAGTAATATTCTCTCAGTTTAGTAATATTCTCTCAGTTTTGTAACATTCTCTCAGTTTAGAAATATTCTCTCAGTTTAGTAATACTCTCTCAGTCTAGTAACACTCTCTCAGTTTAGTAATACTCTCTCAGTTTACTACTACTCTCTCAGTTTACTACTACTCTCTCAGTTTAGTAATATTCTCTCAGCTCTCTCAGTTTAGTAATAATCTCTCAGCTCTCTCAGTTTAGTAATACTCTCTCAGTTGAGAAATACTCTCTTCGTTGAGTAATATTCTCTCAGTTTAGTAATATTCTCTCAGTTTAGTAATACTATCTCAGTTTAGTAATACTCTCTCAGTTGAGTAATATTCTCTCAGTTTAGTAATGCTCTGTCAATTTAGTAATATTCTCTCAGTTTAGTAATACTCTCTCAGTCTAGTAACACTCTCGCAGTTTAGTAATACTCTCTCAGTTTACTACTACTCTCTCAGTTTAGTAATATTCTCTCAGTTTAGTAATAATCTCTCAGCTCTCTCAATTTAGTAATACTCTCTCAGTTTAGTAATATTCTCTCAGTTTAGTAATATTCTCTCAGTTTAGTAACACTCTCTCCGTTGAGTAATATTCTATCAGTTTAGTAATACTCTCTCGGTTGAGTAATACTCTCTCAGTCTAGTAACACTCTCTCAGTTGAGTAATACTCTCTCCGTTGAGTAATATTCTCTCAGTTTAGTAATACTCTCTCAGTTTAGTAATACTCTCTCAGTTTAGGAATACTCAGTTGAGTAATATTGTCTCAGTTGAGTAATACTCTCTCAGTTGAGTAATAATCTCTCCGGTGAGTAATAGTCTCTCAGTTTAGTAATATTCTCTCAGTTTAGTAATATTCTCTCAGTTTTGTAACATTCTCTCAGTTTAGAAATATTCTCTCAGTTTAGTAATACTCTCTCAGTCTAGTAACACTCTCTCAGTTTAGTAATACTCTCTCAGTTTACTACTACTCTCTCAGTTTACTACTACTCTCTCAGTTTAGTAATATTCTCTCAGCTCTCTCAGTTTAGTAATAATCTCTCAGCTCTCTCAGTTTAGTAATACTCTCTCAGTTGAGAAATACTCTCTCCGTTGAGTAATATTCTCTCAGTTTAGTAACGCACTCTCAGTTTAGTAATACTCTCTCAGTTTAGTAATACTCTCTCAGTTTAGTAACACTCTCTCAGTTGAGTATTAATCTCTCCATTGAGTAATAATCTCTCCGGTGAGTAATATTCTCTCAGTTTAGTAAAACTCTCTCAGTCTAGTAATACTCTCTCAGCACTCTCAGTTTAGTAATACTCTCTCAGTTTAGTAATACTCTCTCAGTTTAGTAACACTCTCTCAGTTGAGTATTAATCTCTCCATTGAGTAATAATCTCTCCGGTGAGTAATATTCTCTCAGTTTAGTAATACTCTCTCAGTCTAGTAATACTCTCTCAGCACTCTCAGTTTAGTAATACTCTCTCAATTTAGTAATACTCTCTCGAGTTAGTAATACTCTCTCAGTTTAGTAATACTCTCACAGTTTAGTAATATTCTCTCAGTTTAGTAATACTCTCTCAGGTTAGTAAAACTCTTTCAGTTTAGTAATATTCTCTCAGTTTAGTAATATTCTCTCAGCTCTCTCAGTTTAGTAATACTCTCTTGGTTGAGTAATACTCTCTCAGTCTAGTAACACTCTCTCAGTTGAGTAATACTCTCTCCGTTGAGTAATATTCTCTCAGTTTAGTAATACTCTCTCAGTTTAGTAATACTCTCTCAGTTTAGGAATACTCAGTTGAGTAATATTGTCTCAGTTGAGTAATACTCTCTCAGTTGAGTAATAATCTCTCCGGTGAGTAATAGTCTCTCAGTTTAGTAATATTCTCTCAGTTTAGTAATATTCTCTCAGTTTTGTAACATTCTCTCAGTTTAGAAATATTCTCTCAGTTTAGTAATACTCTCTCAGTCTAGTAACACTCTCTCAGTTTAGTAATACTCTCTCAGTTTACTACTACTCTCTCAGTTTACTACTACTCTCTCAGTTTAGTAATATTCTCTCAGCTCTCTCAGTTTAGTAATAATCTCTCAGCTCTCTCAGTTTAGTAATACTCTCTCAGTTGAGAAATACTCTCTCCGTTGAGTAATATTCTCTCAGTTTAGTAACGCACTCTCAGTTTAGTAATACTCTCTCAGTTTAGTAATACTCTCTCAGTTTAGTAACACTCTCTCAGTTGAGTATTAATCTCTCCATTGAGTAATAATCTCTCCGGTGAGTAATATTCTCTCAGTTTAGTAAAACTCTCTCAGTCTAGTAATACTCTCTCAGCACTCTCAGTTTAGTAATACTCTCTCAGTTTAGTAATACTCTCTCAGTTTAGTAACACTCTCTCAGTTGAGTATTAATCTCTCCATTGAGTAATAATCTCTCCGGTGAGTAATATTCTCTCAGTTTAGTAAAACTCTCTCAGTCTAGTAATACTCTCTCAGCACTCTCAGTTTAGTAATACTCTATCAGTTTAGTAATATTCTCTCAATTTAGTAATACTCTCTCGAGTTAGTAATACTCTCTCAGTTTAGTAATACTCTCACAGTTTAGTAATATTCTCTCAGTTTAGTAATACTCTCTCAGGTTAGTAAAACTCTTTCAGTTTAGTAATATTCTCTCAGTTTAGTAATATTCTCTCAGCTCTCTCAGTTTAGTAATACTCTCTCAGTTTAGTAATATTCTCTCAGTTTAGTAATACTCTCTTTGTTGAGTAATATTCTCTCCGGTGAGTAATATTCTCTCAGTTTAGTAATACTCTCTCAGTCTAGTAACACTCTCGCAGTTTAGTAATACTCTCTCAGTTTACTACTACTCTCTCAGTTTAGTAATATTCTCTCAGTTTAGTAATAATCTCTCAGCTCTCTCAATTTAGTAATACTCTCTCAGTTTAGTAATATTCTCTCAGTTTAGTAATATTCTCTCAGTTTAGTAATACTCTCTCAGTTTAGTAATACTCTCTCAGTCTAGTAATACTCTCTCAGTTGAGTAATATTCTCTCAGTTTAGTAATATTCTCTCAGTTTTGTAACATTCTCTCAGTTTAGAAATATTCTCTCAGTTTAGTAATACTCTCTCAGTCTAGTAACACTCTCTCAGTTTAGTAATACTCTCTCAGTTTACTACTACTCTCTCAGTTTACTACTACTCTCTCAGTTTAGTAATATTCTCTCAGCTCTCTCAGTTTAGTAATAATCTCTCAGCTCTCTCAGTTTAGTAATACTCTCTCAGTTGAGAAATACTCTCTTCGTTGAGTAATATTCTCTCAGTTTAGTAATACTATCTCAGTTTAGTAATACTCTCTCAGTTGAGTAATATTCTCTCAGTTTAGTAATGCTCTGTCAATTTAGTAATATTCTCTCAGTTTAGTAATACTCTCTCAGTCTAGTAACACTCTCGCAGTTTAGTAATACTCTCTCAGTTTACTACTACTCTCTCAGTTTAGTAATATTCTCTCAGTTTAGTAATAATCTCTCAGCTCTCTCAATTTAGTAATACTCTCTCAGTTTAGTAATATTCTCTCAGTTTAGTAATATTCTCTCAGTTTAGTAACACTCTCTCCGTTGAGTAATATTCTATCAGTTTAGTAATACTCTCTCGGTTGAGTAATACTCTCTCAGTCTAGTAACACTCTCTCAGTTGAGTAATACTCTCTCCGTTGAGTAATATTCTCTCAGTTTAGTAATACTCTCTCAGTTTAGTAATACTCTCTCAGTTTAGGAATACTCAGTTGAGTAATATTGTCTCAGTTGAGTAATACTCTCTCAGTTGAGTAATAATCTCTCCGGTGAGTAATAGTCTCTCAGTTTAGTAATATTCTCTCAGTTTAGTAATATTCTCTCAGTTTTGTAACATTCTCTCAGTTTAGAAATATTCTCTCAGTTTAGTAATACTCTCTCAGTCTAGTAACACTCTCTCAGTTTAGTAATACTCTCTCAGTTTACTACTACTCTCTCAGTTTACTACTACTCTCTCAGTTTAGTAATATTCTCTCAGCTCTCTCAGTTTAGTAATAATCTCTCAGCTCTCTCAGTTTAGTAATACTCTCTCAGTTGAGAAATACTCTCTCCGTTGAGTAATATTCTCTCAGTTTAGTAACGCTCTCTCAGTTTAGTAATACTCTCTCAGTTTAGTAATACTCTCTCAGTTTAGTAACACTCTCTCAGTTGAGTATTAATCTCTCCATTGAGTAATAATCTCTCCGGTGAGTAATATTCTCTCAGTTTAGTAAAACTCTCTCAGTCTAGTAATACTCTCTCAGCACTCTCAGTTTAGTAATACTCTATCAGTTTAGTAATATTCTCTCAGTTTAGTAATACTCTCTCAGTTTAGTAATACTCTCTCAGTTTAGTAATATTCTCTCAGTTTAGTAATACTCTCTCAGGTTAGTAATACTCTCTCAGGTTAGTAATACTCTCTCAGTTTAGTAATATTCTCTCAGTTTAGTGATACTCTCTCAGTTTAGTAATATTCTCTCAGTTTAGTAATATTCTCTCAGTTTAGTAATACTCTCTCAGTTTAGTAATATTCTCTCAGTTTAGTAATACTCTCTCAGTCTAGTAACACTCTCGCAGTTTAGTAATACTCTCTCAGTTTACTACTACTCTCTCAGTTTAGTAATATTCTCTCAGTTTAGTAATAATCTCTCAGCTCTCTCAATTTAGTAATACTCTCTCAGTTTAGTAATATTCTCTCAGTTTAGTAATATTCTCTCAGTTTAGTAATACTCTCTCAGTTTAGTAATACTCTCTCAGTCTAGTAATACTCTCTCAGTTGAGTAATATTCTCTCAGTTTAGTAATATTCTCTCAGTTTTGTAACATTCTCTCAGTTTAGAAATATTCTCTCAGTTTAGTAATACTCTCTCAGTCTAGTAACACTCTCTCAGTTTAGTAATACTCTCTCAGTTTACTACTACTCTCTCAGTTTACTACTACTCTCTCAGTTTAGTAATATTCTCTCAGCTCTCTCAGTTTAGTAATAATCTCTCAGCTCTCTCAGTTTAGTAATACTCTCTCAGTTGAGAAATACTCTCTTCGTTGAGTAATATTCTCTCAGTTTAGTAACACTCTCTCAGTTTAGTAATACTATCTCAGTTTAGTAATACTCTCTCAGTTGAGTAATATTCTCTCAGTTTAGTAATGCTCTGTCAATTTAGTAATACTCTCTCAGTTGAGTAATACTCTCTCAGTTTAGTAATATTCTCTCAGTTTAGTAACACTCTCTCCGTTGAGTAATATTCTATCAGTTTAGTAATACTCTCTCGGTTGAGTAATACTCTCTCAGTCTAGTAACACTCTCTCAGTTGAGTAATACTCTCTCCGTTGAGTAATATTCTCTCAGTTTAGTAATACTCTCTCAGTTTAGTAATACTCTCTCAGTTTAGGAATACTCAGTTGAGTAATATTGTCTCAGTTGAGTAATACTCTCTCAGTTGAGTAATAATCTCTCCGGTGAGTAATAGTCTCTCAGTTTAGTAATATTCTCTCAGTTTAGTAATATTCTCTCAGTTTAGTAATTTTCTCTCAGTTTAGTAATACTCTCTCAGTTTAGTAATACTCTCTCAGTTTAGTAAAACTCTCTCCGTTTAGTAATACTCTCTCAGTTTAGTAATACTCTCTCAGTCTTGTAATACTCTCTCAGCTCTCTCAGTTTAGTAACACTCTCAGTTTAGTAATACTCTCTCAGTCTAGTAACACTCTCTCAGTTTAGTAATATTCTCCCAGTTTAGTAATATTCTCTCAGTTTAGTAATATTCTCTCAGTTTAGTAATATTCTCTCAGTTTAGTAATACATTCTCAGTCTAGTAACACGCTCTCAGTTTAGTAAAACTGTCTCAGTTAAGTAATACTCTCTCAGTTTAGTAATATTCTCTCAGTTTAGTAATATTCTCTCAGTTTAGTAATATTCTCTCAGTTTAGTAATATTCTCTCAGTTTAGTAATATTCTCTCCGTTGAGTAATATTCTATCAGTTTAGTAATACTCTCTCGGTTGAGTAATACTCTCTCAGTCTAGTAACACTCTCTCAGTTGAGTAATACTCTCTCCGTTGAGTAATATTCTCTCAGTTTAGTAATACTCTCTCAGTTTAGTAATACTCTCTCAGTTTAGGAATACTCAGTTGAGTAATATTGTCTCAGTTGAGTAATACTCTCTCAGTTGAGTAATAATCTCTCCGGTGAGTAATAGTCTCTCAGTTTAGTAATATTCTCTCAGTTTAGTAATATTCTCTCAGTTTAGTAATTTTCTCTCAGTTTAGTAATACTCTCGGGTTAGTAATACTCTCTCAGTTTAGTAAAACTCTCTCCGTTTAGTAATACTCTCTCAGTTTAGTAATACTCTCTCAGTCTTGTAATACTCTCTCAGCTCTCTCAGTTTAGTAACACTCTCAGTTTAGTAATACTCTCTCAGTCTAGTAACACTCTCTCAGTTTAGTAATATTCTCCCAGTTTAGTAATATTCTCTCAGTTTAGTAATATTCTCTCAGTTTAGTAATATTCTCTCAGTTTAGTAATACATTCTCAGTCTAGTAACACGCTCTCAGTTTAGTAAAACTGTCTCAGTTAAGTAATACTCTCTCAGTTTAGTAATACTCTCACAGTTTAGTAATACTCTCTCAGTTTAGTAACACTCTCTCAGTTGAGTATTAATCTCTCCATTGAGTAATAATCTCTCCGGTGAGTAATATTCTCTCAGTTTAGTAAAACTCTCTCAGTCTAGTAATACTCTCTCAGCACTCTCAGTTTAGTAATACTCTATCAGTTTAGTAATATTCTCTCAATTTAGTAATACTCTCTCGAGTTAGTAATACTCTCTCAGTTTAGTAATACTCTCACAGTTTAGTAATATTCTCTCAGTTTAGTAATACTCTCTCAGGTTAGTAAAACTCTTTCAGTTTAGTAATATTCTCTCAGTTTAGTAATATTCTCTCAGCTCTCTCAGTTTAGTAATACTCTCTCAGTTTAGTAATATTCTCTCAGTTTAGTAATACTCTCTTTGTTGAGTAATATTCTCTCCGGTGAGTAATATTCTCTCAGTTTAGTAATACTCTCTCAGTCTAGTAACACTCTCGCAGTTTAGTAATACTCTCTCAGTTTACTACTACTCTCTCAGTTTAGTAATATTCTCTCAGTTTAGTAATAATCTCTCAGCTCTCTCAATTTAGTAATACTCTCTCAGTTTAGTAATATTCTCTCAGTTTAGTAATATTCTCTCAGTTTAGTAATACTCTCTCAGTTTAGTAATACTCTCTCAGTCTAGTAATACTCTCTCAGTTGAGTAATATTCTCTCAGTTTAGTAATATTCTCTCAGTTTTGTAACATTCTCTCAGTTTAGAAATATTCTCTCAGTTTAGTAATACTCTCTCAGTCTAGTAACACTCTCTCAGTTTAGTAATACTCTCTCAGTTTACTACTACTCTCTCAGTTTACTACTACTCTCTCAGTTTAGTAATATTCTCTCAGCTCTCTCAGTTTAGTAATAATCTCTCAGCTCTCTCAGTTTAGTAATACTCTCTCAGTTGAGAAATACTCTCTTCGTTGAGTAATATTCTCTCAGTTTAGTAATACTATCTCAGTTTAGTAATACTCTCTCAGTTGAGTAATATTCTCTCAGTTTAGTAATGCTCTGTCAATTTAGTAATATTCTCTCAGTTTAGTAATACTCTCTCAGTCTAGTAACACTCTCGCAGTTTAGTAATACTCTCTCAGTTTACTACTACTCTCTCAGTTTAGTAATATTCTCTCAGTTTAGTAATAATCTCTCAGCTCTCTCAATTTAGTAATACTCTCTCAGTTTAGTAATATTCTCTCAGTTTAGTAATATTCTCTCAGTTTAGTAACACTCTCTCCGTTGAGTAATATTCTATCAGTTTAGTAATACTCTCTCGGTTGAGTAATACTCTCTCAGTCTAGTAACACTCTCTCAGTTGAGTAATACTCTCTCCGTTGAGTAATATTCTCTCAGTTTAGTAATACTCTCTCAGTTTAGTAATACTCTCTCAGTTTAGGAATACTCAGTTGAGTAATATTGTCTCAGTTGAGTAATACTCTCTCAGTTGAGTAATAATCTCTCCGGTGAGTAATAGTCTCTCAGTTTAGTAATATTCTCTCAGTTTAGTAATATTCTCTCAGTTTTGTAACATTCTCTCAGTTTAGAAATATTCTCTCAGTTTAGTAATACTCTCTCAGTCTAGTAACACTCTCTCAGTTTAGTAATACTCTCTCAGTTTACTACTACTCTCTCAGTTTACTACTACTCTCTCAGTTTAGTAATATTCTCTCAGCTCTCTCAGTTTAGTAATAATCTCTCAGCTCTCTCAGTTTAGTAATACTCTCTCAGTTGAGAAATACTCTCTCCGTTGAGTAATATTCTCTCAGTTTAGTAACGCTCTCTCAGTTTAGTAATACTCTCTCAGTTTAGTAATACTCTCTCAGTTTAGTAACACTCTCTCAGTTGAGTATTAATCTCTCCATTGAGTAATAATCTCTCCGGTGAGTAATATTCTCTCAGTTTAGTAAAACTCTCTCAGTCTAGTAATACTCTCTCAGCACTCTCAGTTTAGTAATACTCTCTCAGTTTAGTAATATTCTCTCAGTTTAGTAATACTCTCTCAGTTTAGTAATATTCTCTCAGTTTAGTAATATTCTCTCAGTTTAGTAATACTCTCTCAGGTTAGCAATACTCTCTCAGTTTAGTAATACTCTCTCAGTTGAGTAATATTCTCTCTCTCAGTTTAGTGATACTCTCTCAGTTTAGTAATACTCTCTCAGTTTAGTAATATTCTCTCAGTTTAGTAATACTCTCTCAGTTTAGTAATACTCTCTCAGTTTAGTAATACTCTCTCAGTTTAGTAACACTCTCGCAGTTTAGTAATACTCTCTCAGTTTAGTAATACTCTCTCAGTTTAGTAATATTCTCTCAGTTTAGTAATAATCTCTCAGCTCTCTCAATTTAGTAATACTCTCTCAGTTTAGTAATATTCTCTCAGTTTAGTAATATTCTCTCAGTTTAGTAATACTCTCTCAGTTTAGTAATACTCTCTCAGTCTAGTAATACTCTCTCAGTTGAGTAATATTCTCTCAGTTTAGTAATATTCTCTCAGTTTTGTAACATTCTCTCAGTTTAGAAATATTCTCTCAGTTTAGTAATACTCTCTCAGTCTAGTAACACTCTCTCAGTTTAGTAATACTCTCTCAGTTTACTACTACTCTCTCAGTTTACTACTACTCTCTCAGTTTAGTAATATTCTCTCAGCTCTCTCAGTTTAGTAATAATCTCTCAGCTCTCTCAGTTTAGTAATACTCTCTCAGTTGAGAAATACTCTCTTCGTTGAGTAATATTCTCTCAGTTTAGTAACACTCTCTCAGTTTAGTAATACTATCTCAGTTTAGTAATACTCTCTCAGTTGAGTAATATTCTCTCAGTTTAGTAATGCTCTGTCAATTTAGTAATACTCTCTCAGTTGAGTAATACTCTCTCAGTTTAGTAATATTCTCTCAGTTTAGTAACACTCTCTCCGTTGAGTAATATTCTATCAGTTTAGTAATACTCTCTCGGTTGAGTAATACTCTCTCAGTCTAGTAACACTCTCTCAGTTGAGTAATACTCTCTCCGTTGAGTAATATTCTCTCAGTTTAGTAATACTCTCTCAGTTTAGTAATACTCTCTCAGTTTAGGAATACTCAGTTGAGTAATATTGTCTCAGTTGAGTAATACTCTCTCAGTTGAGTAATAATCTCTCCGGTGAGTAATAGTCTCTCAGTTTAGTAATATTCTCTCAGTTTAGTAATATTCTCTCAGTTTAGTAATTTTCTCTCAGTTTAGTAATACTCTCTCGGGTTAGTAATACTCTCTCAGTTTAGTAAAACTCTCTCCGTTTAGTAATACTCTCTCAGTTTAGTAATACTCTCTCAGTCTTGTAATACTCTCTCAGTTTAGTAACACTCTCAGTTTAGTAATACTCTCTCAGTCTAGTAACACTCTCTCAGTTTAGTAATATTCTCTCAGTTTAGTAATATTCTCTCAGTTTAGTAATATTCTCTCAGTTTAGTAATATTCTCTCAGTTTAGTAATACATTCTCAGTCTAGTAACACGCTCTCAGTTTAGTAAAACTGTCTCAGTTAAGTAATACTCTCTCAGTTTAGTAATTTTCTCTCAGTTTAGTAATATTCTCTCAGTTTAGTAACATTCTCTCAGTTTAGTAATATTCTCTCAGTTTAGTAATATTCTCTCAGTTTAGTAATATTCTCTCAGTTTAGTAATATTCTCTCAGTTTAGTAATATTCTCTCTGCTCTCTCAGTTTAGTAATATTCTCCCAGTTTAGTAATATTCTCTCATTTTAGTAATACTCTCTCGGGTTAGTAATAATCTCTCAGTTTATTAAAATTCTCTCAGTTTAGTAATACTCTCTCAGTTTAGTAATATTCTCTCAGTTTAGTAATATTCTCTCAGTTTAGTAATACTCTCTCAGTTTAGTAATACTCTCTCAGTTTAGTAACACTCTCTCAGTTGAGTATTAATCTCTCAGTTTAGTAAATTTCTCTCAGGTTAGTAATACTCTCCCAGTTGAGTAATATTCTCTCAGTTTAGTAATATTCTCTCCGTTGAGTAATATTCTATCAGTTTAGTAATACTCTCTCGGTTGAGTAATACTCTCTCCGTTGAGTAATATTCTATCAGTTTAGTAATACTCTCTCGGTTGAGTAATACTTTCTCAGTCTAGTAACACTCTCTCAGTTGAGTAATAATCTCTCCGTTGAGTAATATTCTCTCAGTTTAGTAATATTCTATCAGTTTAGTAATACTCTCTCGGTTGAGTAATACTCTCTCCGTTGAGTAATATTCTATCAGTTTAGTAATACTCTCTCGGTTGAGTAATACTCTCTCAGTTGAGTAATAATCTCTCCGGTGAGTAATATTCTCTCAGTTGAGTAATACTCTCTCAGTCTAGTAATACTCTCTCAGCTCTCTCAGTTTAGTAATATTCTCTCAGTTTAGTAATATTCTCTCAGTTTAGTAATTTTCTCTCAGTTTAGTAATACTCTCTCGGGTTAGTAATACTCTCTCAGTTTAGTAAAACTCTCTCAGTTTAGTAATACTCTCTCAGTTTAGTAATACTCTCTCAGTCTTGTAATACTCTCTCAGCTCTCTCAGTTTAGTAATACTCTCTCAGTTTAGTAACACTCTCTCAGGTTAGTAATACTCTCTCAGTCTAGTAACACTCTCTCAGTTTAGTAACATTCTCTCAGTTTAGTAATATTCTCTCAGTTTAGTAATACTCTCTCAGTCTAGTAACACTCTCTCAGTTTAGTAAAACTGTCTCAGTTAAGTAATACTCTCTCAGTTTAGTAATACTCTCTCAGTTTAGTAATACTCTCTCGGGTTAGTAATACTCTCTCAGTTTAGTAAAACTCTCTCAGTTTAGTAATACTCTCTCAGTTTAGTAATACTCTCTCAGTCTAGTAATACTCTCTCAGCTCTCTCAGTTTAGTAATATTCTCTCAGTTTAGTAATATTCTCTCAGTTTAGTAATTTTCTCTCAGTTTAGTAATACTCTCTCGGGTTAGTAATACTCTCTCAGTTTAGTAAAACTCTCTCAGTTTAGTAATACTCTCTCAGTTTAGTAATACTCTCTCAGTCTTGTAATACTCTCTCAGCTCTCTCAGTTTAGTAATACTCTCTCAGTTTAGTAACACTCTCTCAGGTTAGTAATACTCTCTCAGTCTAGTAACACTCTCTCAGTTTAGTAACATTCTCTCAGTTTAGTAATATTCTCTCAGTTTAGTAATACTCTCTCAGTCTAGTAACACTCTCTCAGTTTAGTAAAACTGTCTCAGTTAAGTAATACTCTCTCAGTTTAGTAATACTCTCTCAGTTTAGTAATATTCTCTCAGTTTAGTAATACTCTCTCAGTTTAGTAATATTCTCTCAGTTTAGTAATATTCTCTCATTTTAGTAATACTCTCTCCGTTTAGTAATACTCTCTCAGTTGAGTAATAATCTCTCCGGTGAGTAATATTCTCTCAGTTGAGTAATACTCTCTCAGTCTAGTAATACTCTCTCAGCTCTCTCAGTTTAGTAATATTCTCTCAGTTTAGTAATATTCTCTCAGTTTAGTAATTTTCTCTCAGTTTAGTAATACTCTCTCGGGTTAGTAATACTCTCTCAGTTTAGTAAAACTCTCTCAGTTTAGTAATACTCTCTCAGTCTTGTAATACTCTCTCAGTCTTGTAATACTCTCTCAGCTCTCTCAGTTTAGTAATACTCTCTCAGTTTAGTAACACTCTCTCAGGTTAGTAATACTCTCTCAGTCTAGTAACACTCTCTCAATTTAGTAACATGCTCTCAGTTTAGTAATATTCTCTCAGTTTAGTAATACTCTCTCAGTCTAGTAACACTCTCTCAGTTTAGTAAAACTGTCTCAGTTAAGTAATACTCTCTCAGTTTAGTAATACTCTCTCAGTTTAGTAATATTATCTCAGTTTAGTAATACTCTCTCAGTTTAGTAATATTCTCTCAGTTTAGTAATATTCTCTCAGTTTAGTAATACTCTCTCAGTTTAGTAATACTCTCTCCGTTTAGTAATACTCTCTCAGTTGAGTAATAATCTCTCCGGTGAGTAATATTCTCTCAGTTGAGTAATACTCTCTAAGTCTAGTAATACTATCTCAGCTCTCTCAGTTTAGTGATATTCTCTCAGTTTAGTAATATTCTCTCAGTTTAGTAATACTCTCCCAGTCTAGTAACACTCTCTCAGTTTAGTGAAACTGTCTCAGTTAAGTAATACTCTCTCAGTTTAGTAATACTCTCTCAGTTTAGTAATATTCTCTCAGTTTAGTAATATTCTCTCAGTTTAGTAATTTTCTCTCAGTTTAGTAATACTCTCTCGGGTTAGTAATACTCTCTCAGTTTAGTAAAACTCTCTCAGTTTAGTAATACTCTCTCAGTTTAGTAATACTCTCTCAGTCTTGTAATACTCTCTCAGCTCTCTCAGTTTAGTAATACTCTCTCAGTTTAGTAACACTCTCTCAGGTTAGTAATACTCTCTCAGTCTAGTAACACTCTCTCAGTTTAGTAACATTCTCTCAGTTTAGTAATATTCTCTCAGTTTAGTAATACTCTCTCAGTCTAGTAACACTCTCTCAGTTTAGTAAAACTGTCTCAGTTAAGTAATACTCTCTCAGTTTAGTAATATTCTCTCAGTTTAGTAATACTCTCTCAGTTTAGTAATATTCTCTCAGTTTAGTAATATTCTCTCAGTTTAGTAATACTCTCTCAGTTTAGTAATATTCTCTCAGTTTAGTAATACTCTCTCATTTAAGTAATATTCTCTCAGTTTAGTAATATTCTCTCAGTTTAGTAATACTCTCTCAGTTTAGTAATACTCTCTCCGTTTAGTAATACTCTCTCAGTTGAGTAATAATCTCTCCGGTGAGTAATATTCTCTCAGTTGAGTAATACTCTCTCAGCTCTCTCAGTTTAGTAATATTCTCTCAGTTTAGTAATATTCTCTCAGTTTAGTAATACTCTCTCAGTCTAGTAACACTCTCTCAGTTTAGTGAAACTGTCTCAGTTAAGTAATACTCTCTCAGTTTAGTAATGCTCTCTCAGTTTAGTAATACTCTCTCAGTTTAGTAATACTCTCTCAGTTTAGTAATATTCTCTCAGTTTAGTAATATTTTCTCAAATCTCTCAGTTTAGTAATACTCTCTCAGTCTTGTAATACTCTCTGCTCTCTCAGTTTAGTAATACTCTCTCAGTCTAGTAACACTCTCTCAGTTTAGTAACATTCTCTCAGTTTAGTAATATTCTCTCAGTTTAGTAATACTCTCTCAGTTTAGTAAAACTCTCTCAGTTTAGTAAAACTGTCTCAGTTAAGTAATACTCTCTCAGTTTAGTAATACTCTCTCAGTTTAGTAATATTCTCTCAGTTTAGTAATACTCTCTCAGTTTAGTAATACTCTCTCAGTTTAGTAATATTCTCTCAGTTTAGTAATACTCTCTCAGTTTAGTAATACTCTCTCAGTCTAGTAACACTCTCTCAGTTGAGTAATACTCTCTCCGTTGAGTAATATTCTCTCAGTTTAGTAATACTCTCTCAGTTTAGTAATACTCTCTCAGTTTAGTAATACTCAGTTGAGTAATATTGTCTCAGTTGAGTAATACTCTCTCAGTTGAGTAATAATCTCTCCGGTGAGTAATATTCTCTCAGTTGAGTAATACTCTCTCAGTCTAGTAATACTCTCTCAGCTCTCTCAGTTTAGTAATATTCTCTCAGTTTAGTAATATTCTCTCAGTTTAGTAATACTCTCTCAGTCTTTTAATACTCTCTCGGGTTAGTAATACTCTCTCAGTTTAGTAAAACTCTCTCAGTTTAGTAATACTCTCTCAGTTTAGTAATACTCTCTCAGTCTTGTAATACTCTCTCAGCTCTCTCAGTTTAGTGATACTCTCTCAGTTTAGTAACACTCTCTCAGTTTAGTAATACTCTCTCAGTCTAGTAACACTCTCTCAGTTTAGTAACATTCTCTCAGTTTAGTAATATTCTCTCAGTTTAGTAATACTCTCTCAGTCTAGTAACACTCTCTCAGTTTAGTAAAACTGTCTCAGTTAACTTCTTGCAACTATAGGGGGTGCTGTTCCGCATTAGCATTTTTAGGTCTCCAAATTAAACTGCCTCGTGCTCAATTCTTGATCGTACAATATGCATATTATTGTTATTATTGGATAGAAAACACTTTCTAGTTTCTATAGCCGTTGGAATTTTGTCTCTGAGTTGTACAGAACTACTTCTACATCACTTTTCCTGACAGGGAGTCAGATTTCAGAAATTTTGACCCCTGATCTGGGATCGGTTTTAAGGTGCCAGTAGATGCTATAGAGAAACCGACACTGCCTACGTCTTCCTCTGGGTGTCAGTACGTCATCACGTTTTGAATGGATTCGATTGCGCAATCAGAGCCACTATAAAACACGAAAACGTAGAAGTACCGCTCTCTTCCTGCATGCGTCATGCGCAAAATGGACATCAGACCTGCCTCCTTCCAAATCGTTGTTTAGAGAGTGATATTTCTCCGGTCATGTTTTCAGTCGTTATAGTTGTTAAAAACATCATAATGTAGTTAATTTGAACCGTTTTATAGCAATTTATATCCGTTTAGTGCGATTTTGAGGAATTTCTTTGTTGTGCACTCTGAAACTTTGGACACGTTTCGGGGTCCCGTTCGATCGTTAGTGGATATTTCGAAGGACAGAGGACATCTATCGACCAAAAGAAGATTCGACCCAAGAAAGGATTCTTTGCCCAAGATTCTGATGGAAGAACAGCTCACAGTAAGAACAATTTATGATGATAAATCGTGTTTCTGTCGATAAATGTTAAACGTTTATGTCGCCATCTTGTTTGCTATAGCTTCGCTTGGCGCAACCTGTATTGAAAAGTAAGGATAATTTAAAAAATGTAAATCAGCGATTGCATTAAGAACTAATTTGTCTTTCGATTCCTGTCAACCCTGTATTTTTTAGTCAAGTATATGATTAGCTTTCAATTAAACTAGATCACTCTGAAAGATGAAGTCAGACATTTTGAGGCTTGATTTCCTAGTATTTTCATTGTGTAACCACGGTTTTGTATGGCTAAATATGCACATTTTCGAACAAACTGTATATGTATGTTGTAAAATGATGTTACAGGAGTGTCATCGGAAGAATTCTGAGAAGGTTAGTGAAAAAATTAATATATTTTGGCGGTGATTACGTTATAGCGCTCTTTGGCTGGAATCGATGCTCTGGTAACGTTTTCACATGTGGTATGCTAACTTATCGATTTATTGTGTTTTCGCTGTAAAACGCTTAGAAAATCTGAAATATTGTCTGGAATCACAAGATCTGGGTCTTTCCATTGCTATGCTTTGTCTATTCTTATGAAATGTTTTATTAAGAGTAAATTGGTCATACACGTTGCTCTCTATAGTAATTCTAGTCGTCTTGTGATGGTAGGTGCAATTGTAAACTGTGATTTCTACCTGAAATATGCACTTTTTTCTAACAAAACCTATCCTATACCATAAATATGTTATCAGACTGTCATCTGAAGAGGTTTTTTCTTGGTTAGTGGCTATCAATATCTTAGTTTAGCCGAATTGGTGATAGCACCTGAAGTAGTAAGAAACTGATGGAGTTAGAAAAGTGGTGTATTTTGCTAACGTGTTTAGCTAATAGATTTACATATTTTGTCTTCCCTGTAAAACATTTTAAAAATCTGAAATGGTGGCTTTATTCACAAGATCTGTATCTTTCATCTGGTGTCTTGGACTTGTGATTTAATGATATTTAGATGCTACTATCTACTTGTGAAGCTATGCTAGCTATGCTAATCAGTGTGTGGGGGGGTGAGGGGTGATCCCGGACCCGGGGTAGAGGCTCGTTAGAGGTTAAGTAATACTCTCTCAGTTTAGTAATACTCTCTCAGTTTAGTAATATTCTCTCAGTTTAGTAATACTCTCTCAGTTTAGTAATATTCTCTCAGTTTAGTAATATTCTCTCA
Source organism: Salvelinus alpinus (assembly GCF_045679555.1). NCBI lineage: Eukaryota > Metazoa > Chordata > Actinopteri > Salmoniformes > Salmonidae > Salvelinus > Salvelinus alpinus. The sequence goes on along the minus strand of NC_092100.1, from coordinate 466,342 downwards.
TTTTAGTAATACTCTCTCCGTTTAGTAATACTCTCTCAGTTGAGTAATAATCTCTCCGGTGAGTAATATTCTCTCAGTTGAGTAATACTCTCTCAGTTTAGTAACACTCTCTCAGTTTAGTAATACTCTCTCAGTTTAGTAATACTCTCTCAGTTTAGTAATGTTCTCTCAGTTTAGTAATATTCTCTCAGTTTAGTAATACTCTCTCGGGTTAGTAATACTCTCTCAGTTTAGTAAAACTCTCTCAGTTTAGTAATACTCTCTCAGTTTAGTAATACTCTCTCAGTCTTGTAATACTCTCTCAGCTCTCTCAGTTTAGTAATACTCTCTCAGTTTAGTAACACTCTCTCAGGTTAGTAATACTCTCTCAGTCTAGTAACACTCTCTCAGTTTAGTAACATTCTCTCAGTTTAGTAATATTCTCTCAGTTTAGTAATACTCTCTCAGTCTAGTAACACTCTCTCAGTTTAGTAAAACTGTCTCAGTTAAGTAATACTCTCTCAGTTTAGTAATACTCTCTCAGTTTAGTAATATTCTCTCAGTTTAGTAATACTCTCTCAGTTTAGTAATATTCTCTCAGTTTAGTAATATTCTCTCAGTTTAGTAATACTCTCTCAGTCTAGTAACACTCTCTCAGTTGAGTAATACTCTCTCCGTTGAGTAATATTCTCTCAGTTTAGTAATACTCTCTCAGTTTAGTAATACTCTCTCAGTTTAGTAATACTCAGTTGAGTAATAGTGTCTCAGTTGAGTAATACTCTCTCAGTTGAGTAATAATCTCTCCGGTGAGTAATATTCTCTCAGTTGAGTAATACTCTCTCAGTCTAGTAATACTCTCTCAGCTCTCTCAGTTTAGTAATATTCTCTCAGTTTAGTAATATTCTCTCAGTTTAGTAATTTTCTCTCAGTTTAGTAATACTCTCTCGGGTTAGTAATACTCTCTCAGTTTAGTAAAACTCTCTCAGTTTAGTAATACTCTCTCAGTTTAGTAATACTCTCTCAGTCTTGTAATACTCTCTCAGCTCTCTCAGTTTAGTAATACTCTCTCAGTTTAGTAACACTCTCTCAGTTAGTAATACTCTCTCAGTTTAGTAACATTCTCTCAGTTTAGTAACATTCTCTCAGTTTAGTAATACTCTCTCAGTTTAGTAACACTCTCTCAGTTTAGTAAAACTCTCTCAGTTTAGTAATACTCTCTCAGTTTAGTAATACTCTCTCAGTTTAGTAATATTCTCTCAGTTTAGTAATACTCTCTCAGTTTAGTAATATTCTCTCAGTTTAGTAATATTCTCTCATTTTAGTAATACTCTCTCCGTTTAGTAATACTCTCTCAGTTGAGTAATAATCTCTCCGGTGAGTAATATTCTCTCAGTTGAGTAATACTCTCTCAGTCTAGTAATACTCTCTCAGCTCTCTCTCAGTTTAGTAATATTCTCTCAGTTTAGTAATGTTCTCTCAGTTTAGTAATTTTCTCTCAGTTTAGTAATACTCTCTCAGTTTAGTAATACTCTCTCAGTTTAGTAATACTCTCTCAGTCTTGTAATACTCTCTCAGCTCTCTCAGTTTAGTAACACTCTCTCAGTTTAGTAATATTCTCTCAGTTTAGTAATATTCTCTCAAATCTCTCAGTTTAGTAATACTCTCTCAGTCTTGTAATACTCTCTCAGTTTAGTAATACTCTCTCAGTTTAGTAACACTCTCTCAGGTTAGTAATACTCTCTCAGTCTAGTAACACTCTCTCAGTTTAGTAACATTCTCTCAGTTTAGTAATATTCTCTCAGTTTAGTAATACTCTCTCAGTTTAGTAATATTCTCTCAGTTTAGTAATATTCTCTCAGTTTAGTAATACTCTCTCAGTTTAGTAATACTCTCTCAGTCTAGTAACACTCTCTCAGTTGAGTAATACTCTCTCCGTTGAATAATATTCTCTCAGTTTAGTAATACTCTCTCAGTTTAGTAATACTCTCTCAGTTTAGTAATACTCAGTTGAGTAATATTGTCTCAGTTGAGTAATACTCTCTCAATTGAGTAATAATCTCTCCGGTGAGTAATATTCTCTCAGTTGAGTAATACTCTCTCAGTCTAGTAATACTCTCTCAGCTCTCTCAGTTTAGTAATATTCTCTCAGTTTAGTAATATTCTCTCAGTTTAGTAATATTCTCTCAGTTTAGTAATACTCTCTCGGGTTAGTAATACTCTCTCAGTTTAGTAAAACTATCTCAGTTTAGTAATACTCTCTCAGTTTAGTAATACTCTCTCAGTCTTCTAATACTCTCTCAGCTCTCTCAGTTTAGTAATACTCTCTCAGTTTAGTAACACTCTCTCAGTTTAGTAATACTCTCTCAGTCTAGTAACACTCTCTCAGTTTAGTAACACTCTCTCAGTTTAGTAATATTCTCTCAGTTTAGTAATACTCTCTCAGTCTAGTAACACTCTCTCAGTTTAGTAAAACTGTCTCAGTTAAGTAATACTCTCTCAGTTTAGTAATACTCTCTCAGTTTAGTAATATTCTCTCAGTTTAGTAATACTCTCTCAGTTTAGTAATATTCTCTCAGTTTAGTAATATTCTCTCATTTTAGTAATACTCTCTCCGTTTAGTAATACTCTCTCAGTTGAGTAATAATCTCTCCGGTGAGTAATATTCTCTCAGTTGAGTAATACTCTCTCAGTCTAGTAATACTATCTCAGCTCTCTCAGTTTAGTAATATTCTCTCAGTTTAGTAATGTTCTCTCAGTTTAGTAATATTCTCTCAGTTTAGTAATACTCTCTCGGGTTAGTAATACTCTCTCAGTTTAGTAATACTCTCTCAGTTTAGTAATACTCTCTCAGTTTAGTAATACTCTCTCAGTCTTGTAATACTCTCTCAGCTTTCTCAGTTTAGTAATACTCTCTCAGTTTAGTAACACTCTCTCAGGTTAGTAATACTCTCTCAGTCTAGTAACACTCTCTCAGTTTAGTAACATTCTCTCAGTTTAGTAATATTCTCTCAGTTTAGTAATACTCTCTCAGTCTAGTAACACTCTCTCAGTTTAGTAAAACTGTCTCAGTTAAGTAATACTCTCTCAGTTTAGTAATACTCTCTCAGTTTAGTAATATTCTCTCAGTTTAGTAATACTCTCTCAGTTTAGTAATATTCTCTCAGTTTAGTAATATTCTCTCAGTTTAGTAATACTCTCTCAGTTTAGTAATACTCTCTCAGTCTAGTAACACTCTCTCAGTTGAGTAATACTCTCTCCGTTGAGTAATATTCTCTCAGTTTAGTAATACTCTCTCAGTTTAGTAATACTCTCTCAGTTTAGTAATACTCAGTTGAGTAATATTGTCTCAGTTGAGTAATACTCTCTCAGTTGAGTAATAATCTCTCCGGTGAGTAATATTCTCTCAGTTGAGTAATACTCTCTCAGTCTAGTAATACTCTCTCAGCTCTCTCAGTTTAGTAATATTCTCTCAGTTTAGTAATGTTCTCTCAGTTTAGTAATTTTCTCTCAGTTTAGTAATACTCTCTCGGGTTAGTAATACTCTCTCAGTTTAGTAAAACTCTCTCAGTTTAGTAATACTCTCTCAGTTTAGTAATACTCTCTCAGTCTTGTAATACTCTCTCAGCTCTCTCAGTTTAGTAATACTCTCTCAGTTTAGTAACACTCTCTCAGGTTAGTAATACTCTCTCAGTCTAGTAACACTCTCTCAGTTTAGTAACATTCTCTCAGTTTAGTAATATTCTCTCAGTTTAGTAATACTCTCTCAGTCTAGTAACACTCTCTCAGTTTAGTAAAACTGTCTCAGTTAAGTAATACTCTCTCAGTTTAGTAATACTATCTCAGTTTAGTAATATTATCTCAGTTTAGTAATACTCTCTCAGTTTAGTAATATTCTCTCAGTTTAGTAATACTCTCTCAGTCTAGTAACACTCTCTCAGTTTAGTGAAACTGTCTCAGTTAAGTAATACTCTCTCAGTTTAGTAATACTCTCTCAGTTTAGTAATATTCTCTCAGTTTAGTAATATTCTCTCAGTTTAGTAATATTCTCTCAGTTTAGTAATTTCCTCTCAGTTTAGTAATACTCTCTCGGGTTAGTAATACTCTCTCAGTTTAGTAAAACTCTCTCAGTTTAGTAATACTCTCTCAGTTTAGTAATACTCTCTCAGTCTTGTAATACTCTCTCAGCTCTCTCAGTTTAGTAATACTCTCTCAGTTTAGTAACACTCTCTCAGGTTAGTAATACTCTCTCAGTCTAGTAACACTCTCTCAGTTTAGTAACATTCTCTCAGTTTAGTAATATTCTCTCAGTTTAGTAATACTCTCTCAGTCTAGTAACACTCTCTCAGTTTAGTAAAACTGTCTCAGTTAAGTAATACTCTCTCAGTTTAGTAATATTCTCTCAGTTTAGTAATACTCTCTCATTTAAGTAATATTCTCTCAGTTTAGTAATATTCTCTCAGTTTAGTAATACTCTCTCAGTTTAGTAATACTCTCTCAGTTTAGTAATGCTCTCTCAGTTTAGTAATATTCTCTCAGTTTAGTAATACTCTCTCGAGTTAGTAACACTCTCTCAGTTTAGTAATATTCTCTCAGTTTAGTAATATTTTCTCAAATATCTCAGTTTAGTAATACTCTCTCAGTCTTGTAATACTCTCTGCTCTCTCAGTTTAGTAATACTCTCTCAGTTTAGTAACACTCTCTCAGGTTAGTAATACTCTCTCAGTCTAGTAACACTCTCTCAGTTTAGTAACATTCTCTCAGTTTAGTAATATTCTCTCAGTTTAGTAATACTCTCTCAGTCTAGTAACACTCTCTCAGTTTAGTAAAACTGTCTCAGTTAAGTAATACTCTCTCAGTTTAGTAATACTCTCTCAGTTTAGTAATATTCTCTCAGTTTAGTAATACTCTCTCAGTTTAGTAATATTCTCTCAGTTTAGTAATATTCTCTCAGTTTAGTAATACTCTCTCAGTTTAGTAATACTCTCTCCGTTTAGTAATACTCTCTCAGTTGAGTAATAATCTTTCCGGTGAGTAATATTCTCTCAGTTGAGTAATACTCTCTCAGTCTAGTAATACTATCTCAGCTCTCTCAGTTTAGTAATACTCTCTCGGGTTAGTAATACTCTCTCAGTTTAGTAAAACTCTCTCAGTTTAGTAATACTCTCTCAGTTTAGTAATACTCTCTCAGTCTTGTAATACTCTCTCAGCTCTCTCAGTTTAGTAATACTCTCTCAGTTTAGTAACACTCTCTCAGGTTAGTAATACTCTCTCAGTCTAGTAACACTCTCTCAGTTTAGTAACATTCTCTCAGTTTAGTAATATTCTCTCAGTTTAGTAATACTCTCTCAGTCTAGTAACACTCTCTCAGTTTAGTAAAACTGTCTCAGTTTAGTAATACTCTCTCAGTTTAGTAATACTCTCTCAGTTTAGTAATATTATCTCAGTTTAGTAATACTCTCTCAGTTTAGTAATATTCTCTCAGTTTAGTAATACTCTCTCAGTCTAGTAACACTCTCTCAGTTTAGTGAAACTGTCTCAGTTAAGTAATACTCTCTCAGTTTAGTAATACTCTCTCAGTTTAGTAATATTCTCTCAGTTTAGTAATATTCTCTCAGTTTAGTAATTTTCTCTCAGTTTAGTAATACTCTCTCGGGTTAGTAATACTCTCTCAGTTTAGTAAAACTCTCTCAGTTTAGTAATACTCTCTCAGTTTAGTAATACTCTCTCAGTCTTGTAATACTCTCTCAGCTCTCTCAGTTTAGTAATACTCTCTCAGTTTAGTAACACTCTCTCAGTTTAGTAATACTCTCTCAGTTTAGTAACATTCTCTCAGTTTAGTAACATTCTCTCAGTTTAGTAATATTCTCTCAGTTTAGTAATACTCTCTCAGTCTAGTAACACTCTCTCAGTTTAGTAAAACTGTCTCAGTTAAGTAATACTCTCTCAGTTTAGTAATATTCTCTCAGTTTAGTAATACTCTCTCATTTAAGTAATATTCTCTCAGTTTAGTAATATTCTCTCAGTTTAGTAATACTCTCTCAGTTTAGTAATACTCTCTCAGTTTAGTAATGCTCTCTCAGTTTAGTAATATTCTCTCAGTTTAGTAATACTCTCTCAAATTAGTAACACTCTCTCAGTTTAGTAATATTCTCTCAGTTTAGTAATATTTTCTCAAATATCTCAGTTTAGTAATACTCTCTCAGTCTTGTAATACTCTCTGCTCTCTCAGTTTAGTAATACTCTCTCAGTTTAGTAACACTCTCTCAGGTTAGTAATACTCTCTCAGTCTAGTAACACTCTCTCAGTTTAGTAACATTCTCTCAGTTTAGTAATATTCTCTCAGTTTAGTAATACTCTCTCAGTCTAGTAACACTCTCTCAGTTTAGTAAAACTGTCTCAGTTAAGTAATACTCTCTCAGTTTAGTAATACTCTCTCAGTTTAGTAATATTCTCTCAGTTTAGTAATACTCTCTCAGTTTAGTAATATTCTCTCAGTTTAGTAATATTCTCTCAGTTTAGTAATACTCTCTCAGTTTAGTAATACTCTCTCAGTTTAGTAATGCTCTCTCAGTTTAGTAATATTCTCTCAGTTTAGTAATACTCTCTCAGTTTAGTAACACTCTCTCAGTTTAGTAATATTCTCTCAGTTTAGTAATATTTTCTCAAATATCTCAGTTTAGTAATACTCTCTCAGTCTTGTAGTAATCTCTCACTCTCTCAGTTTAGTAATACTCTCTCAGTTTAGTAACACTCTCTCAGTTTAGTAATACTCTCTCAGTTTAGTAATACTCTCTCAGTTTAGTAACATTCTCTCAGTTTAGTAATATTCTCTCAGTTTAGTAATATTCTCTCAGTCTAGTAACACTCTCTCAGTTTAGTAAAACTGTCTCAGTTAAGTAATACTCTCTCAGTTTAGTAATACTCTCTCAGTTTAGTAATATTCTCTCAGTTTAGTAATACTCTCTCAGTTTAGTAATATTCTCTCAGTTTAGTAATATTCTCTCAGTTTAGTAATACTCTCTCAGTTTAGTAATACTCTCTCCGTTTAGTAATACTCTCTCAGTTGAGTAATAATCTTTCCGGTGAGTAATATTCTCTCAGTTGAGTAATACTCAGTCTAGTAATACAATCTCAGCTCTCTCAGTTTAGTAATATTCTCTCAGTTTAGTAATATTTTCTCAGTTTAGTAATACTCTCTCAGTCTAGTAACACTCTCTCAGTTTAGTAATACTCTCTCAGTTTAGTAATACTCTCTCAGTTTAGTAATACTCTCTCAGTTTAGTAATATTCTCTCAGTTTAGTAATACTCTCTCGAGTTAGTAACACTCTCTCAGTTTAGTAATACTCTCACAGTTTAGTAATATTCTCTCAGTTTAGTAATACTCTCTCAGGTTAGTAAAACTCTTCCAGTTTAATAATATTCTCTCAGTTTAGTAATACTCTCTCTCTCAGTTTAGTAATACTCTCTCAGTTTAGTCATATTCTCTCAGTTTAGTAATACTCTCTCAGTTTAGTAATATTCTCTCAGTTTAGTAATATTCTCTCTGCTCTCTCAGTTTAGTAATATTCTCCCAGTTTAGTAATATTCTCTCATTTTAGTAATACTCTCTCGGGTTAGTAATACTCTCTCAGTTCAGTAAAATTCTCTCAGTTTAGTAATACTCTCTCAGTTTAGTAATATTCTCTCAGTTTAGTAATATTCTCTCAGTTTAGTAATACTCTCTCAGTTTAGTAATACTCTCTCAGTTTAGTAATACTCTCTCGGTTGAGTAATACTCTCTCCGTTGAGTAATATTCTATCAGTTTAGTAATACACTCTCGGTTGAGTAATACTCTCTCAGTCTAGTAACACTCTCTCAGTTGAGTAATACTCTCTCCGTTGAGTAATATTCTCTCAGTTTAGTAATACTCTCTCAGTTTAGTAATACTCTCTCAGTTTAGTAATACTCAGTTGAGTAATATTGTCTCAGTTGAGTAATACTCTCTCAGTTGAGTAATAATCTCTCCGGTGAGTAATATTCTCTCAGTTGAGTAATACTCTCTCAGTCTAGTAATACTCTCTCAGCTCTCTCAGTTTAGTAATATTCTCTCAGTTTAGTAATATTCTCTCAGTTTAGTAATTTTCTCTCAGTTTAGTAATACTCTCTCGGGTTAGTAATACTCTCTTAGTTTAGTAAAACTCTCTCAGTTTAGTAATACTCTCTCAGTTTAGTAATACTCTCTCAGTCTTGTAATACTCTCTCAGCTCTCTCAGTTTAGTAATACTCTCTCAGTTTAGTAATACTCTCTCAGTTTAGTAATACTCTCTCAGTTTAGTAATACTCTCTCAGTTTAGTAATGCTCTCTCAGTTTAGTAATACTCTCTCAGTTTAGTAATACTCTCTCAGTTTAGTAATACTCTCTCAGTTTAGTAAGATTCTCTCAGTTTAGTAATATTCTCTCAGTTTAGTAATACTCTCTCAGTCTTGTAATACTCTCTGCTCTCTCAGTTTAGTAATACTCTCTCAGTTTAGTAACACTCTCTCAGGTTAGTAATACTCTCTCAGTCTAGTAACACTCTCTCAGTTTAGTAACATTCTCTCAGTTTAGTAATATTCTCTCAGTTTAGTAATACTCTCTCAGTCTAGTAACACTCTCTCAGTTTAGTAAAACTGTCTCAGTTAAGTAATACTCTCTCAGTTTAGTAATACTCTCTCAGTTTAGTAATATTCTCTCAGTTTAGTAATACTCTCTCAGTTTAGTAATATTCTCTCAGTTTAGTAATATTCTCTCAGTTTAGTAATACTCTCTCAGTTTAGTAATACTCTCTCCGTTTAGTAATACTCTCTCAGTTGAGTAATAATCTTTCCGGTGAGTAATATTCTCTCAGTTGAGTAATACTCAGTCTAGTAATACAATCTCAGCTCTCTCAGTTTAGTAATATTCTCTCAGTTTAGTAATATTCTCTCAGTTTAGTAATACTCTCTCAGTCTAGTAACACTCTCTCAGTTTAGTGAAACTGTCTCAGTTAAGTAATACTCTCTCAGTTTAGTAATACTCTCTCAGTTTAGTAATATTCTCTCATTTTAGTAATACTCTCTCGAGTTAGTAACACTCTCTCAGTTTAGTAATACTCTCACAGTTTAGTAATATTCTCTCAGTTTAGTAATACTCTCTCAGGTTAGTAAAACTCTTCCAGTTTAATAATATTCTCTCAGTTTAGTAATACTCTCTCAGTTTAGTAATACTCTCTCAGTTTAGTAATACTCTCTCAGTTTAGTAATATTCTCTCAGTTTAGTAATATTCTCTCAGTTTAGTAATATTCTCTCAGTTTAGTAATATTCTCTCTGCTCTCTCAGTTTAGTAATATTCTCCCAGTTTAGTAATATTCTCTCATTTTAGTAATACTCTCTCGGGTTAGTAATACTCTCTCAGTTCAGTAAAATTCTCTCAGTTTAGTAATACTCTCTCAGTTTAGTAATATTCTCTCAGTTTAGTAATATTCTCTCAGTTTAGTAATACTCTCTCAGTTTAGTAATACTCTCTCAGTTTAGTAATACTCTCTCGGTTGAGTAATACTCTCTCCGTTGAGTAATATTCTATCAGTTTAGTAATACACTCTCGGTTGAGTAATACTCTCTCAGTCTAGTAACACTCTCTCAGTTGAGTAATACTCTCTCCGTTGAGTAATATTCTCTCAGTTTAGTAATACTCTCTCAGTTTAGTAATACTCTCTCAGTTTAGTAATACTCAGTTGAGTAATATTGTCTCAGTTGAGTAATACTCTCTCAGTTGAGTAATAATCTCTCCGGTGAGTAATATTCTCTCAGTTGAGTAATACTCTCTCAGTCTAGTAATACTCTCTCAGCTCTCTCAGTTTAGTAATATTCTCTCAGTTTAGTAATATTCTCTCAGTTTAGTAATATTCTCTCAGTTTAGTAATACTCTCTCGGGTTAGTAATACTCTCTTAGTTTAGTAAAACTCTCTCAGTTTAGTAATACTCTCTCAGTTTAGTAATACTCTCTCAGTCTTGTAATACTCTCTCAGCTCTCTCAGTTTAGTAATACTCTCTCAGTTTAGTAACACTCTCTCAGGTTAGTAATACTCTCTCAGTCTAGTAACACTCTCTCAGTTTAATAACATTCTCTCAGTTTAGTAATATTCTCTCAGTTTAGTAATACTCTCTCAGTCTAGTAACACTCTCTCAGTTTAGTAAAACTGTCTCAGTTAAGTAATACTCTCTCAGTTTAGTAATACTCTCTCAGTTTAGTAATATTCTCTCAGTTTAGTAATACTCTCTCAGTTTAGTAATATTCTCTCAGTTTAGTAATACTCTCTCAGTTTAGTAATATTCTCTCAGTTTAGTAATATTCTCTCATTTTACTAATACTCTCTCCGTTTAGTAATACTCTCTCAGTTGAGTAATAATCTCTCCGGTGAGTAATATTCTCTCAGTTGAGTAATACTCTCTCAGTCTAGTAATACTCTCTCAGCTCTCTCAGTTTAGTAATATTCTCTCAGTTTAGTAATGTTCTCTCAGTTTAGTAATATTCTCTCAGTTTAGTAATACTCTCTCGGGTTAGTAATACTCTCTCAGTTTAGTAATACTCTCTCAGTTTAGTAATACTCTCTCAGTTTAGTAATACTCTCTCAGTCTTGTAATACTCTCTCAGCTCTCTCAGTTTAGTAATACTCTCTCGGTTTAGTAACACTCTCTCAGGTTAGTAATACTCTCTCAGTCTAGTAACACTCTCTCAGTTTAATAACATTCTCTCAGTTTAGTAATATTCTCTCAGTTTAGTAATACTCTCTCAGTCTAGTAACACTCTCTCAGTTTAGTAAAACTGTCTCAGTTAAGTAATACTCTCTCAGTTTAGTAATACTCTCTCAGTTTAGTAATATTCTCTCAGTTTAGTAATACTCTCTCAGTTTAGTAATATTCTCTCAGTTTAGTAATACTCTCTCAGTTTAGTAATATTCTCTCAGTTTAGTAATATTCTCTCATTTTACTAATACTCTCTCCGTTTTGTAATACTCTCTCGGTTGAGTAATAATCTCTCCGGTGAGTAATAATCTCTCCGGTGAGTAATATTCTCTCAGTTGAGTAATACTCTCTCAGTCTAGTAATACTCTCTCAGCTCTCTCAGTTTAGTAATACTCTCTCAGTTTAGTAATGTTCTCTCAGTTTAGTAATACTCTCTCTCAGTTTAGTAATACTCTCTCAGTTTAGTAGTTTAAATACTCTCTCAGTATAGTAATACTCTCTCAGTCTTGTAATACTCTCTCAGCTCTCTCAGTTTAGTAATACTCTCTCAGTTTAGTAACACTCTCTCAGTTTAGTAATACTCTCTCAGTCTAGTAACACTCTCTCAGTTTAGTAACATTCTCTCAGTTTAGTAATATTCTCTCAGTTTAGTAATACTCTCTCAGTCTAGTAACACTCTCTCAGTTTAGTAAAACTGTCTCAGTTAAGTAATACTCTCTCAGTTTAGTAATACTCTCTCAGTTTAGTAATATTATCTCAGTTTAGTAATACTCTCTCAGTTTAGTAATATTCTCTCAGTTTAGTAATACTCTCTCAGTTTAGTAACACTCTCTCAGGTTAGTAATACTCTCTCAGTCTAGTAACACTCTCTCAGTTTAGTAACATTCTCTCAGTTTAGTAATATTCTCTCAGTTTAGTAATACTCTCTCAGTCTAGTAACACTCTCTCAGTTTAGTAAAACTGTCTCAGTTAAGTAATACTCTCTCAGTTTAGTAATACTCTCTCAGTTTAGTAATATTCTCTCAGTTTAGTAATACTCTCTCAGTTTAGTAATATTCTCTCAGTTTAGTAATATTCTCTCAGTTTAGTAATACTCTCTCAGTTTAGTAATACTCTCTCCGTTTAGTAATACTCTCTCAGTTGAGTAATAATCTTTCCGGTGAGTAATATTCTCTCAGTTGAGTAATACTCAGTCTAGTAATACAATCTCAGCTCTCTCAGTTTAGTAATATTCTCTCAGTTTAGTAATATTCTCTCAGTTTAGTAATACTCTCTCAGTCTAGTAACACTCTCTCAGTTTAGTGAAACTGTCTCAGTTAAGTAATACTCTCTCAGTTTAGTAATACTCTCTCAGTTTAGTAATATTCTCTCAGTTTAGTAATACTCTCTCGAGTTAGTAACACTCTCTCAGTTTAGTAATACTCTCACAGTTTAGTAATATTCTCTCAGTTTAGTAATACTCTCTCAGGTTAGTAAAACTCTTCCAGTTTAATAATATTCTCTCAGTTTAGTAATATTCTCTCAGCTCTCTCAGTTTAGTAATACTCTCTCAGTTTAGTCATATTCTCTCAGTTTAGTAATATTCTCTCAGTTTAGTAATATTCTCTCAGTTTAGTAATATTCTCTCTGCTCTCTCAGTTTAGTAATATTCTCCCAGTTTAGTAATATTCTCTCATTTTAGTAATACTCTCTCGGGTTAGTAATACTCTCTCAGTTCAGTAAAATTCTCTCAGTTTAGTAATACTCTCTCAGTTTAGTAATATTCTCTCAGTTTAGTAATATTCTCTCAGTTTAGTAATACTCTCTCAGTTTAGTAATACTCTCTCAGTTTAGTAATACTCTCTCGGTTGAGTAATACTCTCTCCGTTGAGTAATATTCTATCAGTTTAGTAATACACTCTCGGTTGAGTAATACTCTCTCAGTCTAGTAACACTCTCTCAGTTGAGTAATACTCTCTCCGTTGAGTAATATTCTCTCAGTTTAGTAATACTCTCTCAGTTTAGTAATACTCTCTCAGTTTAGTAATACTCAGTTGAGTAATATTGTCTCAGTTGAGTAATACTCTCTCAGTTGAGTAATAATCTCTCCGGTGAGTAATATTCTCTCAGTTGAGTAATACTCTCTCAGTCTAGTAATACTCTCTCAGCTCTCTCAGTTTAGTAATATTCTCTCAGTTTAGTAATATTCTCTCAGTTTAGTAATTTTCTCTCAGTTTAGTAATACTCTCTCGGGTTAGTAATACTCTCTTAGTTTAGTAAAACTCTCTCAGTTTAGTAATACTCTCTCAGTTTAGTAATACTCTCTCAGTCTTGTAATACTCTCTCAGCTCTCTCAGTTTAGTAATATTCTCTCAGTTTAGTAATACTCTCTCAGTTTAGTAATACTCTCTCAGTTTAGTAATACTCTCTCAGTTTAGTAATGCTCTCTCAGTTTAGTAATATTCTCTCAGTTTAGTAATACTCTCTCAGTTTAGTAATACTCTCTCAGTTTAGTAATATTCTCTCAGTTTAGTAATATTCTCTCAGTTCTCAGTTTAGTAATATTCTCTCAGTTTAGTAATACTCTCTCAGTCTGGTAATACTCTCTCAGCTCTCTCAGTTTAGTAATACTCTCTCAGTTTAGTAATACTCTCTCAGTTTAGTAATACTCTCTCAGTTTAGTAATATTCTCTCAGTTTAGTAACATTCTCTCAGTTTAGTAATATTCTCTCAGTTTAGTAATACTCTCTCAGTCTAGTAACACTCTCTCAGTTTAGTAAAACTGTCTCAGTTAAGTAATACTCTCTCAGTTTAGTAATACTCTCTCAGTTTAGTAATACTCTCTCAGTTTAGTAATACTCTCTCAGTTTAGTAATATTCTCTCAGTTTAGTAATATTCTTCTCAGTTTAGTAATACTCTCTCAGTTTAGTAATACTCTCTCCGTTTAGTAATACTCTCTCAGTTGAGTAATAATCTTTCCGGTGAGTAATATTCTCTCAGTTGAGTAATACTCAGTCTAGTAATACAATCTCAGCTCTCTCAGTTTAGTAATATTCTCTCAGTTTAGTAATATTCTCTCAGTTTAGTAATACTCTCTCAGTCTAGTAACACTCTCTCAGTTTAGTGAAACTGTCTCAGTTAAGTAATACTCTCTCAGTTTAGTAATACTCTCTCAGTTTAGTAATATTCTCTCAGTTTAGTAATACTCTCTCGAGTTAGTAACACTCTCTCAGTTTAGTAATACTCTCACAGTTTAGTAATATTCTCTCAGTTTAGTAATACTCTCTCAGGTTAGTAATACTCTCTCAGTTTAGTAAATATTCTCTCAGTTTAGTAATATTCTCTCAGTTTAGTAATACTCTCTCAGTTTAGTAATATTCTCTCAGTTTAGTAATACTCTCTCAGTTTAGTAATATTCTCTCAGTTTAGTAATATTCTCTCAGTTTAGTAGTAATATTCTCTCAGTTTAGTAATATTCTCTCAGTTTAGTAATACTCTCTCAGTTTAGTAATACTCTCTCAGTTTAGTAATACTCTCTCAGTTTAGTAATACTCTCTCAGTTTAGTAAGACTCTCTCAGTTTAGTAATACTCTCTCAGTTTAGTAATACTCTCTCAGTTTAGTAATACTCTCTCAGTTTAGTAATACTCTCTCGGTTGAGTAATACTCTCTCCGTTGAGTAATATTCTATCAGTTTAGTAATACACTCTCGGTTCAGTAATACTCTCTCAGTCTAGTAACACTCTCTCAGTTGAGTAATACTCTCTCCGTTGAGTAATATTCTCTCAGTTTAGTAATACTCTCTCAGTTTAGTAGATACTCTCTCAGTTTAGTAATACTCAGTTGAGTAATATTGTCTCAGTTGAGTAATACTCTCTCAGTTGAGTAATAATCTCTCCGGTGAGTAATATTCTCTCAGTTGAGTAATACTCTCTCAGTCTAGTAATACTCTCTCAGCTCTCTCAGTTTAGTAATATTCTCTCAGTTTAGTAATATTCTCTCAGTTTAGTAATATTCTCTCAGTTTAGTAATACTCTCTCGGGTTAGTAATACTCTCTTAGTTTAGTAAAACTCTCTCAGTTTAGTAATACTCTCTCAGTTTAGTAATACTCTCTCAGTCTTGTAATACTCTCTCAGCTCTCTCAGTTTAGTAATACTCTCTCAGTTTAGTAACACTCTCTCAGGTTAGTAATACTCTCTCAGTCTAGTAACACTCTCTCAGTTTAATAACATTCTCTCAGTTTAGTAATATTCTCTCAGTTTAGTAATACTCTCTCAGTCTAGTAACACTCTCTCAGTTTAGTAAAACTGTCTCAGTTAAGTAATACTCTCTCAGTTTAGTAATACTCTCTCAGTTTAGTAATATTCTCTCAGTTTAGTAATACTCTCTCAGTTTAGTAATATTCTCTCAGTTTAGTAATACTCTCTCAGTTTAGTAATATTCTCTCAGTTTAGTAATATTCTCTCATTTTACTAATACTCTCTCCGTTTTGTAATACTCTCTCGGTTGAGTAATAATCTCTCCGGTGAGTAATAATCTCTCCGGTGAGTAATATTCTCTCAGTTGAGTAATACTCTCTCAGTCTAGTAATACTCTCTCAGCTCTCTCAGTTTAGTAATATTCTCTCAGTTTAGTAATATTCTCTCAGTTTAGTAATATTCTCTCAGTTTAGTAATACTCTCTCGGGTTAGTAATACTCTCTCAGTTTAGTAAAACTCTCTCAGTATAGTAATACTCTCTCAGTTTAGTAATACTCTCTCAGTCTTGTAATAC
This sequence comes from Salvelinus alpinus, assembly GCF_045679555.1. Taxonomy (NCBI): domain Eukaryota; kingdom Metazoa; phylum Chordata; class Actinopteri; order Salmoniformes; family Salmonidae; genus Salvelinus; species Salvelinus alpinus. The sequence continues at coordinate 450,864 of NC_092100.1, read as the reverse complement.
TCTCTAAGCTCTCTCAGTTTAGTAATACTCTCTCAGTTTAGTAACACTCTCTCAGTTTAGTAATACTCTCTCAGTCTAGTAACACTCTCTCAGTTTAGTAACATTCTCTCAGTTTAGTAATATTCTCTCAGTTTAGTAATACTCTCTCAGTCTAGTAACACTCTCTCAGTTTAGTAAAACTGTCTCAGTTAAGTAATACTCTCTCAGTTTAGTAATACTCTCTCAGTTTAGTAATATTATCTCAGTTTAGTAATACTCTCTCAGTTTAGTAATATTCTCTCAGTTTAGTAATACTCTCTCAGTCTAGTAACACTCTCTCAGTTTAGTGAAACTGTCTCAGTTAAGTAATACTCTCTCAGTTTAGTAATACTCTCTCAGTTTAGTAATATTCTCTCAGTTTAGTAATATTCTCTGTTTAGTAATATTCTCTCAGTTTAGTAATTTTCTCTCAGTTTAGTAATACTCTCTCGGGTTAGTAATACTCTCTCAGTTTAGTAAAACTCTCTCAGTTTAGTAATACTCTCTCAGTTTAGTAATACTCTCTCAGTCTTGTAATACTCTCTCAGCTCTCTCAGTTTAGTAATACTCTCTCAGTTTAGTAACACTCTCTCAGGTTAGTAATACTCTCTCAGTCTAGTAACACTCTCTCAGTTTAGTAACATTCTCTCAGTTTAGTAATATTCTCTCAGTTTACTAATACTCTCTCAGTCTAGTAACACTCTCTCAGTTTAGTAAAACTGTCTCAGTTAAGTAATACTCTCTCAGTTTAGTAATATTCTCTCAGTTTAGTAATACTCTCTCAGTTTAGTAATATTCTCTCAGTTTAGTAATATTCTCTCAGTTTAGTAATACTCTCTCAGTTTAGTAATACTCTCTCCGTTTAGTAATACTCTCTCAGTTGAGTAATAATCTCTCCGGTGAGTAATATTCTCTCAGTTGAGTAATACTCTCTCAGCTCTCTCAGTTTAGTAATATTCTCTCAGTTTAGTAATATTCTCTCAGTTTAGTAATACTCTCTCAGTCTAGTAACACTCTCTCAGTTTAGTAAAACTGTCTCAGTTAAGTAATACTCTCTCAGTTTAGTAATGCTCTCTCAGTTTAGTAATATTCTCTCAGTTTAGTAATACTCTCTCGAGTTAGTAACACTCTCTCAGTTTAGTAATATTCTCTCAGTTTAGTAATATTCTCTCAGTTTAGTAATACTCTCTAAGTCTTGTAATACTCTCTGCTCTCTCAGTTTAGTAATACTCTCTCAGTTTAGTAACACTCTCTCAGGTTAGTAATACTCTCTCAGTCTAGTAACACTCTCTCAGTTTAGTAACATTCTCTCAGTTTAGTAATACTCTCTCAGTCTAGTAACACTCTCTCAGTTTAGTAAAACTGTCTCAGTTAAGTAATACTCTCTCAGTTTAGTAATACTCTCTCAGTTTAGTAATATTCTCTCAATTTAGTAATACTTTCTCAGTTTAGTAATATTCTCTCAGTTTAGTAATATTCTCTCAGTTTAGTAATACTCTCTCAGTTTAGTAATACTCTCTCAGTCTAGTTACACTCTCTCAGTTGAGTAATACTCTCTCCGTTGAGTAATATTCTCTCAGTTTAGTAATACTCTCTCAGTTTAGTAATACTCTCTCAGTTTAGTAATACTCAGTTGAGTAATATTGTCTCAGTTGAGTAATACTCTCTCAGTTGAGTAATAATCTCTCCGGTGAGTAATATTCTCTCAGTTGAGTAATACTCTCTCAGTCTAGTAATACTCTCTCAGCTCTCTCAGTTTAGTAATATTCTCTCAGTTTAGTAATATTCTCTCAGTTTAGTAATTGTCTCTCAGTTTAGTAATACTCTCTCGGGTTAGTAATACTCTCTCAGTTTAGTAAAACTCTCTCAGTTTAGTAATACTCTCTCAGTTTAGTAATACTCTCTCAGTCTTGTAATACTCTCTCAGCTCTCTCAGTTTAGTAATACTCTCTCAGTTTAGTAACACTCTCTCAGGTTAGTAATACTCTCTCAGTCTAGTAACACTCTCTCAGTTTAGTAACATTCTCTCAGTTTAGTAATATTCTCTCAGTTTAGTAATACTCTCTCAGTCTAGTAACACTCTCTCAGTTTAGTAAAACTGTCTCAGTTAAGTAATATTCTCTCAGTTTAGTAATATTTTCTCAAATCTCTCAGTTTAGTAATACTCTCTCAGTCTTGTAATACTCTCTGCTCTCTCAGTTTAGTAATACTCTCTCAGTTTAGTAACACTCTCTCAGGTTAGTAATACTCTCTCAGTCTAGTAACACTCTCTCAGTTTAGTAACATTCTCTCAGTTTAGTAATATTCTCTCAGTTTAGTAATACTCTCTCAGTCTAGTAACACTCTCTCAGTTTAGTAAAACTGTCTCAGTTAAGTAATACTCTCTCAGTTTAGTAATACTCTCTCAGTTTAGTAATATTCTCTCAATTTAGTAATACTCTCTCAGTTTAGTAATATTCTCTCAGTTTAGTAATACTCTCTCAGTCTAGTTACACTCTCTCAGTTGAGTAATACTCTCTCCGTTGAGTAATATTCTCTCAGTTTAGTAATACTCTCTCAGTTTAGTAATACTCTCTCAGTTTAGTAATACTCAGTTGAGTAATATTGTCTCAGTTGAGTAATACTCTCTCAGTTGAGTAATAATCTCTCCGGTGAGTAATATTCTCTCAGTTGAGTAATACTCTCTCAGTCTAGTAATACTCTCTCAGCTCTCTCAGTTTAGTAATATTCTCTCAGTTTAGTAATATTCTCTCAGTTTAGTAATTTTCTCTCAGTTTAGTAATACTCTCTCGGGTTAGTAATACTCTCTCAGTTTAGTAAAACTCTCTCAGTTTAGTAATACTCTCTCAGTTTAGTAATACTCTCTCAGTCTTGTAATACTCTCTCAGCTCTCTCAGTTTAGTAATACTCTCTCAGTTTAGTAACACTCTCTCAGGTTAGTAATACTCTCTCAGTCTAGTAACACTCTCTCAGTTTAGTAACATTCTCTCAGTTTAGTAATATTCTCTCAGTTTAGTAATACTCTCTCAGTCTAGTAACACTCTCTCAGTTTAGTAAAACTGTCTCAGTTAAGTAATATTCTCTCAGTTTAGTAATATTTTCTCAAATCTCTCAGTTTAGTAATACTCTCTCAGTCTTGTAATACTCTCTGCTCTCTCAGTTTAGTAATACTCTCTCAGTTTAGTAACACTCTCTCAGGTTAGTAATACTCTCTCAGTCTAGTAACCCTCTCTCAGTTTAGTAACATTCTCTCAGTTTAGTAATATTCTCTCAGTTTAGTAATACTCTCTCAGTCTAGTAACACTCTCTCAGTTTAGTAAAACTGTCTCAGTTAAGTAATACTCTCTCAGTTTAGTAATACTCTCTCAGTTTAGTAATATTCTCTCAATTTAGTAATACTCTCTCAGTTTAGTAATATTCTCTCAGTTTAGTAATACTCTCTCAGTTTAGTAATACTCTCTCAGTCTAGTTACACTCTCTCAGTTGAGTAATACTCTCTCTGTTGAGTAATATTCTCTCAGTTTAGTAATACTCTCTCAGTTTAGTAATACTCTCTCAGTTTAGTAATACTCAGTTGAGTAATATTGTCTCAGTTGAGTAATACTCTCTCAGTTGAGTAATAATCTCTCCGGTGAGTAATATTCTCTCAGTTGAGTAATACTCTCTCAGTCTAGTAATACTCTCTCAGCTCTCTCAGTTTAGTAATATTCTCTCAGTTTAGTAATATTCTCTCAGTTTAGTAATTTTCTCTCAGTTTAGTAATACTCTCTCGGGTTAGTAATACTCTCTCAGTTTAGTAAAACTCTCTCAGTTTAGTAATACTCTCTCAGTTTAGTAATACTCTCTCAGTCTTGTAATACTCTCTCAGCTCTCTCAGTTTAGTAATATTCTCTCAGTTTAGTAATATTCTCTCAGTTTAGTAATTTTCTCTCAGTTTAGTAATACTCTCTCGGGTTACTAATACTCTCTCAGTTTAGTAAAACTCTCTCAGTTTAGTAATACTCTCTCAGTTTAGTAATACTCTCTCAGTCTAGTAACACTCTCTCAGTTTAGTAACATTCTCTCAGTTTAGTAATATTCTCTCAGTTTAGTAATACTCTCTCAGTCTAGTAACACTCTCTCAGTTTAGTAGAACTGTCTCAGTTAAGTAATACTCTCTCAATTTAGTAATACTCTCTCAGTTTAGTAATACTCTCTCAGTTTAGTAATACTCTCTCAGTTTAGTAATATTCTCTCAGTCTAGTAACACTCTCTCAGTTTAGTAACATTCTCTCAGTTTAGTAATATTCTCTCAGTTTACTAATACTCTCTCAGTCTAGTAACACTCTCTCAGTTTAGTAAAACTGTCTCAGTTAAGTAATACTCTCTCAGTTTAGTAATATTCTCTCAGTTTAGTAATACTCTCTCAGTTAAGTAATATTCTCTCAGTTTAGTAATATTCTCTCAGTTTAGTAATACTCTCTCAGTTTAGTAATACTCTCTCCGTTTAGTAATACTCTCTCAGTTGAGTAATAATCTCTCCGGTGAGTAATATTCTCTCAGTTGAGTAATACTCTCTCAGCTCTCTCAGTTTAGTAATATTCTCTCAGTTTAGTAATATTCTCTCAGTTTAGTAATACTCTCTCAGTCTAGTAACACTCTCTCAGATTAGTGAAACTGTCTCAGTTAAGTAATACTCTCATTCAGTTTAGTAATGCTCTCTCAGTTTAGTAATATTCTCTCAGTTTAGTAATACTCTCTCGAGTTAGTAACACTCTCTCAGTTTCAGTAATATTCTCTCAGTTTCAGTAATATTTTCTCAAATCTCTCAGTAATACTCTCTCAGTTTAGTAATATTCTCTCAGCTCTCTCAGTTTAGTAATACTCTCTCAGTTTAGTAACACTCTCTCAGGTTAGTAATACTCTCTCAGTCTAGTAACACTCTCTCAGTTTAGTAACATTCTCTCAGTTTAGTAATATTCTCTCAGTTTAGTAATAATCTCTCAGTCTAGTAACACTCTCTCAGTTTAGTAAAACTGTCTCAGTTAAGTAATACTCTCTCAGTTTAGTAATACTCTCTCAGTTTAGTAATATTCTCTCAATTTAGTAATACTCTCTCAGTTTAGTAATATTTTCTCAGTTTAGTAATATTCTCTCAGTTTAGTAATACTCTCTCAGTTTAGTAATACTCTCTCAGTCTAGTTACACTCTCTCAGTTGAGTAATACTCTCTCCGTTGAGTAATATTCTCTCAGTTTAGTAATACTCTCTCAGTTTAGTAATACTCTCTCAGTTTAGTAATACTCAGTTGAGTAATATTGTCTCAGTTGAGTAATACTCTCTCAGTTGAGTAATAATCTCTCCGGTGAGTAATATTCTCTCAGTTTAGTAATACTCTCTCAGTTTAGTAATATTCTCTCAGTTTAGTAATATTCTCTCATTTTAGTAATACTCTCTCCGTTTAGTAATACTCTCTCAGTTGAGTAATAATCTCTCCGGTGAGTAATATTCTCTCAGTTGAGTAATACTCTCTCAGTCTAGTAATACTCTCTCAGCTCTCTCAGTTTAGTAATATTCTCTCAGTTTAGTAATGTTCTCTCAGTTTAGTAATTTTCTCTCAGTTTAGTAATACTCTCTCGGGTTAGTAATACTCTCTCAGTTTAGTAAAACTCTCTCAGTTTAGCAATACTCTCTCAGTTTAGTAATACTCTCTCAGTCTTGTAATACTCTCTCAGCTCTCTCAGTTTAGTAATACTCTCTCAGTTTAGTAACACTCTCTTCAGGTTAGTAATATCTCTCTCAGTCTAGTAACACTCTTCAGTTTAGTAACATTCTCTCAGTTTAGTAATATTCTCTCAGTTTAGTAATACTCTCTCAGTCTAGTAACACTCTCTCAGTTTAGTAAAACTGTCTCAGTTAAGTAATACTCTCTCAGTTTAGTAATACTCTCTCAGTTTAGTAATATTATCTCAGTTTAGTAATACTCTCTCAGTTTAGTAATATTCTCTCAGTTTAGTAATACTCTCTCAGTCTAGTAACACTCTCTCAGTTTAGTGAAACTGTCTCAGTTAAGTAATACTCTCTCAGTTTAGTAATACTCTCTCAGTTTAGTAATATTCTCTCAGTTTAGTAATATTCTCTCAGTTTAGTAATTTTCTCTCAGTTTAGTAATACTCTCTCGGGTTAGTAATACTCTCTCAGTTTAGTAAAACTCTCTCAGTTTAGTAATACTCTCTCAGTTTAGTAATACTCTCTCAGTCTTGTAATACTCTCTCAGCTCTCTCAGTTGAGTAATAATCTCTCTGAGTAATATTCTCTCAGTTGAGTAATACTCTCTCAGCTCTCTCAGTTTAGTAATACTCTCTCAGTTTAGTAATACTCTCTCAGTTTAGTAATACTCTCTCAGTCTAGTAACACTCTCTCAGTTTAGTAATACTCTCTCAGTTTAGTAATACTCTCTCAGTTTAGTAATGCTCTCTCAGTTTAGTAATATTCTCTCAGTTTAGTAATACTCTCTCGAGTTAGTAACACTCTCTCAGTTTAGTAATATTCTCTCAGTTTAGTAATATTTTCTCAAATCTCTCAGTTTAGTAATACTCTCTCAGTTTAGTAACACTCTCTCAGGTTAGTAATACTCTCTCAGTCTAGTAACACTCTCTCAGTTTAGTAACATTCTCTCAGTTTAGTAATATTCTCTCAGTTTAGTAATACTCTCTCAGTCTAGTAACACTCTCTCAGTTTAGTAAAACTGTCTCAGTTAAGTAATACTCTCTCAGTTTAGTAATACTCTCTCAGTTTAGTAATATTCTCTCAATTTAGTAATACTCTCTCAGTTTAGTAATATTTTCTCAGTTTAGTAATATTCTTTCAGTTTAGTAATACTCTCTCAGTTTAGTAATACTCTCTCAGTCTAGTTACACTCTCTCAGTTGAGTAATACTCTCTCCGTTGAGTAATATTCTCTCAGTTTAGTAATACTCTCTCAGTTTAGTAATACTCTCTCAGTTTAGTAATACTCAGTTGAGTAATATTGTCTCAGTTGAGTAATACTCTCTCAGTTGAGTAATAATCTCTCCGGTGAGTAATATTCTCTCAGTTGAGTAATACTCTCTCAGTCTAGTAATACTCTCTCAGCTCTCTCAGTTTAGTAATATTCTCTCAGTTTAGTAATATTCTCTCAGTTTAGTAATTTTCTCTCAGTTTAGTAATACTCTCTCGGGTTAGTAACACTCTCTCAGTTTAGTAAAACTGTCTCAGTTAAGTAATACTCTCTCAGTTTAGTAATACTCTCTCAGTTTAGTAATATTCTCTCAGTTTAGTAATATTCTCTCAGTTTAGTAATTTTCTCTCAGTTTAGTAATACTCTCTCGGGTTAGTAATACTCTCTCAGTTTAGTAAAACTCTCTCAGTTTAGTAATACTCTCTCAGTTTAGTAATACTCTCTCAGTCTTGTAATACTCTCTCAGCTCTCTCAGTTGAGTAATAATCTCTCCGGTGAGTAATATTCTCTCAGTTGAGTAATACTCTCTCAGCTCTCTCAGTTTAGTAATATTCTCTCAGTTTAGTAATATTCTCTCAGTTTAGTAATACTCTCTCAGTTTAGTAATACTCTCTCAGTTTAGTGAAACTCTCTCAGTTTAGTAATACTCTCTCAGTTTAGTAATGCTCTCTCAGTTTAGTAATACTCTCTCAGTTTAGTAATACTCTCTCGAGTTAGTAACACTCTCTCAGTTTAGTAATATTCTCTCAGTTTAGTAATATTTTCTCAAATCTCTCAGTTTAGTAATACTCTCTCAGTCTTGTAATACTCTCTGCTCTCTCAGTTTAGTAATACTCTCTCAGTTTAGTAACACTCTCTCAGGTTAGTAATACTCTCTCAGTCTAGTAACACTCTCTCAGTTTAGTAACATTCTCTCAGTTTAGTAATATTCTCTCAGTTTAGTAATACTCTCTCAGTCTAGTAACACTCTCTCAGTTTAGTAAAACTGTCTCAGTTAAGTAATACTCTCTCAGTTTAGTAATACTCTCTCAGTTTAGTAATATTCTCTCAATTTAGTAATACTCTCTCAGTTTAGTAATATTTTCTCAGTTTAGTAATATTCTCTCAGTTTAGTAATACTCTCTCAGTTTAGTAATACTCTCTCAGTCTAGTTACACTCTCTCAGTTGAGTAATACTCTCTCCGTTGAGTAATATTCTCTCAGTTTAGTAATACTCTCTCAGTTTAGTAATACTCTCTCAGTTTAGTAATACTCAGTTTAGTAATATTTTCTCAGTTTAGTAATATTCTCTCAGTTTAGTAATACTCTCTCAGTTTAGTAATACTCTCTCAGTCTAGTTACACTCTCTCAGTTGAGTAATACTCTCTCCGTTGAGTAATTTTCTCTCAGTTTAGTAATACTCTCTCGGGTTAGTAATACTCTCTCAGTTTAGTAAAACTCTCTCAGTTTAGTAATACTCTCTCAGTTTAGTAATACTCTCTCAGTCTTGTAATACTCTCTCAGCTCTCTCAGTTTAGTAATACTCTCTCAGTTTAGTAACACTCTCTCAGGTTAGTAATACTCTCTCAGTCTAGTAACACTCTCTCAGTTTAGTAACATTCTCTCAGTTTAGTAATATTCTCTCAGTTTAGTAATACTCTCTCAGTCTAGTAACACTCTCTCAGTTTAGTAAAACTGTCTCAGTTAAGTAATACTCTCTCAGTTTAGTAATACGCTCTCAGTTTAGTAATATTCTCTCAGTTTAGTAATACTCTCTCAGTTTAGTAATATTCTCTCAGTTTAGTAATATTCTCTCAGTTTAGTAATACTCTCTCCGTTTAGTAATACTCTCTCAGTTGAGTAATAATCTCTCCGGTGAGTAATATTCTCTCAGTTGAGTAATACTCTCTCAGTCTAGTAATACTCTCTCAGCTCTCTCAGTTTAGTAATATTCTCTCAGTTTAGTAATGTTCTCTCAGTTTAGTAATTTTCTCTCAGTTTAGTAATACTCTCTCGGGTTAGTAATACTCTCTCAGTTTAGTAAAACTCTCTCAGTTTAGCAATACTCTCTCAGTTTAGTAATACTCTCTCAGTCTTGTAATACTCTCTCAGCTCTCTCAGTTTAGTAATACTCTCTCAGTTTAGTAACACTCTCTCAGGTTAGTAATACTCTCTCAGTCTAGTAACACTCTCTCAGTTTAGTAACATTCTCTCAGTTTAGTAATATTCTCTCAGTTTAGTAATACTCTCTCAGTCTAGTAACACTCTCTCAGTTTAGTAAAACTGTCTCAGTTAAGTAATACTCTCTCAGTTTAGTAATACTCTCTCAGTTTAGTAATATTATCTCAGTTTAGTAATACTCTCTCAGTTTAGTAATATTCTCTCAGTTTAGTAATACCCTCTCAGTCTAGTAACACTCTCTCAGTTTAGTGAAACTGTCTCAGTTAAGTAATACTCTCTCAGTTTAGTAATACTCTCTCAGTTTAGTAATATTCTCTCAGTTTAGTAATATTCTCTCAGTTTAGTAATTTTCTCTCAGTTTAGTAATACTCTCTCGGGTTAGTAATACTCTCTCAGTTTAGTAAAACTCTCTCAGTTTAGTAATACTCTCTCAGTTTAGTAATACTCTCTCAGTCTTGTAATACTCTCTCAGCTCTCTCAGTTGAGTAATAATCTCTCCGGTGAGTAATATTCTCTCAGTTGAGTAATACTCTCTCAGCTCTCTCAGTTTAGTAATATTCTCTCAGTTTAGTAATATTCTCTCAGTTTAGTAATACTCTCTCAGTCTAGTAACACTCTCTCAGTTTAGTGAAACTGTCTCAGTTAAGTAATACTCTCTCAGTTTAGTAATGCTCTCTCAGTTTAGTAATATTCTCTCAGTTTAGTAATACTCTCTCGAGTTAGTAACACTCTCTCAGTTTAGTAATATTCTCTCAGTTTAGAAATATTTTCTCAAATCTCTCAGTTTAGTAATACTCTCTCAGTCTTGTAATACTCTCTGCTCTCTCAGTTTAGTAATACTCTCTCAGTTTAGTAACACTCTCTCAGGTTAGTAATACTCTCTCAGTCTAGTAACACTCTCTCAGTTTAGTAACATTCTCTCAGTTTAGTAATATTCTCTCAGTTTAGTAATACTCTCTCAGTCTAGTAACACTCTCTCAGTTTAGTAAAACTGTCTCAGTTAAGTAATACTCTCTCCGTTTAGTAATACTCTCTCAGTTTAGTAATATTCTCTCAGTTTAGTAATACTCTCTCAGTTTAGTAATATTCTCTCAGTTTAGTAATATTCTCTCAGTTTAGTAATACTCTCTCCGTTTAGTAATACTCTCTCAGTAGAGTAATAATCTCTCCGGTGAGTAATATTCTCTCAGTTGAGTAATACTCTCTCAGTCTAGTAATACTATCTCAGCTCTCTCAGTTTAGTAATATTCTCTCAGTTTAGTAATATTCTCTCAGTTTAGTAATACTCTCTCAGTCTAGTAACACTCTCTCAGTTTAGTGAAACTGTCTCAGTTAAGTAATACTCTCTCAGTTTAGTAATACTCTCTCAGTTTAGTAATATTCTCTCAGTTTAGTAATACTCTCTCGAGTTAGTAACACTCTCTCAGTTTAGTAATACTCTCACTGTTTAGTAATATTCTCTCAGTTTAGTAATACTCTCTCAGGTTAGTAAAACTCTTCCAGTTTAGTAATATTCTCTCAGTTTAGTAATATTCTCTCAGCTCTCTCAGTTTAGTAATACTCTCTCAGTTTAGTAATATTCTCTCAGTTTAGTAATATTCTCTCAGTTTAGTAATATTCTCTCAGTTTAGTAATATTCTCTCTGCTCTCTCAGTTTAGTAATATTCTCCCAGTTTAGTAATATTCTCTCATTTTAGTAATACTCTCTCGGGTTAGTAATACTCTCTCAGTTCAGTAAAATTCTCTCAGTTTAGTAATACTCTCTCAGTTTAGTAATATTCTCTCAGTTTAGTAATATTCTCTCAGTTTAGTAATACTCTCTCAGTTTAGTAATACTCTCTCAGTTTAGTAATACTCTCTCGGTTGAGTAATACTCTCTCCGTTGAGTAATATTATATCAGTTTAGTAATACTCTCTCGGTTGAGTAATACTCTCTCAGTCTAGTAACACTCTCTCAGTTGAGTAATAATCTCTCCGTTGAGTAATATTCTCTCAGTTTAGTAATACTCTCTCAGTTTAGTAATACTCTCTCAGTTTAGTAATACTCAGTTGAGTTATATTGTCTCAGTTGAGTAATACTCTCTCAGTTGAGTAATAATCTCTCCGGTGAGTAATATTCTCTCAGTTGAGTAATACTCTCTCAGTGTAGTAATACTCTCTCAGCTCTCTCAGTTTAGTAATATTCTCTCAGTTTAGTAATATTCTCTCAGTTTAGTAATTTTCTCTCAGTTTAGTAATACTCTCTCGGGTTAGTAATACTCTCTCAGTTTAGTAAAACTCTCTCAGTTTAGTAATACTCTCTCAGTTTAGTAATACTCTCTCAGATGAGTAATAATCTCTCCGGTGAGTAATATTCTCTCAGTTGATTAATACTCTCTCAGTCTAGTAATACTATCTCAGCTCTCTCAGTTTAGTAATATTCTCTCAGTTTAGTAATATTCTCTCAGTTTAGTAATACTCTCTCAGTCTAGTAACACTCTCTCAGTTTAGTGAAACTGTCTCAGTTAAGTAATACTCTCTCAGTTTAGTAATACTCTCTCAGTTTAGTAATATTCTCTCAGTTTAGTAATATTCTCTCAGTTTAGTAATTTTCTCTCAGTTTAGTAATACTCTCTCGGGTTAGTAATACTCTCTCACTTTTGTAAAACTCTCTCAGTTTAGTAATACTCTCTCAGTTTAGTAATACTCTCTCAGTCTTGTAATACTCTCTCAGCTCTCTCAGTTTAGTAATACTCTCTCAGTTTAGTAATACTCTCTCCGTTTAGTAATACTCTCTCTGTTGAGTAATAATCTCTCCGGTGAGTAATATTCTCTCAGTTGAGTAATACTCTCTCAGTCTAGTAATACTATCTCAGCTCTCTCAGTTGAGTAATAATCTCTCCGGTGAGTAATATTCTCTCAGTTGAGTAATACTCTCTCAGTCTAGTAATACTATCTCAGCTCTCTCAGTTTAGTAATATTCTCTCAGTTTAGTAATACTCTCTCGGTTGAGTAATACTCTCTCAGTCTAGTAACACTCTCTCAGTTGAGTAATAATCTCTCCGTTGAGTAATATTCTCTCAGTTTAGTAATACTCTCTCAGTTTAGTAATACTCTCTCAGTTTAGTAATACTCAGTTGAGTAATATTGTCTCAGTTGAGTAATACTCTCTCAGTTGAGTAATAATCTCTCCGGTGAGTAATATTCTCTCAGTTGAGTAATACTCTCTCAGTGTAGTAATACTCTCTCAGCTCTCTCAGTTTAGTAATATTCTCTCAGTTTAGTAATATTCTCTCAGTTTAGTAATTTTCTCTCAGTTTAGTAATACTCTCTCGGGTTAGTAATACTCTCTCAGTTTAGTAAAACTCTCTCAGTTTAGTAATACTCTCTCAGTTTAGTAATACTCTCTCAGTCTTGTAATACTCTCTCAGCTCTCTCAGTTTAGTAATACTCTCTCAGTTTAGTAACACTCTCTCAGGTTAGTAATACTCTCTCAGTCTAGTAACACTCTCTCAGTTTAATAACATTCTCTCAGTTTAGTAATATTCTCTCAGTTTAGTAATACTCTCTCAGTCTAGTAACACTCTCTCAGTTTAGTAAAACTGTCTCAGTTAAGTAATACTCTCTCAGTTTAGTAATACTCTCTCAGTTTAGTAATATTCTCTCAGTTTAGTAATACTCTCTCAGTTTAGTAATATTCTCTCAGTTTAGTAATATTCTCTCATTTTAGTAATACTCTCTCCGTTTAGTAATACTCTCTCAGATGAGTAATAATCTCTCCGGTGAGTAATATTCTCTCAGTTGATTAATACTCTCTCAGTCTAGTAATACTATCTCAGCTCTCTCAGTTTAGTAATATTCTCTCAGTTTAGTAATATTCTCTCAGTTTAGTAATACTCTCTCAGTCTAGTAACACTCTCTCAGTTTAGTGAAACTGTCTCAGTTAAGTAATACTCTCTCAGTTTAGTAATACTCTCTCAGTTTAGTAATATTCTCTCAGTTTAGTAATATTCTCTCAGTTTAGTAATTTTCTCTCAGTTTAGTAATACTCTCTCGGGTTAGTAATACTCTCTCACTTTTGTAAAACTCTCTCAGTTTAGTAATACTCTCTCAGTTTAGTAATACTCTCTCAGTCTTGTAATACTCTCTCAGCTCTCTCAGTTTAGTAATACTCTCTCAGTTTAGTAATACTCTCTCCGTTTAGTAATACTCTCTCTGTTGAGTAATAATCTCTCCGGTGAGTAATATTCTCTCAGTTGAGTAATACTCTCTCAGTCTAGTAATACTATCTCAGCTCTCTCAGTTGAGTAATAATCTCTCCGGTGAGTAATATTCTCTCAGTTGAGTAATACTCTCTCAGTCTAGTAATACTATCTCAGCTCTCTCAGTTTAGTAATATTCTCTCAGTTTAGTAATACTCTCTCGGTTGAGTAATACTCTCTCAGTCTAGTAACACTCTCTCAGTTGAGTAATAATCTCTCCGTTGAGTAATATTCTCTCAGTTTAGTAATACTCTCTCAGTTTAGTAATACTCTCTCAGTTTAGTAATACTCAGTTGAGTAATATTGTCTCAGTTGAGTAATACTCTCTCAGTTGAGTAATAATCTCTCCGGTGAGTAATATTCTCTCAGTTGAGTAATACTCTCTCAGTGTAGTAATACTCTCTCAGCTCTCTCAGTTTAGTAATATTCTCTCAGTTTAGTAATATTCTCTCAGTTTAGTAATTTTCTCTCAGTTTAGTAATACTCTCTCGGGTTAGTAATACTCTCTCACTTTTGTAAAACTCTCTCAGTTTAGTAATACTCTCTCAGTTTAGTAATACTCTCTCAGTCTTGTAATACTCTCTCAGCTCTCTCAGTTTAGTAATACTCTCTCAGTTTAGTAATACTCTCTCCGTTTAGTAATACTCTCTCTGTTGAGTAATAATCTCTCCGGTGAGTAATATTCTCTCAGTTGAGTAATACTCTCTCAGTCTAGTAATACTATCTCAGCTCTCTCAGTTGAGTAATAATCTCTCCGGTGAGTAATATTCTCTCAGTTGAGTAATACTCTCTCAGTCTAGTAATACTATCTCAGCTCTCTCAGTTTAGTAATATTCTCTCAGTTTAGTAATACTCTCTCGGTTGAGTAATACTCTCTCAGTCTAGTAACACTCTCTCAGTTGAGTAATAATCTCTCCGTTGAGTAATATTCTCTCAGTTTAGTAATACTCTCTCAGTTTAGTAATACTCTCTCAGTTTAGTAATACTCAGTTGAGTAATATTGTCTCAGTTGAGTAATACTCTCTCAGTTGAGTAATAATCTCTCCGGTGAGTAATATTCTCTCAGTTGAGTAATACTCTCTCAGTGTAGTAATACTCTCTCAGCTCTCTCAGTTTAGTAATATTCTCTCAGTTTAGTAATATTCTCTCAGTTTAGTAATTTTCTCTCAGTTTAGTAATACTCTCTCGGGTTAGTAATACTCTCTCAGTTTAGTAAAACTCTCTCAGTTTAGTAATACTCTCTCAGTTTAGTAATACTCTCTCAGTCTTGTAATACTCTCTCAGCTCTCTCAGTTTAGTAATACTCTCTCAGTTTAGTAACACTCTCTCAGGTTAGTAATACTCTCTCAGTCTAGTAACACTCTCTCAGTTTAATAACATTCTCTCAGTTTAGTAATATTCTCTCAGTTTAGTAATACTCTCTCAGTCTAGTAACACTCTCTCAGTTTAGTAAAACTGTCTCAGTTAAGTAATACTCTCTCAGTTTAGTAATACTCTCTCAGTTTAGTAATATTCTCTCAGTTTAGTAATACTCTCTCAGTTTAGTAATATTCTCTCAGTTTAGTAATATTCTCTCATTTTAGTAATACTCTCTCCGTTTAGTAATACTCTCTCAGATGAGTAATAATCTCTCCGGTGAGTAATATTCTCTCAGTTGATTAATACTCTCTCAGTCTAGTAATACTATCTCAGCTCTCTCAGTTTAGTAATATTCTCTCAGTTTAGTAATATTCTCTCAGTTTAGTAATACTCTCTCAGTCTAGTAACACTCTCTCAGTTTAGTGAAACTGTCTCAGTTAAGTAATACTCTCTCAGTTTAGTAATACTCTCTCAGTTTAGTAATATTCTCTCAGTTTAGTAATATTCTCTCAGTTTAGTAATTTTCTCTCAGTTTAGTAATACTCTCTCGGGTTAGTAATACTCTCTCACTTTTGTAAAACTCTCTCAGTTTAGTAATACTCTCTCAGTTTAGTAATACTCTCTCAGTCTTGTAATACTCTCTCAGCTCTCTCAGTTTAGTAATACTCTCTCAGTTTAGTAATACTCTCTCCGTTTAGTAATACTCTCTCTGTTGAGTAATAATCTCTCCGGTGAGTAATATTCTCTCAGTTGAGTAATACTCTCTCAGTCTAGTAATACTATCTCAGCTCTCTCAGTTGAGTAATAATCTCTCCGGTGAGTAATATTCTCTCAGTTGAGTAATACTCTCTCAGTCTAGTAATACTATCTCAGCTCTCTCAGTTTAGTAATATTCTCTCAGTTTAGTAATACTCTCTCGGTTGAGTAATACTCTCTCAGTCTAGTAACACTCTCTCAGTTGAGTAATAATCTCTCCGTTGAGTAATATTCTCTCAGTTTAGTAATACTCTCTCAGTTTAGTAATACTCTCTCAGTTTAGTAATACTCAGTTGAGTAATATTGTCTCAGTTGAGTAATACTCTCTCAGTTGAGTAATAATCTCTCCGGTGAGTAATATTCTCTCAGTTGAGTAATACTCTCTCAGTGTAGTAATACTCTCTCAGCTCTCTCAGTTTAGTAATATTCTCTCAGTTTAGTAATATTCTCTCAGTTTAGTAATTTTCTCTCAGTTTAGTAATACTCTCTCGGGTTAGTAATACTCTCTCAGTTTAGTAAAACTCTCTCAGTTTAGTAATACTCTCTCAGTTTAGTAATACTCTCTCAGTCTTGTAATACTCTCTCAGCTCTCTCAGTTTAGTAATACTCTCTCAGTTTAGTAACACTCTCTCAGGTTAGTAATACTCTCTCAGTCTAGTAACACTCTCTCAGTTTAATAACATTCTCTCAGTTTAGTAATATTCTCTCAGTTTAGTAATACTCTCTCAGTCTAGTAACACTCTCTCAGTTTAGTAAAACTGTCTCAGTTAAGTAATACTCTCTCAGTTTAGTAATACTCTCTCAGTTTAGTAATATTCTCTCAGTTTAGTAATACTCTCTCAGTTTAGTAATATTCTCTCAGTTTAGTAATATTCTCTCATTTTAGTAATACTCTCTCCGTTTAGTAATACTCTCTCAGATGAGTAATAATCTCTCCGGTGAGTAATATTCTCTCAGTTGATTAATACTCTCTCAGTCTAGTAATACTATCTCAGCTCTCTCAGTTTAGTAATATTCTCTCAGTTTAGTAATATTCTCTCAGTTTAGTAATACTCTCTCAGTCTAGTAACACTCTCTCAGTTTAGTGAAACTGTCTCAGTTAAGTAATACTCTCTCAGTTTAGTAATACTCTCTCAGTTTAGTAATATTCTCTCAGTTTAGTAATATTCTCTCAGTTTAGTAATTTTCTCTCAGTTTAGTAATACTCTCTCGGGTTAGTAATACTCTCTCACTTTTGTAAAACTCTCTCAGTTTAGTAATACTCTCTCAGTTTAGTAATACTCTCTCAGTCTTGTAATACTCTCTCAGCTCTCTCAGTTTAGTAATACTCTCTCAGTTTAGTAATACTCTCTCCGTTTAGTAATACTCTCTCTGTTGAGTAATAATCTCTCCGGTGAGTAATATTCTCTCAGTTGAGTAATACTCTCTCAGTCTAGTAATACTATCTCAGCTCTCTCAGTTGAGTAATAATCTCTCCGGTGAGTAATATTCTCTCAGTTGAGTAATACTCTCTCAGTCTAGTAATACTATCTCAGCTCTCTCAGTTTAGTAATATTCTCTCAGTTTAGTAATATTCTCTCAGTTTAGTAATACTCTCTCAGTCTAGTAACACTCTCTCAGTTTAGTGAAACTGTCTCAGTTAAGTAATACTCTCTCAGTTTAGTAATACTCTCTCAGTTTAGTAATATTCTCTCAGTTTAGTAATATTCTCTCAGTTTAGTAATTTTCTCTCAGTTTAGTAATACTCTCTCGGGTTAGTAATACTCTCTCAGTTTAGTAAAACTCTCTCAGTTTAGTAATACTCTCTCAGTTTAGTAATACTCTCTCAGTCTTGTAATACTCTCTCAGCTCTCTCAGTTTAGTAATACTCTCTCAGTTTAGTAATACTCTCTCCGTTTAGTAATACTCTCTCAGTTGAGTAATAATCTCTCCGGTGAGTAATATTCTCTCAGTTGAGTAATACTCTCTCAGTCTAGTAATACTATCTCAGCTCTCTCAGTTGAGTAATAATCTCTCCGGTGAGTAATATTCTCTCAGTTGAGTAATACTCTCTCAGTCTAGTAATACTATCTCAGCTCTCTCAGTTTAGTAATATTCTCTCAGTTTAGTAATATTCTCTCAGTTTAGTAATACTCTCTCAGTCTAGTAACACTCTCTCAGTTTAGTGAAACTGTCTCAGTTAAGTAATACTCTCTCAGTTTAGTAATACTCTCTCAGTTTAGTAATATTCTCTCAGTTTAGTAATATTCTCTCAGTTTAGTAATTTTCTCTCTGTTTAGTAATACTCTCTCGGGTTAGTAATACTCTCTCAGTTTAGTAAAACTCTCTCAGTTTAGTAATATTCTCTCAGTTTAGTAATACTCTCTCAGTCTAGTAACACTCTCTCAGTTTAGTAAAACTGTCTCAGTTAAGTAATACTCTCTCAGTTTAGTAATACTCTCTCAGTTTAGTAATATTCTCTCAGTTTAGTAATACTCTCTCAGTTTAGTAATACTCTCTCAGTTTAGTAATACTCAGTTGAGTAATATTGTCTCAATTGAGTAATACTCTCTCAGGTGAGTAATAATCTCTCCGGTGAGTAATATTCTCTCAGTTGAGTAATACTCTCTCAGTCTAGTAATACTCTCTCAGCTCTCTCAGTTTAGTAATATTCTCTCAGTTTAGTAATATTCTCTCAGTTTAGTAATTTTCTCTCAGTTTAGTAATACTCTCTCGGGTTAGTAATACTCTCTCAGTTTAGTAAAACTCTCTCAGTTTAGTAATACTCTCTCAGTTTAGTAATACTCTCTCAGTCTTGTAATACTCTCTCAGCTCTCTCAGTTTAGTAATACTCTCTCAGTTTAGTAACACTCTCTCAGGTTAGTAATACTCTCTCAGTCTAGTAACACTCTCTCAGTTTAGTAACATTCTCTCAGTTTAGTAATATTCTCTCAGTTTAGTAATACTCTCTCAGTCTAGTAACACTCTCTCAGTTTAGTAAAACTGTCTCAGTTAAGTAATACTCTCTCAGTTTAGTAATACTCTCTCAGTTTAGTAATATTCTCTCAGTTTAGTAATACTCTCTCAGTTTAGTAATATTCTCTCAGTTTAGTAATATTCTCTCATTTTAGTAATACTCTCTCCGTTTAGTAATACTCTCTCAGATGAGTAATAATCTCTCCGGTGAGTAATATTCTCTCAGTTGATTAATACTCTCTCAGTCTAGTAATACTATCTCAGCTCTCTCAGTTTAGTAATATTCTCTCAGTTTAGTAATACTCTCTCAGTCTAGTAACACTCTCTCAGTTTAGTGAAACTGTCTCAGTTAAGTAATACTCTCTCAGTTTAGTAATACTCTCTCAGTTTAGTAATATTCTCTCAGTTTAGTAATATTCTCTCAGTTTAGTAATTTTCTCTCAGTTTAGTAATACTCTCTCGGGTTAGTAATACTCTCTCACTTTTGTAAAACTCTCTCAGTTTAGTAATACTCTCTCAGTTTAGTAATACTCTCTCAGTCTTGTAATACTCTCTCAGCTCTCTCAGTTTAGTAATACTCTCTCAGTTTAGTAATACTCTCTCCGTTTAGTAATACTCTCTCAGTTGAGTAATAATCTCTCCGGTGAGTAATATTCTCTCAGTTGAGTAATACTCTCTCAGTCTAGTAATACTATCTCAGCTCTCTCAGTTGAGTAATAATCTCTCCGGTGAGTAATATTCTCTCAGTTGAGTAATACTCTCTCAGTCTAGTAATACTATCTCAGCTCTCTCAGTTTAGTAATATTCTCTCAGTTTAGTAATATTCTCTCAGTTTAGTAATACTCTCTCAGTCTAGTAATACTCTCTCAGTTTAGTGAAACTGTCTCAGTTAAGTAATACTCTCTCAGTTTAGTAATACTCTCTCAGTTTAGTAATATTCTCTCAGTTTAGTAATATTCTCTCAGTTTAGTAATTTTCTCTCAGTTTAGTAATACTCTCTCGGGTTAGTAATACTCTCTCAGTTTAGTAAAACTCTCTCAGTTTAGTAATACTCTCTCAGTTTAGTAATACTCTCTCAGTCTTGTAATACTCTCTCAGCTCTCTCAGTTTAGTAATACTCTCTCAGTTTAGTAATACTCTCTCCGTTTAGTAATACTCTCTCAGTTGAGTAATAATCTCTCCGGTGAGTAATATTCTCTCAGTTGAGTAATACTCTCTCAGTCTAGTAATACTATCTCAGCTCTCTCAGTTGAGTAATAATCTCTCCGGTGAGTAATATTCTCTCAGTTGAGTAATACTCTCTCAGTCTAGTAATACTATCTCAGCTCTCTCAGTTTAGTAATATTCTCTCAGTTTAGTAATATTCTCTCAGTTTAGTAATACTCTCTCAGTCTAGTAACACTCTCTCAGTTTAGTGAAACTGTCTCAGTTAAGTAATACTCTCTCAGTTTAGTAATACTCTCTCAGTTTAGTAATATTCTCTCAGTTTAGTAATATTCTCTCAGTTTAGTAATTTTCTCTCTGTTTAGTAATACTCTCTCGGGTTAGTAATACTCTCTCAGTTTAGTAAAACTCTCTCAGTTTAGTAATATTCTCTCAGTTTAGTAATACTCTCTCAGTCTAGTAACACTCTCTCAGTTTAGTAAAACTGTCTCAGTTAAGTAATACTCTCTCAGTTTAGTAATACTCTCTCAGTTTAGTAATATTCTCTCAGTTTAGTAATACTCTCTCAGTTTAGTAATACTCTCTCAGTTTAGTAATACTCAGTTGAGTAATATTGTCTCAATTGAGTAATACTCTCTCAGTTGAGTAATAATCTCTCCGGTGAGTAATATTCTCTCAGTTGAGTAATACTCTCTCAGTCTAGTAATACTCTCTCAGCTCTCTCAGTTTAGTAATATTCTCTCAGTTTAGTAATATTCTCTCAGTTTAGTAATTTTCTCTCAGTTTAGTAATACTCTCTCGGGTTAGTAATACTCTCTCAGTTTAGTAAAACTCTCTCAGTTTAGTAATACTCTCTCAGTTTAGTAATACTCTCTCAGTCTTGTAATACTCTCTCAGCTCTCTCAGTTTAGTAATACTCTCTCAGTTTAGTAACACTCTCTCAGGTTAGTAATACTCTCTCAGTCTAGTAACACTCTCTCAGTTTAGTAACATTCTCTCAGTTTAGTAATATTCTCTCAGTTTAGTAATACTCTCTCAGTCTAGTAACACTCTCTCAGTTTAGTAAAACTGTCTCAGTTAAGTAATACTCTCTCAGTTTAGTAATACTCTCTCAGTTTAGTAATATTCTCTCAGTTTAGTAATACTCTCTCAGTTTAGTAATATTCTCTCAGTTTAGTAATATTCTCTCATTTTAGTAATACTCTCTCCGTTTAGTAATACTCTCTCAGTTGAGTAATAATCTCTCCGGTGAGTAATATTCTCTCAGTTGAGTAATACTATCTCAGTCTAGTAATACTCTCTCAGCTCTCTCAGTTTAGTAATATTCTCTCAGTTTAGTAATATTCTCTCAGTTTAGTAATTTTCTCTCAGTTTAGTAATACTCTCTCGGGTTAGTAATACTCTCTCAGTTTAGTAAAACTCTCTCAGTTTAGTAATACTCTCTCAGTTTAGTAATACTCTCTCAGTCTTGTAATACTCTCTCAGCTCTCTCAGTTTAGTAATACTCTCTCAGTTTAGTAACACTCTCTCAGGTTAGTAATACTCTCTCAGTCTAGTAACACTCTCTCAGTTTAGTAACATTCTCTCAGTTTAGTAATATTCTCTCAGTTTAGTAATATTCTCTCAGTTTAGTAATACTCTCAGTCTAGTAACACTCTCTCAGTTTAGTAAAACTGTCTCAGTTAAGTAATACTCTCTCAGTTTAGTAATACTCTCTCAGTTTAGTAATATTCTCTCAGTTTAGTAATACTCTCTCAGTTTAGTAATACTCTCTCAGTTTAGTAATATTCTCTCAGTTTAGTAATACTCTCTCAGTTTAGTAATATTCTCTCAGTTTAGTAATATTCTCTCAGTTTAGTAATACTCTCTCAGTTTAGTAATACTCTCTCCGTTTAGTAATACTCTCTCAGTTGAGTAATAATCTCTCCGGTGAGTAATATTCTCTCAGTTGAGTAATACTCTCTCAGTCTAGTAATACTATCTCAGCTCTCTCAGTTTAGTAATATTCTCTCAGTTTAGTAATATTCTCTCAGTTTAGTAATACTCTCTCAGTCTAGTAACACTCTCTCAGTTTAGTGAAACTGTCTCAGTTAAGTAATACTCTCTCAGTTTAGTAATACTCTCTCAGTTTAGTAATATTCTCTCAGTTTAGTAATACTCTCTCGAGTTAGTAACACTCTCTCAGTTTAGTAATACTCTCACAGTTTAGTAATATTCTCTCAGTTTAGTAATACTCTCTCAGGTTAGTAAAACTCTTCCAGTTTAGTAATATTCTCTCAGTTTAGTAATATTCTCTCAGCTCTCTCAGTTTAGTAATACTCTCTCAGTTGAGTAATAATCTCTCCGGTGAGTAATATTCTCTCAGTTGAGTAATACTCTCTCAGTCTAGTAATACTATCTCAGCTCTCTCAGTTGAGTAATAATCTCTCCGGTGAGTAATATTCTCTCAGTTGAGTAATATTCTCTCAGTTGAGTAATACTCTCTCAGTCTAGTAATACTATCTCAGCTCTCTCAG
Organism: Salvelinus alpinus; assembly: GCF_045679555.1. Classification (NCBI taxonomy): domain Eukaryota; kingdom Metazoa; phylum Chordata; class Actinopteri; order Salmoniformes; family Salmonidae; genus Salvelinus; species Salvelinus alpinus. Next base: position 428,718 of record NC_092100.1, on the reverse strand, counting down.
TTTAGTAATATTCTCTCAGTTTAGTAATATTCTCTCAGTTTAGTAATACTCTCTCAGTCTAGTAACACTCTCTCAGTTTAGTGAAACTGTCTCAGTTAAGTAATACTCTCTCAGTTTAGTAATACTCTCTCAGTTTAGTAATATTCTCTCAGTTTAGTAATATTCTCTCAGTTTAGTAATTTTCTCTCAGTTTAGTAATACTCTCTCGGGTTAGTAATACTCTCTCAGTTTAGTAAAACTCTCTCAGTTTAGTAATACTCTCTCAGTTTAGTAATATTCTCTCAGTTTAGTAATATTCTCTCAGTTTAGTAATACTCTCTCAGTTTAGTAATACTCTCTCAGTTTAGTAATACTCTCTCGGTTGAGTAATACTCTCTCCGTTGAGTAATATTCTATCAGTTTAGTAATACTCTCTCGGTTGAGTAATACTCTCTCAGTCTAGTAACACTCTCTCAGTTGAGTAATAATCTCTCCGTTTAGTAATATTCTCTCAGTTTAGTAATACTCTCTCAGTTTAGTAATACTCTCTCAGTTTAGTAATACTCAGTTGAGTAATATTGTCTCAGTTGAGTAATACTCTCTCAGTTGAGTAATAATCTCTCCGGTGAGTAATATTCTCTCAGTTGAGTAATACTCTCTCAGTGTAGTAATACTCAGTTGAGTAATATTGTCTCAGTTGAGTAATACTCTCTCAGTTGAGTAATAATCTCTCCGGTGAGTAATACTCTCTCAGTCTAGTAACACTCTCTCAGTTTAGTGAAACTGTCTCAGTTAAGTAATACTCTCTCAGTTCAGTAATACTCTCTCAGTTTAGTAATATTCTCTCAGTTTAGTAATACTCTCTCGAGTTAGTAACACTCTCTCAGTTTAGTAATACTCTCACAGTTTAGTAATATTCTCTCAGTTTAGTAATACTATCTCAGGTTAGTAAAACTCTTCCAGTTTAGTAATATTCTCTCAGTTTAGTAATATTCTCTCAGCTCTCTCAGTTTAGTAATACTCTCTCAGTTTAGTAATATTCTCTCAGTTTAGTAATATTCTCTCAGTTTAGTAATATTCTCTCTGCTCTCTCAGTTTAGTAATATTCTCCCAGTTTAGTAATATTCTCTCATTTTAGTAATACTCTCTCGGGTTAGTAATACTCTCTCAGTTCAGTAAAATTCTCTCAGTTTAGTAATACTCTCTCAGTTTAGTAATATTCTCTCAGTTTAGTAATATTCTCTCAGTTTAGTAATACTCTCTCAGTTTAGTAATACTCTCTCAGTTTAGTAATACTCTCTCGGTTGAGTAATACTCTCTCCGTTGAGTAATATTCTATCAGTTTAGTAATACTCTCTCGGTTGAGTAATACTCTCTCAGTCTAGTAACACTCTCTCAGTTGAGTAATAATCTCTCCGTTGAGTAATATTCTCTCAGTTTAGTAATACTCTCTCAGTTTAGTAATACTCTCTCAGTTTAGTAATACTCAGTTGAGTAATATTGTCTCAGTTGAGTAATACTCTCTCAGTTGAGTAATAATCTCTCCGGTGAGTAATATTCTCTCAGTTGAGTAATACTCTCTCAGTGTAGTAATACTCTCTCAGCTCTCTCAGTTTAGTAATATTCTCTCAGTTTAGTAATATTCTCTCAGTTTAGTAATTTTCTCTCAGTTTAGTAATACTCTCTCGGGTTAGTAATACTCTCTCAGTTTAGTAAAACTCTCTCAGTTTAGTAATACTCTCTCAGTTTAGTAATACTCTCTCAGTCTTGTAATACTCTCTCAGCTCTCTCAGTTTAGTAATACTCTCTCAGTTTAGTAACACTCTCTCAGGTTAGTAATACTCTCTCAGTCTAGTAACACTCTCTCAGTTTAATAACATTCTCTCAGTTTAGTAATATTCTCTCAGTTTAGTAATACTCTCTCAGTCTAGTAACACTCTCTCAGTTTAGTAAAACTGTCTCAGTTAAGTAATACTCTCTCAGTTTAGTAATACTCTCTCAGTTTAGTAATATTCTCTCAGTTTAGTAATACTCTCTCAGTTTAGTAATATTCTCTCAGTTTAGTAATATTCTCTCATTTTAGTAATACTCTCTCCGTTTAGTAATACTCTCTCAGTTGAGTAATAATCTCTCCGGTGAGTAATATTCTCTCAGTTGAGTAATACTCTCTCAGTCTAGTAATACTATCTCAGCTCTCTCAGTTTAGTAATATTCTCTCAGTTTAGTAATATTCTCTCAGTTTAGTAATATTCTCTCAGTTTAGTAATACTCTCTCAGTCTAGTAACACTCTCTCAGTTTAGTGAAACTGTCTCAGTTAAGTAATACTCTCTCAGTTTAGTAATATTCTCTCAGTTTAGTAATATTCTCTCAGTTTAGTAATTTTCTCTCAGTTTAGTAATACTCTCTCGGGTTAGTAATACTCTCTCAGTTTAGTAAAACTCTCTCAGTTTAGTAATACTCTCTCAGTTTAGTAATACTCTCTCAGTCTTGTAATACTCTCTCAGCTCTCTCAGTTTAGTAATACTCTCTCAGTTTAGTAATACTCTCTCCGTTTAGTAATACTCTCTCAGTTGAGTAATAATCTCTCCGGTGAGTAATATTCTCTCAGTTGAGTAATACTCTCTCAGTCTAGTAATACTATCTCAGCTCTCTCAGTTGAGTAATAATCTCTCCGGTGAGTAATATTCTCTCAGTTGAGTAATACTCTCTCAGTCTAGTAATACTATCTCAGCTCTCTCAGATTAGTAATATTCTCTCAGTTTAGTAATATTCTCTCAGTTTAGTAATACTCTCTCAGTCTAGTAACACTCTCAGTTTAGTGAAACTATCTCAGTTAAGTAATACTCTCTCAGTTTAGTAATATTCTCTCAGTTTAGTAATATTCTCTCAGTTTAGTAATACTCTCTCAGTCTAGTAACACTCTCTCAGTTTAGTGAAACTGTCTCAGTTAAGTAATACTCTCTCAGTTTAGTAATACTCTCTCAGTTTAGTAATATTCTCTCAGTTTAGTAATATTCTCTCAGTTTAGTAATTTTCTCTCAGTTTAGTAATACTCTCTCGGGTTAGTAATATTCTCTCAGTTTAGTAATACTCTCTCAGGTTAGTAAAACTCTTCCAGTTTAGTAATATTCTCTCAGTTTAGTAATATTCTCTCAGCTCTCTCAGTTTAGTAATACTCTCTCAGTTGAGTAATAATCTCTCAGTTGAGTAATACTCTCTCAGTCTAGTAATACTATCTCAGCTCTCTCAGTTGAGTAATAATCTCTCCGGTGAGTAATATTCTCTCAGTTGAGTAATATTCTCTCCGTTGAGTAATACTCTCTCCGTCTAGTAATACTATCTCAGCTCTCTCAGTTTAGTAATATTCTCTCAGTTTAGTAATATTCTCTCAGTTTAGTAATACTCTCTCAGTCTAGTAACACTCTCTCAGTTTAGTGAAACTGTCTCAGTTAAGTAATACTCTCTCAGTTTAGTAATACTCTCTCAGTTTAGTAATATTCTCTCAGTTTAGTAATACTCTCTCAGTTTAGTAATTTTCTCTCAGTTTAGTAATACTCTCTCGGGTTAGTAATACTCTCTCAGTTTAGTAAAACTCTCTCAGTTTAGTAATACTCTCTCAGTTTAGTAATATTCTCTCAGTTTAGTAATATTCTCTCAGTTTAGTAATACTCTCTCAGTTTAGTAATACTCTCTCAGTTTAGTAATACTCTCTCGGTTGAGTAATACTCTCTCCGTTGAGTAATATTCTATCAGTTTAGTAATACTCTCTCGGTTGAGTAATACTCTCTCAGTCTAGTAACACTCTCTCAGTTGAGTAATAATCTCTCCGTTGAGTAATATTCTCTCAGTTTAGTAATACTCTCTCAGTTTAGTAATACTCTCTCAGTTTAGTAATACTCAGTTGAGTAATATTGTCTCAGTTGAGTAATACTCTCTCAGTTGAGTAATAATCTCTCCGGTGAGTAATATTCTCTCAGTTGAGTAATACTCGCTCAGTGTAGTAATACTCAGTTGAGTAATATTGTCTCAGTTGAGTAATACTCTCTCAGTTGAGTAATAATCTCTCCGGTGAGTAATACTCTCTCAGTCTAGTAACACTCTCTCAGTTTAGTGAAACTGTCTCAGTTCAGTAATACTCTCTCAGTTTAGTAATATTCTCTCAGTTTAGTAATACTCTCTCGAGTTAGTAACACTCTCTCAGTTTAGTAATACTCTCACAGTTTAGTAATATTCTCTCAGTTTAGTAATACTCTCTCAGGTTAGTAAAACTCTTCCAGTTTAGTAATATTCTCTCTGTTTAGTAATATTCTCTCAGCTCTCTCAGTTTAGTAATACTCTCTCAGTTTAGTAATATTCTCTCAGTTTAGTAATATTCTCTCAGTTTAGTAATATTCTCTCTGCTCTCTCAGTTTAGTAATATTCTCCCAGTTTAGTAATATTCTCTCATTTTAGTAATACTCTCTCGGGTTAGTAATACTCTCTCAGTTCAGTAAAATTCTCTCAGTTTAGTAATACTCTCTCAGTTTAGTAATATTCTCTCAGTTTAGTAATATTCTCTCAGTTTAGTAATACTCTCTCAGTTTAGTAATACTCTCTCAGTTTAGTAATACTCTCTCGGTTGAGTAATACTCTCTCCGTTGAGTAATATTCTATCAGTTTAGTAATACTCTCTCGGTTGAGTAATACTCTCTCAGTCTAGTAACACTCTCTCAGTTGAGTAATAATCTCTCCGTTGAGTAATATTCTCTCAGTTTAGTAATACTCTCTCAGTTTAGTAATACTCTCTCAGTTTAGTAATACTCAGTTGAGTAATATTGTCTCAGTTGAGTAATACTCTCTCAGTTGAGTAATAATCTCTCCGGTGAGTAATATTCTCTCAGTTGAGTAATACTCTCTCAGTGTAGTAATACTCTCTCAGCTCTCTCAGTTTAGTAATATTCTCTCAGTTTAGTAATATTCTCTCAGTTTAGTAATTTTCTCTCAGTTTAGTAATACTCTCTCGGGTTAGTAATACTCTCTCAGTTTAGTAAAACTCTCTCAGTTTAGTAAAACTCTCTCAGTTTAGTAATACTCTCTCAGTTGAGTAATACTCTCTCAGTCTAGTAATACTCTCTCAGCTCTCTCAGTTTAGTAATATTCTCTCAGTTTAGTAATATTCTCTTAGTTTAGTAATTTTCTCTCAGTTTAGTAATACTCTCTCGGGTTAGTAATACTCTCTCAGTTTAGTAAAACTCTCTCAGTTTAGTAATACTCTCTCAGTTTAGTAATACTCTCTCAGTCTTGTAATACTCTCTCAGCTCTCTCAGTTTAGTAATACTCTCTCAGTTTAGTAACACTCTCTCAGGTTAGTAATACTCTCTCAGTCTAGTAACACTCTCTCAGTTTAGTAACATTCTCTCAGTTTAGTAATATTCTCTCAGTTTAGTAATACTCTCTCAGTCTAGTAACACTCTCTCAGTTTAGTAAAACTGTCTCAGTTAAGTAATACTCTCTCAGTTTAGTAATACTCTCTCAGTTTAGTAATATTCTCTCAGTTTAGTAATACTCTCTCAGTTTAGTAATATTCTCTCAGTTTAGTAATATTCTCTCATTTTAGTAATACTCTCTCCGTTTAGTAATACTCTCTCAGTTGAGTAATAATCTCTCCGGTGAGTAATATTCTCTCAGTTGAGTAATACTATCTCAGTCTAGTAATACTCTCTCAGCTCTCTCAGTTTAGTAATACTCTCTCAGTTTAGTAATATTCTCTCAGTTTAGTAATTTTCTCTCAGTTTAGTAATACTCTCTCGGGTTAGTAATACTCTCTCATTTTAGTAAAACTCTCTCAGTTTAGTAATACTCTCTCAGTTTAGTAATACTCTCTCAGTCTTGTAATACTCTCTCAGCTCTCTCAGTTTAGTAATACTCTCTCAGTTTAGTAACACTCTCTCAGGTTAGTAATACTCTCTCAGTCTAGTAACACTCTCTCAGTTTAGTAACATTCTCTCAGTTTAGTAATATTCTCTCAGTTTAGTAATATTCTCTCAGTTTAGTAATACTCTCTCAGTCTAGTAACACTCTCTCAGTTTAGTAAAACTGTCTCAGTTAAGTAATACTCTCTCAGTTTAGTAATACTCTCTCAGTTTAGTAATATTCTCTCAGTTTAGTAATACTCTCTCAGTTTAGTAATACTCTCTCAGTTTAGTAATATTCTCTCAGTTTAGTAATACTCTCTCAGTTTAGTAATATTCTCTCAGTTTAGTAATATTCTCTCAGTTTAGTAATACTCTCTCAGTTTAGTAATACTCTCTCCGTTTAGTAATACTCTCTCAGTTGAGTAATAATCTCTCCGGTGAGTAATATTCTCTCAGTTGAGTAATACTCTCTCAGTCTAGTAATACTATCTCAGCTCTCTCAGTTTAGTAATATTCTCTCAGTTTAGTAATATTCTCTCAGTTTAGTAATACTCTCTCGGGTTAGTAATACTCTCTCAGTTTAGTAAAACTCTCTCAGTTTAGTAATATTCTCTCAGTTTAGTAATACTCTCTCAGTCTAGTAACACTCTCTCAGTTTAGTAAAACTGTCTCAGTTTAGTAATACTCTCTCAGTTTAGTAATATTCTCTCAGTTTAGTAATACTCTCTCAGTTTAGTAATACTCTCTCAGTTTAGTAATACTCAGTTGAGTAATATTGTCTCAATTGAGTAATACTCTCTCAGTTGAGTAATAATCTCTCCGGTGAGTAATATTCTCTCAGTTGAGTAATACTCTCTCAGTCTAGTAATACTCTCTCAGCTCTCTCAGTTTAGTAATATTCTCTCATTTTAGTAATATTCTCTTAGTTTAGTAATTTTCTCTCAGTTTAGTAATACTCTCTCGGGTTAGTAATACTCTCTCAGTTTAGTAAAACTCTCTCAGTTTAGTAATACTCTCTCAGTTTAGTAATACTCTCTCAGTCTTGTAATACTCTCTCAGCTCTCTCAGTTTAGTAATACTCTCTCAGTTTAGTAACACTCTCTCAGGTTAGTAATACTCTCTCAGTCTAGTAACACTCTCTCAGTTTAGTAACATTCTCTCAGTTTAGTAATATTCTCTCAGTTTAGTAATACTCTCTCAGTCTAGTAACACTCTCTCAGTTTAGTAAAACTGTCTCAGTTAAGTAATACTCTCTCAGTTTAGTAATACTCTCTCAGTTTAGTAATATTCTCTCAGTTTAGTAATACTCTCTCAGTTTAGTAATATTCTCTCAGTTTAGTAATACTCTCTCATTTTAGTAATACTCTCTCCGTTTAGTAATACTCTCTCAGTTGAGTAATAATCTCTCCGGTGAGTAATATTCTCTCAGTTGAGTAATACTCTCTCAGTCTAGTAATACTCTCTCAGCTCTCTCAGTTTAGTAATATTCTCTCAGTTTAGTAATATTCTCTCAGTTTAGTAATTTTCTCTCAGTTTAGTAATACTCTCTCGGGTTAGTAATACTCTCTCAGTTTAGTAAAACTCTCTCAGTTTAGTAATACTCTCTCAGTTTAGTAACATTCTCTCAGTTTAGTAATATTCTCTCAGTTTAGTAATATTCTCTCAGTTTAGTAATACTCTCTCAGTCTAGTAACACTCTCTCAGTTTAGTAAAACTGTCTCAGTTAAGTAATACTCTCTCAGTTTAGTAATACTCTCTCAGTCTTGTAATACTCTCTCAGCTCTCTCAGTTTAGTAATACTCTCTCAGTTTAGTAACACTCTCTCAGGTTAGTAATACTCTCTCAGTCTAGTAACACTCTCTCAGTTTAGTAACATTCTCTCAGTTTAGTAATATTCTCTCAGTTTAGTAATATTCTCTCAGTTTAGTAATACTCTCTCAGTCTAGTAACACTCTCTCAGTTTAGTAAAACTGTCTCAGTTAAGTAATACTCTCTCAGTTTAGTAATACTCTCTCAGTTTAGTAATATTCTCTCAGTTTAGTAATACTCTCTCAGTTTAGTAATACTCTCTCAGTTTAGTAATACTCTCTCAGTTTAGTAATACTCAGTTGAGTAATATTGTCTCAATTGAGTAATACTCTCTCAGTTGAGTAATAATCTCTCCGTTGAGTAATATTCTCTCAGTTGAGTAATACTCTCTCAGTCTAGTAATACTCTCTCAGTTTAGTAATATTCTCTCAGTTTAGTAATATTCTCTCAGTTTAGTAATTTTCTCTCAGTTTAGTAATACTCTCTCGGGTTAGTAATACTCTCTCAGTTTAGTAAAACTCTCTCAGTTTAGTAATACTCTCTCAGTTTAGTAATACTCTCTCAGTCTTGTAATACTCTCTCAGCTCTCTCAGTTTAGTAATACTCTCTCAGTTTAGTAACACTCTCTCAGGTTAGTAATACTCTCTCAGTCTAGTAACACTCTCTCAGTTTAGTAACATTCTCTCAGTTTAGTAATATTCTCTCAGTTTAGTAATACTCTCTCAGTCTAGTAACACTCTCTCAGTTTAGTAAAACTGTCCCAGTTAAGTAATACTCTCTCAGTTTAGTAATACTCTCTCAGTTTAGTAATATTCTCTCAGTTTAGTAATACTCTCTCAGTTTAGTAATATTCTCTCAGTTTAGTAATATTCTCTCATTTTAGTAATACTCTCTCCGTTTAGTAATACTCTCTCAGTTGAGTAATAATCTCTCCGGTGAGTAATATTCTCTCAGTTGAGTAATACTATCTCAGTCTAGTAATACTCTCTCAGCTCTCTCAGTTTAGTAATATTCTCTCAGTTTAGTAATATTCTCTCAGTTTAGTAATTTTCTCTCAGTTTAGTAATACTCTCTCGGGTTAGTAATACTCTCTCAGTTTAGTAAAACTCTCTCAGTTTAGTAATACTCTCTCAGTTTAGTAATACTCTCTCAGTCTTGTAATACTCTCTCAGCTCTCTCAGTTTAGTAATACTCTCTCAGTTTAGTAATACTCTCTCAGTTTAGTAATACTCTCTCAGTTTAGTAATACTCTCTCAGTTTAGTAACATTCTCTCAGTTTAGTAATATTCTCTCAGTTTAGTAATATTCTCTCAGTTTAGTAATACTCTCTCAGTCTAGTAACACTCTCTCAGTTTAGTAAAACTGTCTCAGTTAAGTAATACTCTCTCAGTTTAGTAATACTCTCTCAGTTTAGTAATATTCTCTCAGTTTAGTAATACTCTCTCAGTTTAGTAATACTCTCTCAGTTTAGTAATATTCTCTCAGTTTAGTAATACTCTCTCAGTTAAGTAATATTCTCTCAGTTTAGTAATATTCTCTCAGTTTAGTAATACTCTCTCAGTTTAGTAATACTCTCTCCGTTTAGTAATACTCTCTCAGTTGAGTAATAATCTCTCCGGTGAGTAATATTCTCTCAGTTGAGTAATACTCTCTCAGTCTAGTAATACTATCTCAGCTCTCTCAGTTTAGTAATATTCTCTCAGTTTAGTAATATTCTCTCAGTTTAGTAATATTCTCTCAGTTTAGTAATACTCTCTCAGTTTAGTAATACTCTCTCAGTCTTGTAATACTCTCTCAGCTCTCTCAGTTTAGTAATACTCTCTCAGTTTAGTAACACTCTCTCAGGTTAGTAATACTCTCTCAGTTTAGTAACACTCTCTCAGTTTAATAATATTCTCTCAGTTTAGTAATATTCTCTCAGTTTAGTAATACTCTCTCAGTCTAGTAACACGCTCTCAGTTTAGTAAAACTCTCTCAGTTGAGTAATACTCTCTCAGTCTAGTAATACTCTCTCAGTTTAGTAATATTCTCTCAGTTTAGTAATACTCTCTCAGTTTAGTAATACTCTCTCAGTTTAGTAATACTCTCTCATTTTAGTAATACTCTCTCAGTTTAGTAATATTCTCTCAGTTTAGTAATATTCTCTCAGTTTAGTAATATTCTCTCAGTTGAGTAATACTCTCTCAGTCTAGTAATACTCTCTCAGCTCTCTCAGTTTAGTAATATTCTCTCAGTTTAGTAATATTCTCTCAGTTTAGTAATTTTCTCTCAGTTTAGTAATACTCTCTCGGGTTAGTAATACTCTCTCAGTTTAGTAAAACTCTCTCAGTTTAGTAATACTCTCTCAGTTTAGTAATACTCTCTCAGTCTTGTAATACTCTCTCAGCTCTCTCAGTTTAGTAATACTCTCTCAGTTTAGTAACACTCTCTCAGGTTAGTAATACTCTCTCAGTCTAGTAACACTCTCTCAGTTTAGTAACATTCTCTCAGTTTAGTAATATTCTCTCAGTTTAGTAATACTCTCTCAGTCTAGTAACACTCTCTCAGTTTAGTAAAACTGTCTCAGTTAAGTAATACTCTCTCAGTTTAGTAATACTCTCTCAGTTTAGTAATATTCTCTCAGTTTAGTAATACTCTCTCAGTTTAGTAATATTCTCTCAGTTTAGTAATATTCTCTCATTTTAGTAATACTCTCTCCGTTTAGTAATACTCTCTCAGTTGAGTAATAATCTCTCCGGTGAGTAATATTCTCTCAGTTGAGTAATACTATCTCAGTCTAGTAATACTCTCTCAGCTCTCTCAGTTTAGTAATATTCTCTCAGTTTAGTAATATTCTCTCAGTTTAGTAATTTTCTCTCAGTTTAGTAATACTCTCTCGGGTTAGTAATACTCTCTCAGTTTAGTAAAACTCTCTCAGTTTAGTAATACTCTCTCAGTTTAGTAATACTCTCTCAGTCTTGTAATACTCTCTCAGCTCTCTCAGTTTAGTAATACTCTCTCAGTTTAGTAACACTCTCTCAGGTTAGTAATACTCTCTCAGTCTAGTAACACTCTCTCAGTTTAGTAACATTCTCTCAGTTTAGTAATATTCTCTCAGTTTAGTAATATTCTCTCAGTTTAGTAATACTCTCTCAGTCTAGTAACACTCTCTCAGTTTAGTAAAACTGTCTCAGTTAAGTAATACTCTCTCAGTTTAGTAATACTCTCTCAGTTTAGTAATATTCTCTCAGTTTAGTAATACTCTCTCAGTTTAGTAATACTCTCTCAGTTTAGTAATATTCTCTCAGTTTAGTAATACTCTCTCAGTTTAGTAATATTCTCTCAGTTTAGTAATATTCTCTCAGTTTAGTAATACTCTCTCAGTTTAGTAATACTCTCTCCGTTTAGTAATACTCTCTCAGTTGAGTAATAATCTCTCCGGTGAGTAATATTCTCTCAGTTGAGTAATACTCTCTCAGTCTAGTAATACTATCTCAGCTCTCTCAGTTTAGTAATATTCTCTCAGTTTAGTAATATTCTCTCAGTTTAGTAATATTCTCTCAGTTTAGTAATACTCTCTCAGTTTAGTAATACTCTCTCAGTCTTGTAATACTCTCTCAGCTCTCTCAGTTTAGTAATACTCTCTCAGTTTAGTAACACTCTCTCAGGTTAGTAATACTCTCTCAGTCTAGTAACACTCTCTCAGTTTAATAACATTCTCTCAGTTTAGTAATATTCTCTCAGTTTAGTAATACTCTCTCAGTCTAGTAACACGCTCTCAGTTTAGTAAAACTGTCTCAGTTAAGTAATACTCTCTCAGTTTAGTAATACTCTCTCAGTTTAGTAATATTCTCTCAGTTTAGTAATACTCTCTCAGTTTAGTAATATTCTCTCAGTTTAGTAATATTCTCTCATTTTAGTAATACTCTCTCCGTTTAGTAATACTCTCTCAGTTGAGTAATAATCTCTCCGGTGAGTAATATTCTCTCAGTTGAGTAATACTCTCTCAGTCTAGTAATACTATCTCAGCTCTCTCAGTTTAGTAATATTCTCTCAGTTTAGTAATATTCTCTCAGTTTAGTAATACTCTCTCAGTCTAGTAACACTCTCTCAGTTTAGTGAAACTGTCTCAGTTAAGTAATACTCTCTCAGTTTAGTAATACTCTCTCAGTTTAGTAATATTCTCTCAGTTTAGTAATATTCTCTCAGTTTAGTAATTTTCTCTCAGTTTAGTAATACTCTCTCGGGTTAGTAATACTCTCTCAGTTTAGTAAAACTCTCTCAGTTTAGTAATACTCTCTCAGTTTAGTAATACTCTCTCAGTCTTGTAATACTCTCTCAGCTCTCTCAGTTTAGTAATACTCTCTCAGTTTAGTAATACTCTCTCCGTTTAGTAATACTCTCTCAGTTGAGTAATAATCTCTCCGGTGAGTAATATTCTCTCAGTTGAGTAATACTCTCTCAGTCTAGTAATACTATCTCAGCTCTCTCAGTTGAGTAATAATCTCTCCGGTGAGTAATATTCTCTCAGTTGAGTAATACTCTCTCAGTCTAGTAATACTATCTCAGCTCTCTCAGTTTAGTAATATTCTCTCAGTTTAGTAATATTCTCTCAGTTTAGTAATACTCTCTCAGTCTAGTAACACTCTCTCAGTTTAGTGAAACTGTCTCAGTTAAGTAATACTCTCTCAGTTTAGTAATACTCTCTCAGTTTAGTAATATTCTCTCAGTTTAGTAATATTCTCTCAGTTTAGTAATTTTCTCTCAGTTTAGTAATACTCTCTCGGGTTAGTAATACTCTCTCAGTTTAGTAAAACTCGCTCAGTTTAGTAATATTCTCTCAGTTTAGTAATACTCTCTCAGTCTAGTAACACTCTCTCAGTTTAGTAAAACTGTCTCAGTTAAGTAATACTCTCTCAGTTTAGTAATACTCTCTCAGTTTAGTAATATTCTCTCAGTTTAGTAATACTCTCTCAGTTTAGTAATACTCTCTCAGTTTAGTAATACTCAGTTGAGTAATATTGTCTCAATTGAGTAATACTCTCTCAGTTGAGTAATAATCTGTCCGGTGAGTAATATTCTCTCAGTTGAGTAATACTCTCTCAGTCTAGTAATACTCTCTCAGCTCTCTCAGTTTAGTAATATTCTCTCAGTTTAGTAATATTCTCTCAGTTTAGTAATTTTCTCTCATTTTAGTAATACTCTCTCGGGTTAGTAATACTCTCTCAGTTTAGTAAAACTCTCTCAGTTTAGTAATACTCTCTCAGTTTAGTAATACTCTCTCAGTCTTGTAATACTCTCTCAGCTCTCTGTTTAGTAATACTCTCTCAGTTTAGTAACACTCTCTCAGGTTAGTAATACTCTCTCAGTCTAGTAACACTCTCTCAGTTTAGTAACATTCTCTCAGTTTAGTAATATTCTCTCAGTTTAGTAATACTCTCTCAGTCTAGTAACACTCTCTCAGTTTAGTAAAACTGTCTCAGTTAAGTAATACTCTCTCAGTTTAGTAATACTCTCTCAGTTTAGTAATATTCTCTCAGTTTAGTAATACTCTCTCAGTTTAGTAATATTCTCTCAGTTTAGTAATATTCTCTCATTTTAGTAATACTCTCTCCGTTTAGTAATACTCTCTCAGTTGAGTAATAATCTCTCCGGTGAGTAATATTCTCTCAGTTGAGTAATACTATCTCAGTCTAGTAATACTCTCTCAGCTCTCTCAGTTTAGTAATATTCTCTCAGTTTAGTAATATTCTCTCAGTTTAGTAATTTTCTCTCAGTTTAGTAATACTCTCTCGGGTTAGTAATACTCTCTCAGTTTAGTAAAACTCTCTCAGTTTAGTAATACTCTCTCAGTTTAGTAATACTCTCTCAGTCTTGTAATACTCTCTCAGCTCTCTCAGTTTAGTAATACTCTCTCAGTTTAGTAACACTCTCTCAGGTTAGTAATACTCTCTCAGTCTAGTAACACTCTCTCAGTTTAGTAACATTCTCTCAGTTTAGTAATATTCTCTCAGTTTAGTAATATTCTCTCAGTTTAGTAATACTCTCTCAGTCTAGTAACACTCTCTCAGTTTAGTAAAACTGTCTCAGTTAAGTAATACTCTCTCAGTTTAGTAATACTCTCTCAGTTTAGTAATATTCTCTCAGTTTAGTAATACTCTCTCAGTTTAGTAATATTCTCTCAGTTTAGTAATACTCTCTCAGTTTAGTAATATTCTCTCAGTTTAGTAATATTCTCTCAGTTTAGTAATACTCTCTCAGTTTAGTAATACTCTCTCCGTTTAGTAATACTCTCTCAGTTGAGTAATAATCTCTCCGGTGAGTAATATTCTCTCAGTTGAGTAATACTCTCTCAGTCTAGTAATACTATCTCAGCTCTCTCAGTTTAGTAATATTCTCTCAGTTTAGTAATATTCTCTCAGTTTAGTAATACTCTCTCAGTCTAGTAACACTCTCTCAGTTTAGTGAAACTGTCTCAGTTAAGTAATACTCTCTCAGTTTAGTAATACTCTCTCAGTTTAGTAATATTCTCTCAGTTTAGTAATACTCTCTCGAGTTAGTAACACTCTCTCAGTTTAGTAATACTCTCACAGTTTAGTAATATTCTCTCAGTTTAGTAATACTCTCTCAGGTTAGTAAAACTCTTCCAGTTTAGTAATATTCTCTCAGTTTAGTAATATTCTCTCAGCTCTCTCAGTTTAGTAATACTCTCTCAGTTGAGTAATAATCTCTCCGGTGAGTAATATTCTCTCAGTTGAGTAATACTCTCTCAGTCTAGTAATACTATCTCAGCTCTCTCAGTTGAGTAATAATCTCTCCGGTGAGTAATATTCTCTCAGTTGAGTAATATTCTCTCAGTTGAGTAATACTCTCTCAGTCTAGTAATACTATCTCAGCTCTCTCAGTTTAGTAATATTCTCTCAGTTTAGTAATATTCTCTCAGTTTAGTAATACTCTCTCAGTCTAGTAACACTCTCTCAGTTTAGTGAAACTGTCTCAGTTAAGTAATACTCTCTCAGTTTAGTAATACTCTCTCAGTTTAGTAATATTCTCTCAGTTTAGTAATACTCTCTCAGTTTAGTAATTTTCTCTCAGTTTAGTAATACTCTCTCGGGTTAGTAATACTCTCTCAGTTTAGTAAAACTCTCTCAGTTTAGTAATACTCTCTCAGTTTAGTAATACTCTCTCAGTCTTGTAATACTCTCTCAGCTCTCTCAGTTTAGTAATACTCTCTCAGTTTAGTAATACTCTCTCCGTTTAGTAATACTCTCTCAGTTGAGTAATAATCTCTCCGGTGAGTAATATTCTCTCAGTTGAGTAATACTCTCTCAGTCTAGTAATACTATCTCAGCTCTCTCAGTTGAGTAATAATCTCTCCGGTGAGTAATATTCTCTCAGTTGAGTAATACTCTCTCAGTCTAGTAATACTATCTCAGCTCTCTCAGTTTAGTAATATTCTCTCAGTTTAGTAATATTCTCTCAGTTTAGTAATACTCTCTCAGTCTAGTAACACTCTCTCAGTTTAGTGAAACTGTCTCATTTAAGTAATACTCTCTCAGTTTAGTAATACTCTCTAAGTTTAGTAATATTCTCTCAGTTTAGTAATATTCTCTCAGTTTTGTAATTTTCTCTCAGTTTAGTAATACTCTCTCGGGTTAGTAATACTCTCTCAGTTTAGTAAAACTCTCTCAGTTTAGTAATATTCTCTCAGTTTAGTAATACTCTCTCAGTCTAGTAACACTCTCTCAGTTTAGTAAAACTGTCTCAGTTAAGTTATACTCTCTCAGTTTAGTAATACACTCTCAGTTTAGTAATATTCTCTCAGTTTAGTAATACTCTCTCAGTTTAGTAATATTCTCTCAGTTTAGTAATATTCTCTCAGTTTAGTAATACTCTCTCAGTTTAGTAATACTCTCTCCGTTTAGTAATACTCTCTCAGTTGAGTAATAATCTCTCCGGTGAGTAATATTCTCTCAGTTGAGTAATACTATCTCAGTCTAGTAATACTCTCTCAGCTCTCTCAGTTTAGTAATATTCTCTCAGTTTAGTAATATTCTCTCAGTTTAGTAATTTTCTCTCAGTTTAGTAATACTCTCTCGGGTTAGTAATACTCTCTCAGTTTAGTAAAACTCTCTCAGTTTAGTAATACTCTCTCAGTTTAGTAATACTCTCTCAGTCTTGTAATACTCTCTCAGCTCTCTCAGTTTAGTAATACTCTCTCAGTTTAGTAACACTCTCTCAGGTTAGTAATACTCTCTCAGTCTAGTAACACTCTCTCAGTTTAGTAACATTCTCTCAGTTTAGTAATATTCTCTCAGTTTAGTAATATTCTCTCAGTTTAGTAATACTCTCTCAGTCTAGTAACACTCTCTCAGTTTAGTAAAACCGTCTCAGTCTAGTAACACTCTCTCAGTTTAGTAACATTCTCTCAGTTTAGTAATATTCTCTCAGTTTAGTAATATTCTCTCAGTTTAGTAATACTCTCTCAGTCTTGTAACACTCTCTCAGTTTAGTAAAACTGTCTCAGTTAAGTAATACTCTCTCAGTTTAGTAATACTCTCTCAGTTTAGTAATATTCTCTCAGTTTAGTAATACTCTCTCAGTTTAGTAATACTCTCTCAGTTTAGTAATATTCTCTCAGTTTAGTAATACTCTCTCAGTTTAGTAATATTCTCTCAGTTTAGTAATATTCTCTCAGTTTAGTAATACTCTCTCAGTTTAGTAATACTCTCTCCGTTTAGTAATACTCTCTCAGTTGAGTAATAATCTCTCCGGTGAGTAATATTCTCTCAGTTGAGTAATACTCTCTCAGTCTAGTAATACTATCTCAGCTCTCTCAGTTTAGTAATATTCTCTCAGTTTAGTAATATTCTCTCAGTTTAGTAATACTCTCTCAGTCTAGTAACACTCTCTCAGTTTAGTGAAACTGTCTCAGTTAAGTAATACTCTCTCAGTTTAGTAATACTCTCTCAGTTTAGTAATATTCTCTCAGTTTAGTAATACTCTCTCGAGTTAGTAACACTCTCTCAGTTTAGTAATACTCTCACAGTTTAGTAATATTCTCTCAGTTTAGTAATACTCTCTCAGGTTAGTAAAACTCTTCCAGTTTAGTAATATTCTCTCAGTTTAGTAATATTCTCTCAGCTCTCTCAGTTTAGTAATACTCTCTCAGTTGAGTAATAATCTCTCCGGTGAGTAATATTCTCTCAGTTGAGTAATACTCTCTCAGTCTAGTAATACTATCTCTGCTCTCTCAGTTGAGTAATAATCTCTCCGGTGAGTAATATTCTCTCAGTTGAGTAATATTCTCTCAGTTGAGTAATACTCTCTCAGTCTAGTAATACTATCTCAGCTCTCTCAGTTTAGTAATATTCTCTCAGTTTAGTAATATTCTCTCAGTTTAGTAATACTCTCTCAGTCTAGTAACACTCTCTCAGTTTAGTGAAACTGTCTCAGTTAAGTAATACTCTCTCAGTTTAGTAATACTCTCTCAGTTTAGTAATATTCTCTCAGTTTAGTAATACTCTCTCAGTTTAGTAATTTTCTCTCAGTTTAGTAATACTCTCTCGGGTTAGTAATACTCTCTCAGTTTAGTAAAACTCTCTCAGTTTAGTAATACTCTCTCAGTTTAGTAATACTCTCTCAGTCTTGTAATACTCTCTCAGCTCTCTCAGTTTAGTAATACTCTCTCAGTTTAGTAATACTCTCTCCGTTTAGTAATACTCTCTCAGTTGAGTAATAATCTCTCCGGTGAGTAATATTCTCTCAGTTGAGTAATACTCTCTCAGTCTAGTAATACTATCTCAGCTCTCTCAGTTGAGTAATAATCTCTCCGGTGAGTAATATTCTCTCAGTTGAGTAATACTCTCTCAGTCTAGTAATACTATCTCAGCTCTCTCAGTTTAGTAATATTCTCTCAGTTTAGTAATATTCTCTCAGTTTAGTAATACTCTCTCAGTCTAGTAACACTCTCTCAGTTTAGTGAAACTGTCTCAGTTAAGTAATACTCTCTCAGTTTAGTAATACTCTCTAAGTTTAGTAATATTCTCTCAGTTTAGTAATATTCTCTCAGTTTTGTAATTTTCTCTCAGTTTAGTAATACTCTCTCGGGTTAGTAATACTCTCTCAGTTTAGTAAAACTCTCTCAGTTTAGTAATATTCTCTCAGTTTAGTAATACTCTCTCAGTCTAGTAACACTCTCTCAGTTTAGTAAAACTGTCTCAGTTAAGTTATACTCTCTCAGTTTAGTAATACACTCTCAGTTTAGTAATATTCTCTCAGTTTAGTAATACTCTCTCAGTTTAGTAATACTCTCTCAGTTTAGTAATATTCTCTCAGTTTAGTAATACTCTCTCAGTTTAGTAATACTCTCTCCGTTTAGTAATACTCTCTCAGTTGAGTAATAATCTCTCCGGTGAGTAATATTCTCTCAGTTGAGTAATACTATCTCAGTCTAGTAATACTCTCTCAGCTCTCTCAGTTTAGTAATATTCTCTCAGTTTAGTAATATTCTCTCAGTTTAGTAATTTTCTCTCAGTTTAGTAATACTCTCTCGGGTTAGTAATACTCTCTCAGTTTAGTAAAACTCTCTCAGTTTAGTAATACTCTCTCAGTTTAGTAATACTCTCTCAGTCTTGTAATACTCTCTCAGCTCTCTCAGTTTAGTAATACTCTCTCAGTTTAGTAACACTCTCTCAGGTTAGTAATACTCTCTCAGTCTAGTAACACTCTCTCAGTTTAGTAACATTCTCTCAGTTTAGTAATATTCTCTCAGTTTCGTAATATTCTCTCAGTTTAGTAATACTCTCTCAGTCTAGTAACACTCTCTCAGTTTAGTAAAACTGTCTCAGTTAAGTAATACTCTCTCAGTTTAGTAATACTCTCTCAGTTTAGTAATATTCTCTCAGTTTAGTAATACTCTCTCAGTTTAGTAATACTCTCTCAGTTTAGTAATATTCTCTCAGTTTAGTAATACTCTCTCAGTTTAGTAATACTCTCTCAGTTGAGTAATACTCTCTCTGTTTAGTAATACTCTCTCAGTTGAGTAATAATCTCTCCGGTGAGTAATATTCTCTCAGTTGAGTAATACTATCTCAGTCTAGTAATACTCTCTCAGCTCTCTCAGTTTAGTAATATTCTCTCAGTTTAGTAATATTCTCTCAGTTTAGTAATTTTCTCTCAGTTTAGTAATACTCTCTCGGGTTAGTAATACTCTCTCAGTTTAGTAAAACTCTCTCAGTTTAGTAATACTCTCTCAGTTTAGTAACACTCTCTCAGGTTAGTAATACTCTCTCAGTCTAGTAACACTCTCTCAGTTTAGTAACATTCTCTCAGTTTAGTAATATTCTCTCAGTTTAGTAATATTCTCTCAGTTTAGTAATACTCTCTCAGTCTAGTAACACTCTCTCAGTTTAGTAAAACTGTCTCAGTTAAGTAATACTCTCTCAGTTTAGTAATACTCTCTCAGTTTAGTAATATTCTCTCAGTTTAGTAATACTCTCTCAGTTTAGTAATACTCTCTCAGTTTAGTAATATTCTCTCAGTTTAGTAATACTCTCTCAGTTTAGTAATATTCTCTCAGTTTAGTAATATTCTCTCAGTTTAGTAATACACTCTCAGTTGAGTAATACTCTCTCTGTTTAGTAATACTCTCTCAGTTGAGTAATAATCTCTCCGGTGAGTAATATTCTCTCAGTTGAGTAATACTCTCTCAGTCTAGTAATACTATCTCAGCTCTCTCAGTTTAGTAATATTCTCTCAGTTTAGTAATATTCTCTCAGTTTAGTAATACTCTCTCAGTCTAGTAACACTCTCTCAGTTTAGTGAAACTGTCTCAGTTAAGTAATACTCTCTCAGTTTAGTAATACTCTCTCAGTTTAGTAATATTCTCTCAGTTTAGTAATACTCTCTCGAGTTAGTAACACTGTCTCAGTTTAGTAATACTCTCACAGTTTAGTAATATTCTCTCAGTTTAGTAATACTCTCTCAGGTTAGTAAAACTCTTCCAGTTTAGTAATATTCTCTCAGTTTAGTAATATTCTCTCAGCTCTCTCAGTTTAGTAATACTCTCTCAGTTTAGTAATATTCTCTCAGTTTAGTAATATTCTCTCAGTTTAGTAATATTCTCTCAGTTTAGTAATATTCTCTCTGCTCTCTCAGTTTAGTAATATTCTCCCAGTTTAGTAATATTCTCTCATTTTAGTAATACTCTCTCGGGTTAGTAATACTTTCTCAGTTCAGTAAAATTCTCTCAGTTTAGTAATACTCTCTCAGTTTAGTAATATTTTCTCAGTTTAGTAATATTCTCTCAGTTTAGTAATACTCTCTCAGTTTAGTAAAACTCTCTCAGTTTAGTAATACTCTCTCGGTTGAGTAATACTCTCTCCGTTGAGTAATATTCTATCAGTTTAGTAATACTCTCTCAGTTGAGTAATACTCTCTCAGTCTAGTAATACTATCTCAGCTCTCTCAGTTTAGTAATATTCTCTCAGTTTAGTAATATTCTCTCAGTTTAGTAATATTCTCTCAGTTTAGTAATACTCTCTCAGTTTAGTAATACTCTCTCAGTCTTGTAATACTCTCTCAGCTCTCTCAGTTTAGTAATACTCTCTCAGTTTAGTAACACTCTCTCAGGTTAGTAATACTCTCTCAGTCTAGTAACACTCTCTCAGTTTAATAACATTCTCTCAGTTTAGTAATATTCTCTCAGTTTAGTAATACTCTCTCAGTCTAGTAACACGCTCTCAGTTTAGTAAAACTGTCTCAGTTAAGTAATACTCTCTCAGTTTAGTAATACTCTCTCAGTTTAGTAATATTCTCTCAGTTTAGTAATACTCTCTCAGTTTAGTAATATTCTCTCAGTTTAGTAATATTCTCTCATTTTAGTAATACTCTCTCCGTTTAGTAATACTCTCTCAGTTGAGTAATAATCTCTCCGGTGAGTAATATTCTCTCAGTTGAGTAATACTCTCTCAGTCTAGTAATACTATCTCAGCTCTCTCAGTTTAGTAATATTCTCTCAGTTTAGTAATATTCTCTCAGTTTAGTAATACTCTCTCAGTCTAGTAACACTCTCTCAGTTTAGTGAAACTGTCTCAGTTAAGTAATACTCTCTCAGTTTAGTAATACTCTCTCAGTTTAGTAATATTCTCTCAGTTTAGTAATATTCTCTCAGTTTAGTAATTTTCTCTCAGTTTAGTAATACTCTCTCGGGTTAGTAATACTCTCTCAGTTTAGTAAAACTCTCTCAGTTTAGTAATACTCTCTCAGTTTAGTAATACTCTCTCAGTCTTGTAATACTCTCTCAGCTCTCTCAGTTTAGTAATACTCTCTCAGTTTAGTAATACTCTCTCCGGTTAGTAATACTCTCTCAGTTTAGTAAAACTCGCTCAGTTTAGTAATATTCTCTCAGTTTAGTAATACTCTCTCAGTCTAGTAACACTCTCTCAGTTTAGTAAAACTGTCTCAGTTAAGTAATACTCTCTCAGTTTAGTAATACTCTCTCAGTTTAGTAATATTCTCTCAGTTTAGTAATACTCTCTCAGTTTAGTAATACTCTCTCAGTTTAGTAATACTCAGTTGAGTAATATTGTCTCAATTGAGTAATACTCTCTCAGTTGAGTAATAATCTCTCCGGTGAGTAATATTCTCTCAGTTGAGTAATACTCTCTCAGTCTAGTAATACTCTCTCAGCTCTCTCAGTTTAGTAATATTCTCTCAGTTTAGTAATATTCTCTCAGTTTAGTAATTTTCTCTCATTTTAGTAATACTCTCTCGGGTTAGTAATACTCTCTCAGTTTAGTAAAACTCTCTCAGTTTAGTAATACTCTCTCAGTTTAGTAATACTCTCTCAGTCTTGTAATACTCTCTCAGCTCTCTCAGTTTAGTAATACTCTCTCAGTTTAGTAACACTCTCTCAGGTTAGTAATACTCTCTCAGTCTAGTAACACTCTCTCAGTTTAGTAACATTCTCTCAGTTTAGTAATATTCTCTCAGTTTAGTAATACTCTCTCAGTCTAGTAACACTCTCTCAGTTTAGTAAAACTGTCTCAGTTAAGTAATACTCTCTCAGTTTAGTAATACTCTCTCAGTTTAGTAATATTCTCTCAGTTTAGTAATACTCTCTCAGTTTAGTAATATTCTCTCAGTTTAGTAATATTCTCTCATTTTAGTAATACTCTCTCCGTTTAGTAATACTCTCTCAGTTGAGTAATAATCTCTCCGGTGAGTAATATTCTCTCAGTTGAGTAATACTATCTCAGTCTAGTAATACTCTCTCAGCTCTCTCAGTTTAGTAATATTCTCTCAGTTTAGTAATATTCTCTCAGTTTAGTAATTTTCTCTCAGTTTAGTAATACTCTCTCAGTTTAGTAATACTCTCTCAGTCTTGTAATACTCTCTCAGCTCTCTCAGTTTAGTAATACTCTCTCAGTTTAGTAACACTCTCTCAGGTTAGTAATACTCTCTCAGTCTAGTAACACTCTCTCAGTTTAGTAACATTCTCTCAGTTTAGTAATATTCTCTCAGTTTAGTAATATTCTCTCAGTTTAGTAATACTCTCTCAGTCTAGTAACACTCTCTCAGTTTAGTAAAACTGTCTCAGTTAAGTAATACTCTCTCAGTTTAGTAATACTCTCTCAGTTTAGTAATATTCTCTCAGTTTAGTAATACTCTCTCAGTTTAGTAATACTCTCTCAGTTTAGTAATATTCTCTCAGTTTAGTAATACTCTCTCAGTTTAGTAATATTCTCTCAGTTTAGTAATATTCTCTCAGTTTAGTAATACTCTCTCAGTTTAGTAATACTCTCTCCGTTTAGTAATACTCTCTCAGTTGAGTAATAATCTCTCCGGTGAGTAATATTCTCTCAGTTGAGTAATACTCTCTCAGTCTAGTAATACTATCTCAGCTCTCTCAGTTTAGTAATATTCTCTCAGTTTAGTAATATTCTCTCAGTTTAGTAATACTCTCTCAGTCTAGTAACACTCTCTCAGTTTAGTGAAACTGTCTCAGTTAAGTAATACTCTCTCAGTTTAGTAATACTCTCTCAGTTTAGTAATATTCTCTCAGATTAGTAATACTCTCTCGAGTTAGTAACACTCTCTCAGTTTAGTAATACTCTCACAGTTTAGTAATATTCTCTCAGTTTAGTAATACTCTCTCAGGTTAGTAAAACTCTTCCAGTTTAGTAATATTCTCTCAGTTTAGTAATATTCTCTCAGCTCTCTCAGTTTAGTAATACTCTCTCAGTTGAGTAATAATCTCTCCGGTGAGTAATATTCTCTCAGTTGAGTAATACTCTCTCAGTCTAGTAATACTATCTCAGCTCTCTCAGTTGAGTAATAATCTCTCCGGTGAGTAATATTCTCTCAGTTGAGTAATATTCTCTCAGTTGAGTAATACTCTCTCAGTCTAGTAATACTATCTCAGCTCTCTCAGTTTAGTAATATTCTCTCAGTTTAGTAATATTCTCTCAGTTTAGTAATACTCTCTCAGTCTAGTAACACTCTCTCAGTTTAGTGAAACTGTCTCAGTTAAGTAATACTCTCTCAGTTTAGTAATACTCTCTCAGTTTAGTAATATTCTCTCAGTTTAGTAATACTCTCTCAGTTTAGTAATTTTCTCTCAGTTTAGTAATACTCTCTCGGGTTAGTAATACTCTCTCAGTTTAGTAAAACTCTCTCAGTTTAGTAATACTCTCTCAGTTTAGTAATACTCTCTCAGTCTTGTAATACTCTCTCAGCTCTCTCAGTTTAGTAATACTCTCTCAGTTTAGTAATACTCTCTCCGTTTAGTAATACTCTCTCAGTTGAGTAATAATCTCTCCGGTGAGTAATATTCTCTCAGTTGAGTAATACTCTCTCAGTCTAGTAATACTATCTCAGCTCTCTCAGTTGAGTAATAATCTCTCCGGTGAGTAATATTCTCTCAGTTGAGTAATATTCTCTCAGTTGAGTAATACTCTCTCAGTCTAGTAATACTATCTCAGCTCTCTCAGTTTAGTAATATTCTCTCAGTTTAGTAATATTCTCTCAGTTTAGTAATACTCTCTCAGTCTAGTAACACTCTCTCAGTTTAGTGAAACTGTCTCAGTTAAGTAATACTCTCTCAGTTTAGTAATACTCTCTCAGTTTAGTAATATTCTCTCAGTTTAGTAATACTCTCTCAGTTTAGTAATTTTCTCTCAGTTTAGTAATACTCTCTCGGGTTAGTAATACTCTCTCAGTTTAGTAAAACTCTCTCAGTTTAGTAATACTCTCTCAGTTTAGTAATACTCTCTCAGTCTTGTAATACTCTCTCAGCTCTCTCAGTTTAGTAATACTCTCTCAGTTTAGTAATACTCTCTCCGTTTAGTAATACTCTCTCAGTTGAGTAATAATCTCTCCGGTGAGTAATATTCTCTCAGTTGAGTAATACTCTCTCAGTCTAGTAATACTATCTCAGCTCTCTCAGTTGAGTAATAATCTCTCCGGTGAGTAATATTCTCTCAGTTGAGTAATACTCTCTCAGTCTAGTAATACTATCTCAGCTCTCTCAGTTTAGTAATATTCTCTCAGTTTAGTAATATTCTCTCAGTTTAGTAATACTCTCTCAGTCTAGTAACACTCTCTCAGTTTAGTGAAACTGTCTCAGTTAAGTAATACTCTCTCAGTTTAGTAATACTCTCTAAGTTTAGTAATATTCTCTCAGTTTAGTAATATTCTCTCAGTTTTGTAATTTTCTCTCAGTTTAGTAATACTCTCTCGGGTTAGTAATACTCTCTCAGTTTAGTAAAACTCTCTCAGTTTAGTAATATTCTCTCAGTTTAGTAATACTCTCTCAGTTTAGTAACACTCTCTCAGTTTAGTAAAACTGTCTCAGTTAAGTTATACTCTCTCAGTTTAGTAATACACTCTCAGTTTAGTAATATTCTCTCAGTTTAGTAATACTCTCTCAGTTTAGTAATATTCTCTCAGTTTAGTAATATTCTCTCAGTTTAGTAATACTCTCTCAGTTTAGTAATACTCTCTCCGTTTAGTAATACTCTCTCAGTTGAGTAATAATCTCTCCGGTGAGTAATATTCTCTCAGTTGAGTAATACTATCTCAGTCTAGTAATACTCTCTCAGCTCTCTCAGTTTAGTAATATTCTCTCAGTTTAGTAATATTCTCTCAGTTTAGTAATTTTCTCTCAGTTTAGTAATACTCTCTCGGGTTAGTAATACTCTCTCAGTTTAGTAAAACTCTCTCAGTTTAGTAATACTCTCTCAGTTTAGTAATACTCTCTCAGTCTTGTAATACTCTCTCAGCTCTCTCAGTTTAGTAATACTCTCTCAGTTTAGTAACACTCTCTCAGGTTAGTAATACTCTCTCAGTCTAGTAACACTCTCTCAGTTTAGTAACATTCTCTCAGTTTAGTAATATTCTCTCAGTTTAGTAATATTCTCTCAGTTTAGTAATACTCTCTCAGTCTAGTAACACTCTCTCAGTTTAGTAAAACTGTCTCAGTTAAGTAATACTCTCTCAGTTTAGTAATACTCTCTCAGTTTAGTAATATTCTCTCAGTTTAGTAATACTCTCTCAGTTTAGTAATACTCTCTCAGTTTAGTAATATTCTCTCAGTTTAGTAATACTCTCTCAGTTTAGTAATATTCTCTCAGTTTAGTAATATTCTCTCAGTTTAGTAATACTCTCTCAGTTGAGTAATACTCTCTCTGTTTAGTAATACTCTCTCAGTTGAGTAATAATCTCTCCGGTGAGTAATATTCTCTCAGTTGAGTAATACTCTCTCAGTCTAGTAATACTATCTCAGCTCTCTCAGTTTAGTAATATTCTCTCAGTTTAGTAATATTCTCTCAGTTTAGTAATACTCTCTCAGTCTAGTAACACTCTCTCAGTTTAGTGAAACTGTCTCAGTTAAGTAATACTCTCTCAGTTTAGTAATACTCTCTCAGTTTAGTAATATTCTCTCAGTTTAGTAATACTCTCTCGAGTTAGTAACACTCTCTCAGTTTAGTAATACTCTCACAGTTTAGTAATATTCTCTCAGTTTAGTAATACTCTCTCAGGTTAGTAAAACTCTTCCAGTTTAGTAATATTCTCTCAGTTTAGTAATATTCTCTCAGCTCTCTCAGTTTAGTAATACTCTCTCAGTTTAGTAATATTCTCTCAGTTTAGTAATATTCTCTCAGTTTAGTAATATTCTCTCAGTTTAGTAATATTCTCTCTGCTCTCTCAGTTTAGTAATATTCTCCCAGTTTAGTAATATTCTCTCATTTTAGTAATACTCTCTCGGGTTAGTAATACTTTCTCAGTTCAGTAAAATTCTCTCAGTTTAGTAATACTCTCTCAGTTTAGTAATATTTTCTCAGTTTAGTAATATTCTCTCAGTTTAGTAATACTCTCTCAGTTTAGTAAAACTCTCTCAGTTTAGTAATACTCTCTCGGTTGAGTAATACTCTCTCCGTTGAGTAATATTCTATCAGTTTAGTAATACTCTCTCGGTTGAGTAATACTCTCTCAGTCTAGTAACACTCTCTCAGTTGAGTAATACTCTCTCCGTCGAGTAATATTCTCTCAGTTTAGTAATACTCTCTCGGTTGAGTAATACTCTCTCAGTCTAGTAACACTCTCTCAGTTGAGTAATACTCTCTCCGTCGAGTAATATTCTCTCAGTTTAGTAATACTCTCTCAGTTTAGTAATACTCTCTCAGTTTAGTAATACTCAGTTGAGTAATATTGTCTCAGTTGAGTAATACTCTCTCAGTTGAGTAATAATCTCTCCGGTGAGTAATATTCTCTCAGTTGAGTAATACTCTCTCAGTCTAGTAATATTCTCTC
Source organism: Salvelinus alpinus (assembly GCF_045679555.1). Taxonomy (NCBI): domain Eukaryota; kingdom Metazoa; phylum Chordata; class Actinopteri; order Salmoniformes; family Salmonidae; genus Salvelinus; species Salvelinus alpinus. Next base: position 402,240 of record NC_092100.1, on the reverse strand, counting down.
AGTTTAGTAATATTCTCTCAGTTTAGTAATTTTCTCTCAGTTTAGTAATACTCTCTCGGGTTAGTAATACTCTCTCAGTTTAGTAAAACTCTCTCAGTTTAGTAATACTCTCTCAGTTTAGTAATACTCTCTCAGTCTTGTAATACTCTCTCAGCTCTCTCAGTTTAGTAATACTCTCTCAGTCTAGTAACACTCTCTCAGTTTAGTAAAACTGTCTCAGTTAAGTAATACTCTCTCAGTTTAATAACATTCTCTCAGTTTAGTAATATTCTCTCAGTTTAGTAATACTCTCTCAGTCTAGTAATATTCTCTCAGTTTAGTAATATTCTCTCATTTTAGTAATACTCTCTCCGTTTAGTAATACTCTCTCAGTCTAGTAACACTCTCTCAGTTTAGTAAAACTGTCTCAGTTAAGTAATACTCTCTCAGTTTAATAACATTCTCTCAGTTTAGTAATATTCTCTCAGTTTAGTAATACTCTCTCAGTCTAGTAATATTCTCTCAGTTTAGTAATATTCTCTCATTTTAGTAATACTCTCTCCGTTTAGTAATACTCTCTCAGTTGAGTAATAATCTCTCCGGTGAGTAATATTCTCTCAGTTGAGTAATACTCTCTCAGTCTAGTAATACTATCTCAGCTCTCTCAGTTGAGTAATAATCTCTCCGGTGAGTAATATTCTCTCAGTTGAGTAATACTCTCTCAGTCTAGTAATACTATCTCAGCTCTCTCAGTTTAGTAATATTCTCTCAGTTTAGTAATATTCTCTCAGTTTAGTAATACTCTCTCAGTCTAGTAACACTCTCTCAGTTTAGTGAAACTGTCTCAGTTAAGTAATACTCTCTCAGTTTAGTAATACTCTCTCAGTTTAGTAATATTCTCTCAGTTTAGTAATACTCTCTCGAGTTAGTAACACTCTCTCAGTTTAGTAATACTCTCACAGTTTAGTAATATTCTCTCAGTTTAGTAATACTCTCTCAGGTTAGTAAAACTCTTCCAGTTTAGTAATATTCTCTCAGTTTAGTAATATTCTCTCAGTCTTGTAATATTCTCTCAGCTCTCTCAGTTTAGTAATACTCTCTCAGTTGAGTAATAATCTCTCCGGTGAGTAATATTCTCTCAGTTGAGTAATACTCTCTCAGTCTAGTAATACTATCTCAGCTCTCTCAGTTGAGTAATAATCTCTCCGGTGAGTAATATTCTCTCAGTTGAGTAATATTCTCTCAGTTGATTAATACTCTCTCAGTCTAGTAATACTATCTCAGCTCTCTCAGTTTAGTAATATTCTCTCAGTTTAGTAATATTCTCTCAGTTTAGTAATACTCTCTCAGTCTAGTAACACTCTCTCAGTTTAGTGAAACTGTCTCAGTTAAGTAATACTCTCTCAGTTTAGTAATACTCTCTCAGTTTAGTAATATTCTCTCAGTTTAGTAATACTCTCTCAGTTTAGTAATTTTCTCTCAGTTTAGTAATACTCTCTCGGGTTAGTAATACTCTCTCAGTTTAGTAAAACTCTCTCAGTTTAGTAATACTCTCTCAGTTTAGTAATACTCTCTCAGTCTTGTAATACTCTCTCAGCTCTCTCAGTTTAGTAATACTCTCTCAGTTTAGTAATACTCTCTCCGTTTAGTAATACTCTCTCAGTTGAGTAATAATCTCTCCGGTGAGTAATATTCTCTCAGTTGAGTAATACTCTCTCAGTCTAGTAATACTATCTCAGCTCTCTCAGTTGAGTAATAATCTCTCCGGTGAGTAATATTCTCTCAGTTGAGTAATACTCTCTCAGTCTAGTAATACTATCTCAGCTCTCTCAGTTTAGTAATATTCTCTCAGTTTAGTAATATTCTCTCAGTTTAGTAATACTCTCTCAGTCTAGTAACACTCTCTCAGTTTAGTGAAACTGTCTCAGTTAAGTAATACTCTCTCAGTTTAGTAATACTCTCTAAGTTTAGTAATATTCTCTCAGTTTAGTAATATTCTCTCAGTTTTGTAATTTTCTCTCAGTTTAGTAATACTCTCTCGGGTTAGTAATACTCTCTCAGTTTAGTAAAACTCTCTCAGTTTAGTAATATTCTCTCAGTTTAGTAATACTCTCTCAGTCTAGTAACACTCTCTCAGTTTAGTAAAACTGTCTCAGTTAAGTTATACTCTCTCAGTTTAGTAATACACTCTCAGTTTAGTAATATTCTCTCAGTTTAGTAATACTCTCTCAGTTTAGTAATATTCTCTCAGTTTAGTAATATTCTCTCAGTTTAGTAATACTCTCTCAGTTTAGTAATACTCTCTCCGTTTAGTAATACTCTCTCAGTTGAGTAATAATCTCTCAGGTGAGTAATATTCTCTCAGTGGAGTAATACTATCTCAGTCTAGTAATACTCTCTCAGCTCTCTCAGTTTAGTAATACTCTCTCAGTTTAGTAATACTCTCTCAGTTTAGTAATACTCTCTCAGTTTAGTAATACTCTCTCGGGTTAGTAATACTCTCTCAGTTTAGTAAAACTCTCTCAGTTTAGTAATACTCTCTCAGTTTAGTAATACTCTCTCAGTCTTGTAATACTCTCTCAGCTCTCTCAGTTTAGTAATACTCTCTCAGTTTAGTAACACTCTCTCAGGTTAGTAATACTCTCTCAGTCTAGTAACACTCTCTCAGTTTAGTAACATTCTCTCAGTTTAGTAATATTCTCTCAGTTTAGTAATATTCTCTCAGTTTAGTAATACTCTCTCAGTCTAGTAACACTCTCTCAGTTTAGTAAAACTGTCTCAGTTAAGTAATACTCTCTCAGTTTAGTAATACTCTCTCAGTTTAGTAATATTCTCTCAGTTTAGTAATACTCTCTCAGTTTAGTAATACTCTCTCAGTTTAGTAATATTCTCTCAGTTTAGTAATACTCTCTCAGTTTAGTAATATTCTCTCAGTTTAGTAATATTCTCTCAGTTTAGTAATACTCTCTCAGTTGAGTAATACTCTCTCTGTTTAGTAATACTCTCTCAGTTGAGTAATAATCTCTCCGGTGAGTAATATTCTCTCAGTTGAGTAATACTCTCTCAGTCTAGTAATACTATCTCAGCTCTCTCAGTTTAGTAATATTCTCTCAGTTTAGTAATATTCTCTCAGTTTAGTAATACTCTCTCAGTCTAGTAACACTCTCTCAGTTTAGTGAAACTGTCTCAGTTAAGTAATACTCTCTCAGTTTAGTAATACTCTCTCAGTTTAGTAATATTCTCTCAGTTTAGTAATACTCTCTCGAGTTAGTAACACTCTCTCAGTTTAGTAATACTCTCACAGTTTAGTAATATTCTCTCAGTTTAGTAATACTCTCTCAGGTTAGTAAAACTCTTCCAGTTTAGTAATATTCTCTCAGTTTAGTAATATTCTCTCAGCTCTCTCAGTTTAGTAATACTCTCTCAGTTTAGTAATATTCTCTCAGTTTAGTAATATTCTCTCAGTTTAGTAATATTCTCTCAGTTTAGTAATATTCTCTCTGCTCTCTCAGTTTAGTAATATTCTCCCAGTTTAGTAATATTCTCTCATTTTAGTAATACTCTCTCGGGTTAGTAATACTTTCTCAGTTCAGTAAAATTCTCTCAGTTTAGTAATACTCTCTCAGTTTAGTAATATTTTCTCAGTTTAGTAATATTCTCTCAGTTTAGTAATACTCTCTCAGTTTAGTAAAACTCTCTCAGTTTAGTAATACTCTCTCGGTTGAGTAATACTCTCTCCGTTGAGTAATATTCTATCAGTTTAGTAATACTCTCTCGGTTGAGTAATACTCTCTCAGTCTAGTAACACTCTCTCAGTTGAGTAATACTCTCTCCGTCGAGTAATATTCTCTCAGTTTAGTAATACTCTCTCGGTTGAGTAATACTCTCTCAGTCTAGTAACACTCTCTCAGTTGAGTAATACTCTCTCCGTCGAGTAATATTCTCTCAGTTTAGTAATACTCTCTCAGTTTAGTAATACTCTCTCAGTTTAGTAATACTCAGTTGAGTAATATTGTCTCAGTTGAGTAATACTCTCTCAGTTGAGTAATAATCTCTCCGGTGAGTAATATTCTCTCAGTTGAGTAATACTCTCTCAGTCTAGTAATATTCTCTCAGTTTAGTAATATTCTCTCAGTTTAGTAATTTTCTCTCAGTTTAGTAATACTCTCTCGGGTTAGTAATACTCTCTCAGTTTAGTAAAACTCTCTCAGTCTAGTAACACTCTCTCAGTTTAGTAAAACTGTCTCAGTTAAGTAATACTCTCTCAGTTTAATAACATTCTCTCAGTTTAGTAATATTCTCTCAGTTTAGTAATACTCTCTCAGTCTAGTAATATTCTCTCAGTTTAGTAATATTCTCTCATTTTAGTAATACTCTCTCCGTTTAGTAATACTCTCTCAGTTGAGTAATAATCTCTCCGGTGAGTAATATTCTCTCAGTTGAGTAATACTCTCTCAGTCTAGTAATACTATCTCAGCTCTCTCAGTTGAGTAATAATCTCTCCGGTGAGTAATATTCTCTCAGTTGAGTAATACTCTCTCAGTCTAGTAATACTATCTCAGCTCTCTCAGTTTAGTAATATTCTCTCAGTTTAGTAATATTCTCTCAGTTTAGTAATACTCTCTCAGTCTAGTAACACTCTCTCAGTTTAGTGAAACTGTCTCAGTTAAGTAATACTCTCTCAGTTTAGTAATACTCTCTCAGTTTAGTAATATTCTCTCAGTTTAGTAATACTCTCTCAGTTTAGTAATTTTCTCTCAGTTTAGTAATACTCTCTCGGGTTAGTAATACTCTCTCAGTTTAGTAAAACTCTCTCAGTTTAGTAATACTCTCTCAGTTTAGTAATACTCTCTCAGTCTTGTAATACTCTCTCAGCTCTCTCAGTTTAGTAATACTCTCTCAGTTTAGTAATACTCTCTCCGTTTAGTAATACTCTCTCAGTTGAGTAATAATCTCTCCGGTGAGTAATATTCTCTCAGTTGAGTAATACTCTCTCAGTCTAGTAATACTATCTCAGCTCTCTCAGTTGAGTAATAATCTCTCCGGTGAGTAATATTCTCTCAGTTGAGTAATACTCTCTCAGTCTAGTAATACTATCTCAGCTCTCTCAGTTTAGTAATATTCTCTCAGTTTAGTAATATTCTCTCAGTTTAGTAATACTCTCTCAGTCTAGTAACACTCTCTCAGTTTAGTGAAACTGTCTCAGTTAAGTAATACTCTCTCAGTTTAGTAATACTCTCTCAGTTTAGTAATATTCTCTCAGTTTAGTAATACTCTCTCAGTTTAGTAATTTTCTCTCAGTTTAGTAATACTCTCTCGGGTTAGTAATACTCTCTCAGTTTAGTAAAACTCTCTCAGTTTAGTAATACTCTCTCAGTTTAGTAATACTCTCTCAGTCTTGTAATACTCTCTCAGCTCTCTCAGTTTAGTAATACTCTCTCAGTTTAGTAATACTCTCTCCGTTTAGTAATACTCTCTCAGTTGAGTAATAATCTCTCCGGTGAGTAATATTCTCTCAGTTGAGTAATACTCTCTCAGTCTAGTAATACTATCTCAGCTCTCTCAGTTGAGTAATAATCTCTCCGGTGAGTAATATTCTCTCAGTTGAGTAATACTCTCTCAGCCTAGTAATACTATCTCAGCTCTCTCAGTTTAGTAATATTCTCTCAGTTTAGTAATATTCTCTCAGTTTAGTAATACTCTCTCAGTCTAGTAACACTCTCTCAGTTTAGTGAAACTGTCTCAGTTAAGTAATACTCTCTCAGTTTAGTAATACTCTCTAAGTTTAGTAATATTCTCTCAGTTTAGTAATATTCTCTCAGTTTTGTAATTTTCTCTCAGTTTAGTAATACTCTCTCGGGTTAGTAATACTCTCTCAGTTTAGTAAAACTCTCTCAGTTTAGTAATATTCTCTCAGTTTAGTAATACTCTCTCAGTCTAGTAACACTCTCTCAGTTTAGTAAAACTGTCTCAGTTAAGTAATACTCTCTCAGTTTAGTAATACTCTCTCAGTTTAGTAATATTCTCTCAGTTTAGTAATACTCTCTCAGTTTAGTAATACTCTCTCAGTTTAGTAATACTCAGTTGAGTAATATTGTCTCAATTGAGTAATACTCTCTCAGTTGAGTAATAATCTCTCTGGTGAGTAATATTCTCTCAGTTGAGTAATACTCTCTCAGTCTAGTAGTACTCTCTCAGCTCTCTCAGTTTAGTAATATTCTCTCAGTTTAGTAATATTATCTCAGTTTAGTAATTTTCTCTCAGTTTAGTAATACTCTCTCGGGTTAGTAATACTCTCTCAGTTTAGTAAAACTCTCTCAGTTTAGTAATACTCTCTCAGTTTAGTAATACTCTCTCAGTCTTGTAATACTCTCTCAGCTCTCTCAGTTTAGTAATACTCTCTCAGTTTAGTAACACTCTCTCAGGTTAGTAATACTCTCTCAGTCTAGTAACACTCTCTCAGTTTAGTAACATTCTCTCAGTTTAGTAATATTCTCTCAGTTTAGTAATACTCTCTCAGTCTAGTAACACTCTCTCAGTTTAGTAAAACTGTCTCAGTTAAGTAATACTCTCTCAGTTTAGTAATACTCTCTCAGTTTAGTAATATTCTCTCAGTTTAGTAATACTCTCTCAGTTTAGTAATATTCTCTCAGTTTAGTAATATTCTCTCATTTTAGTAATACTCTCTCCGTTTAGTAATACTCTCTCAGTTGAGTAATAATCTCTCCGGTGAGTAATATTCTCTCAGTTGAGTAATACTATATAAGTCTAGTAATACTCTCTCAGCTCTCTCAGTTTAGTAATATTCTCTCAGTTTAGTAATATTCTCTCAGTTTAGTAATTTTCTCTCAGTTTAGTAATACTCTCGGGTTAGTAATACTCTCTCAGTTTAGTAAAACTCTCTCAGTTTAGTAATACTCTCTCAGTTTAGTAATACTCTCTCAGTCTTGTAATACTCTCTCAGCTCTCTCAGTTTAGTAATACTCTCTCAGTTTAGTAACACTCTCTCAGGTTAGTAATACTCTCTCAGTCTAGTAACACTCTCTCAGTTTAGTAACATTCTCTCAGTTTAGTAATATTCTCTCAGTTTAGTAATACTCTCTCAGTCTAGCAATACTCTCTCAGTTTAGTAAAACTGTCTCAGTTAAGTAATACTCTCTCAGTTTAGTAATATTCTCTCAGTTTAGTAATATTCTCTCAGTTTAGTAATACTCTCTCAGTTTAGTAATATTCTCTCAGTTTAGTAATATTCTCTCAGTTTAGTAATACTCTCTCAGTTTAGTAATACTCTCTCCGTTTAGTAATACTCTCTCAGTTGAGTAATAATCTCTCCGGTGAGTAATATTCTCTCAGTTGAGTAATACTCTCTCAGTCTAGTAATACGATCTCAGCTCTCTCAGTTTAGTAATATTCTCTCAGTTTAGTAATATTCTCTCAGTTTAGTAATACTCTCTCAGTCTAGTAACACTCTCTCAGTTTAGTGAAACTGTCTCAGTTAAGTAATACTCTCTCAGTTTAGTAATACTCTCTCAGTTTAGTAATATTCTCTCAGTTTAGTAATATTCTCTCAGTTTAGTAATTTTCTATCAGTTTAGTAATACTCTCTCGGGTTAGTAATACTCTCTCCGTTTAGTAATACTCTCTCAGTTGAGTAATAATCTCTCCGGTGAGTAATATTCTCTCAGTTGAGTAATACTCTCTCAGTCTAGTAATAATATCTCAGCTCTCTCAGTTGAGTAATAATCTCTCCGGTGAGTAATATTCTCTCAGTTGAGTAATACTCTCTCAGTCTAGTAATACTATCTCAGCTCTCTCAGTTTAGTAATATTCTCTCAGTTTAGTAATATTCTCTCAGTTTAGTAATACTCTCTCAGTCTAGTAACACTCTCTCAGTTTAGTAAAACTGTCTCAGTTAAGTAATACTCTCTCAGTTTAGTAATACTCTCTCAGTTTAGTAATATTCTCTCAGTTTAGTAATACTCTCTCAGTTTAGTAATACTCTCTCAGTTTAGTAATACTCAGTTGAGTAATATTGTCTCAATTGAGTAATACTCTCTCAGTTGAGTAATAATCTCTCTGGTGAGTAATATTCTCTCAGTTGAGTAATACTCTCTCAGTCTAGTAATACTCTCTCAGCTCTCTCAGTTTAGTAATATTCTCTCAGTTTAGTAATATTCTCTCAGTTTAGTAATTTTCTCTCAGTTTAGTAATACTCTCTCGGGTTAGTAATACTCTCTCAGTTTAGTAAAACTCTCTCAGTTTAGTAATACTCTCTCAGTTTAGTAATACTCTCTCAGTCTAGTAAGACTCTCTCAGTTTAGTAAAACTGTCTCAGTTAAGTAATACTCTCTCAGTTTAGTAATACTCTCTCCGTTTAGTAATATTCTCTCAGTTTAGTAATACTCTCTCAGTTTAGTAATACTCTCTCAGTTTAGTAATACTCAGTTGAGTAATATTGTCTCAATTGAGTAATACTCTCTCAGTTGAGTAATAATCTCTCTGGTGAGTAATATTCTCTCAGTTGAGTAATACTCTCTCAGTCTAGTAATACTCTCTCAGCTCTCTCAGTTTAGTAATATTCTCTCAGTTTAGTAATATTCTCTCAGTTTAGTAATTTTCTCTCAGTTTAGTAATACTCTCTCGGGTTAGTAATACTCTCTCAGTTTAGTAAAACTCTCTCAGTTTAGTAATACTCTCTCAGTTTAGTAATACTCTCTCAGTCTTGTAATACTCTCTCAGCTCTCTCAGTTTAGTAATACTCTCTCAGTTTAGTAACACTCTCTCAGGTTAGTAATACTCTCTCAGTTTAGTAACATTCTCTCAGTTTAGTAACATTCTCTCAGTTTAGTAATATTCTCTCAGTTTAGTAATACTCTCTCAGTCTAGTAACACTCTCTCAGTTTAGTAAAACTGTCTCAGTTAAGTAATACTCTCTCAGTTTAGTAATACTCTCTCAGTTTAGTAATATTCTCTCAGTTTAGTAATACTCTCTCAGTTTAGTAATATTCTCTCAGTTTAGTAATATTCTCTCATTTTAGTAATACTCTCTCCGTTTAGTAATACTCTCTCAGTTGAGTAATACTCTCTCCGGTGAGTAATATTCTCTCAGTTGAGTAATACTATATAAGTCTAGTAATAATCTCTCAGCTCTCTCAGTTTAGTAATATTCTCTCAGTTTAGTAATATTCTCTCAGTTTAGTAATTCTCTCTCAGTTTAGTAATACTCTCTCAGTTGAGTAATAATCTCTCCGGTGAGTAATATTCTCTCAGTTGAGTAATACTCTCTCAGCTCTCTCAGTTTAGTAATATTCTCTCAGTTTAGTAATATTCTCTCAGTTTAGTAATACTCTCTCAGTCTAGTAACACTCTCTCAGTTTAGTGAAACTGTCTCAGTTAAGTAATACTCTCTCAGTTTAGTAATGCTCTCTCAGTTTAGTAATATTCTCTCAGTTTAGTAATACTCTCTCGAGTTAGTAACACTCTCTCAGTTTAGTAATATTCTCTCAGTTTAGTAATATTCTCTCAAATCTCTCAGTTTAGTAAAACTCTCTCAGTCTTGTAATACTCTCTCAGCTCTCTCAGTTTAGTAATACTCTCTCAGTTTAGTAACACTCTCTCAGTTTAGTAATATTCTCTCAGTTTAGTAATACTCTCTCAGTCTAGTAACACTCTCTCAGTTTAGTAAAACTGTCTCAGTTAAGTAATACTCTCTCAGTTTAGTAATACTCTCTCAGTTTAGTAATATTCTCTCAGTTTAGTAATACTCTCTCAGTTTAGTAATATTCTCTCAGTTTAGTAATATTCTCTCAGTTTAGTAATATTCTCTCAGTTTAGTAATTCTCTCTCAGTTTAGTAATACTCTCTCAGTTGAGTAATAATCTCTCCGGTGAGTAATATTCTCTCAGTTGAGTAATACTCTCTCAGCTCTCTCAGTTTAGTAATATTCTCTCAGTTTAGTAATATTCTCTCAGTTTAGTAATACTCTCTCAGTCTAGTAACACTCTCTCAGTTTAGTGAAACTGTCTCAGTTAAGTAATACTCTCTCAGTTTAGTAATGCTCTCTCAGTTTAGTAATATTCTCTCAGTTTAGTAATACTCTCTCGAGTTAGTAACACTCTCTCAGTTTAGTAATATTCTCTCAGTTTAGTAATATTCTCTCAAATCTCTCAGTCTTGTAATACTCTCTCAGTCTTGTAATACTCTCTGCTCTCTCAGTTTAGTAATACTCTCTCAGTTTAGTAACACTCTCTCAGTTTAGTAATATTCTCTCAGTTTAGTAATACTCTCTCAGTCTAGTAACACTCTCTCAGTTTAGTAAAACTGTCTCAGTTAAGTAATACTCTCTCAGTTTAGTAATACTCTCTCAGTTTAGTAATATTCTCTCAGTTTAGTAATACTCTCTCAGTTTAGTAATATTCTCTCAGTTTAGTAATATTCTCTCAGTTTAGTAATACTCTCTCAGTCTAGTAACACTCTCTCAGTTTAGTGAAACTGTCTCAGTTAAGTAATACTCTCTCAGTTTAGTAATACTCTCACAGTTTAGTAATATTCTCTCAGTTTAGTAATACTCTCTCAGGTTAGTAAAACTCTTCCAGTTTAGTAATATTCTCTCAGTTTAGTAATATTCTCTCAGCTCTCTCAGTTTAGTAATACTCTCTCAGTTTAGTAATATTCTCTCAGTTTAGTAATATTCTCTCAGTTTAGTAATATTCTCTCAGTTTAGTAATATTCTCTCTGCTCTCTCAGTTTAGTAATATTCTCAAGGTTAGTAATATTCTCTCATTTTAGTAATAATCTCTCGGGTTAGTAATACTCTCTCAGTTCAGTAAAATTCTCTCAGTTTAGTAATACTCTCTCAGTTTAGTAATATTCTCTCAGTTTAGTAATACTCTCTCAGTTTAGTAATACTCTCTCAGTTTAGTAATACTATCTCGGTTGAGTAATACTCTCTCCGTTGAGTAATATTCTATCAGTTTAGTAATACTCTCTCGGTTGAGTAATACTCTCTCAGTCTAGTAACACTCTCTCAGTTGAGTAATACTCTCTCCGTTGAGTAATATTCTCTCAGTTTAGTAATACTCTCTCAGTTTAGTAATACTCTCTCAGTTTAGTAATACTCAGTTGAGTAATATTGTCTCAGTTGAGTAATACTCTCTCAGTTGAGTAATAATCTCTCCGGTGAGTAATATTCTCTCAGTTGAGTAATACTCTCTCAGTCTAGTAATACTCTCTCAGCTCTCTCAGTTTAGTAATATTCTCTCAGTTTAGTAATATTCTCTCAGTTTAGTAATTTTCTCTCAGTTTAGTAATACTCTCTCAGCTCTCTCAGTTTAGTAATACTCTCTCAGTTTAGTAATACTCTCTCAGGTTAGTAATACTCTCTCAGTCTAGTAACACTCTCTCAGTTTAGTAACATTCTCTCAGTTTAGTAATATTCTCTCAGTTTAGTAATACTCTCTCAGTCTAGCAATACTCTCTCAGTTTAGTAAAACTGTCTCAGTTAAGTAATACTCTCTCAGTTTAGTAATACTCTCTCAGTTTAGTAATATTCTCTCAGTTTAGTAATACTCTCTCAGTTTAGTAATATTCTCTCAGTTTAGTAATATTCTCTCAGTTTAGTAATACTCTCTCAGTTTAGTAATACTCTCTCCGTTTAGTAATACTCTCTCAGTTGAGTAATAATCTCTCCGGTGAGTAATATTCTCTCAGTTGAGTAATACTCTCTCAGTCTAGTAATACGATCTCAGCTCTCTCAGTTTAGTAATATTCTCTCAGTTTAGTAATATTCTCTCAGTTTAGTAATACTCTCTCAGTCTAGTAACACTCTCTCAGTTTAGTGAAACTGTCTCAGTTAAGTAATACTCTCTCAGTTTAGTAATACTCTCTCAGTTTAGTAATATTCTCTCAGTTTAGTAATATTCTCTCAGTTTAGTAATTTTCTCTCAGTTTAGTAATACTCTCTCGGGTTAGTAATACTCTCTCCGTTTAGTAATACTCTCTCAGCTGAGTAATAATCTCTCCGGTGAGTAATATTCTCTCAGTTGAGTAATACTCTCTCAGTCTAGTAATAATATCTCAGCTCTCTCAGTTGAGTAATAATCTCTCCGGTGAGTAATATTCTCTCAGTTGAGTAATACTCTCTCAGTCTAGTAATACTATCTCAGCTCTCTCAGTTTAGTAATATTCTCTCAGTTTAGTAATATTCTCTCAGTTTAGTAATACTCTCTCAGTCTAGTAACACTCTCTCAGTTTAGTAAAACTGTCTCAGTTAAGTAATACTCTCTCAGTTTAGTAATACTCTCTCAGTTTAGTAATATTCTCTCAGTTTAGTAATACTCTCTCAGTTTAGTAATACTCTCTCAGTTTAGTAATACTCAGTTGAGTAATATTGTCTCAATTGAGTAATACTCTCTCAGTTGAGTAATAATCTCTCTGGTGAGTAATATTCTCTCAGTTGAGTAATACTCTCTCAGTCTAGTAATACTCTCTCAGCTCTCTCAGTTTAGTAATATTCTCTCAGTTTAGTAATATTCTCTCAGTTTAGTAATTTTCTTTCAGTTTAGTAATACTCTCTCGGGTTAGTAATACTCTCTCAGTTTAGTAAAACTCTCTCAGTTTAGTAATACTCTCTCAGTTTAGTAATACTCTCTCAGTCTAGTAACACTCTCTCAGTTTAGTAAAACTGTCTCAGTTAAGTAATACTCTCTCAGTTTAGTAATACTCTCTCCGTTTAGTAATATTCTCTCAGTTTAGTAATACTCTCTCAGTTTAGTAATACTCTCTCAGTTTAGTAATACTCAGTTGAGTAATATTGTCTCAATTGAGTAATACTCTCTCAGTTGAGTAATAATCTCTCTGGTGAGTAATATTCTCTCAGTTGAGTAATACTCTCTCAGTCTAGTAATACTCTCTCAGCTCTCTCAGTTTAGTAATATTCTCTCAGTTTAGTAATATTCTCTCAGTTTAGTAATTTTCTCTCAGTTTAGTAATACTCTCTCGGGTTAGTAATACTCTCTCAGTTTAGTAAAACTCTCTCAGTTTAGTAATACTCTCTCAGTTTAGTAATACTCTCTCAGTCTTGTAATACTCTCTCAGCTCTCTCAGTTTAGTAATACTCTCTCAGTTTAGTAACACTCTCTCAGGTTAGTAATACTCTCTCAGTCTAGTAACACTCTCTCAGTTTAGTAACATTCTCTCAGTTTAGTAATATTCTCTCAGTTTAGTAATACTCTCTCAGTCTAGTAACACTCTCTCAGTTTAGTAAAACTGTCTCAGTTAAGTAATACTCTCTCAGTTTAGTAATACTCTCTCAGTTTAGTAATATTCTCTCAGTTTAGTAATACTCTCTCAGTTTAGTAATATTCTCTCAGTTTAGTAATATTCTCTCATTTTAGTAATACTCTCTCCGTTTAGTAATACTCTCTCAGTTGAGTAATAATCTCTCCGGTGAGTAATATTCTCTCAGTTGAGTAATACTATATAAGTCTAGTAATACTCTCTCAGCTCTCTCAGTTTAGTAATATTCTCTCAGTTTAGTAATATTCTCTCAGTTTAGTAATTTTCTCTCAGTTTAGTAATACTCTCGGGTTAGTAATACTCTCTCAGTTTAGTAAAACTCTCTCAGTTTAGTAATACTCTCTCAGTTTAGTAATACTCTCTCAGTCTTGTAATACTCTCTCAGCTCTCTCAGTTTAGTAATACTCTCTCAGTTTAGTAATACTCTCTCAGTTTAGTAATACTCTCTCAGTCTAGTAACACTCTCTCAGTTTAGTAACATTCTCTCAGTTTAGTAATATTCTCTCAGTTTAGTAATACTCTCTCAGTCTAGTAACACTCTCTCAGTTTAGTAAAACTGTCTCAGTTAAGTAATACTCTCTCAGTTTAGTAATATTCTCTCAGTTTAGTAATACTCTCTCAGTTTAGTAATATTCTCTCAGTTTAGTAATATTCTCTCAGTTTAGTAATTCTCTCTCAGTTTAGTAATACTCTCTCAGTTGAGTAATAATCTCTCCGGTGAGTAATATTCTCTCAGTTGAGTAATACTCTCTCAGCTCTCTCAGTTTAGTAATACTCTCTCAGTTTAGTAATATTCTCTCAGTTTAGTAATACTCTCTCAGTCTAGTAACACTCTCTCAGTTTAGTGAAACTGTCTCAGTTAAGTAATACTCTCTCAGTTTAGTAATGCTCTCTCAGTTTAGTAATATTCTCTCAGTTTAGTAATATTCTCTCAAATCTCTCAGTTTAGTAAAACTCTCTCAGTCTTGTAATACTCTCTGCTCTCTCAGTTTAGTAATACTCTCTCAGTTTAGTAACACTCTCTCAGTTTAGTAATACTCTCTCAGTTTAGTAATACTCTCTCAGTTTAGTAACATTCTCTCAGTTTAGTAATATTCTCTCAGTTTAGTAATACTCTCTCAGTCTAGTAACACTCTCTCAGTTTAGTAAAACTGTCTCAGTTAAGTAATACTCTCTCAGTTTAGTAATACTCTCTCAGTTTAGTAATATTCTCTCAGTTTAGTAATACTCTCTCAGTTTAGTAATATTCTCTCAGTTTAGTAATATTCTCTCAGTTTAGTAATACTCTCTCAGTCTAGTAACACTCTCTCAGTTTAGTGAAACTGTCTCAGTTAAGTAATACTCTCTCAGTTTAGTAATACTCTCACAGTTTAGTAATATTCTCTCAGTTTAGTAATACTCTCTCAGGTTAGTAAAACTCTTCCAGTTTAGTAATATTCTCTCAGTTTAGTAATATTCTCTCAGCTCTCTCAGTTTAGTAATACTCTCTCAGTTTAGTAATATTCTCTCAGTTTAGTAATATTCTCTCAGTTTAGTAATATTCTCTCAGTTTAGTAATATTCTCTCTGCTCTCTCAGTTTAGTAATATTCTCAAGGTTAGTAATATTCTCTCATTTTAGTAATAATCTCTCGGGTTAGTAATACTCTCTCAGTTCAGTAAAATTCTCTCAGTTTAGTAATACTCTCTCAGTTTAGTAATATTCTCTCAGTTTAGTAATATTCTCTCAGTTTAGTAATACTCTCTCAGTTTAGTAATACTCTCTCAGTTTAGTAATACTATCTCGGTTGAGTAATACTCTCTCCGTTGAGTAATATTCTATCAGTTTAGTAATACTCTCTCGGTTGAGTAATACTCTCTCAGTCTAGTAACACTCTCTCAGTTGAGTAATACTCTCTCCGTTGAGTAATATTCTCTCAGTTTAGTAATACTCTCTCAGTTTAGTAATACTCTCTCAGTTTAGTAATACTCAGTTGAGTAATATTGTCTCAGTTGAGTAATACTCTCTCAGTTGAGTAATAATCTCTCCGGTGAGTAATATTCTCTCAGTTGAGTAATACTCTCTCAGTCTAGTAATACTCTCTCAGCTCTCTCAGTTTAGTAATATTCTCTCAGTTTAGTAATATTCTCTCAGTTTAGTAATTTTCTCTCAGTTTAGTAATACTCTCTCAGCTCTCTCAGTTTAGTAATACTCTCTCAGTTTAGTAATACTCTCTCAGGTTAGTAATACTCTCTCAGTCTAGTAACACTCTCTCAGTTTAGTAACATTCTCTCAGTTTAGTAATATTCTCTCAGTTTAGTAATACTCTCTCAGTCTAGTAATACTCTCTCAGTTTAGTAAAACTGTCTCAGTTAAGTAATACTCTCTCAGTTTAGTAATACTCTCTCAGTTTAGTAATATTCTCTCAGTTTAGTAATACTCTCTCAGTTTAGTAATATTCTCTCAGTTTAGTAATATTCTCTCAGTTTAGTAATACTCTCTCAGTTTAGTAATACTCTCTCCGTTTAGTAATACTCTCTCAGTTGAGTAATAATCTCTCCGGTGAGTAATATTCTCTCAGTTTAGTAATACTCTCTCAGTCTAGTAATACGATCTCAGCTCTCTCAGTTTAGTAATATTCTCTCAGTTTAGTAATATTCTCTCAGTTTAGTAATACTCTCTCAGTCTAGTAACACTCTCTCAGTTTAGTGAAACTGTCTCAGTTAAGTAATACTCTCAGTTTAGTAATACTCTCTCAGTTTAGTAATATTCTCTCAGTTTAGTAATATTCTCTCAGTTTAGTAATTTTCTCTCAGTTTAGTAATACTCTCTCGGGTTAGTAATACTCTCTCCGTTTAGTAATACTCTCTCAGTTGAGTAATAATCTCTCCGGTGAGTAATATTCTCTCAGTTGAGTAATACTCTCTCAGTCTAGTAATAATATCTCAGCTCTCTCAGTTGAGTAATAATCTCTCCGGTGAGTAATATTCTCTCAGTTGAGTAATACTCTCTCAGTCTAGTAATACTATCTCAGCTCTCTCAGTTTAGTAATATTCTCTCAGTTTAGTAATATTCTCTCAGTTTAGTAATACTCTCTCAGTCTAGTAACACTCTCTCAGTTTAGTAAAACTGTCTCAGTTAAGTAATACTCTCTCAGTTTAGTAATACTCTCTCAGTTTAGTAATATTCTCTCAGTTTAGTAATACTCTCTCAGTTTAGTAATACTCTCTCAGTTTAGTAATATTCTCTCAGTTTAGTAATATTCTCTCAGTTTAGTAATACTCTCTCAGTTTAGTAATACTCTCTCCGTTTAGTAATACTCTCTCAGTTGAGTAATAATCTCTCCGGTGAGTAATATTCTCTCAGTTGAGTAATACTCTCTCAGTCTAGTAATACTATCTCAGCTCTCTCAGTTTAGTAATATTCTCTCAGTTTAGTAATATTCTCTCAGTTTAGTAATACTCTCTCAGTCTAGTAACACTCTCTCAGTTTAGTAAAACTGTCTCAGTTAAGTAATACTCTCTCAGTTTAGTAATACTCTCTCAGTTTAGTAATATTCTCTCAGTTTAGTAATACTCTCTCAGTTTAGTAATACTCTCTCAGTTTAGTAATACTCAGTTGAGTAATATTGTCTCAATTGAGTAATACTCTCTCAGTTGAGTAATAATCTCTCTGGTGAGTAATATTCTCTCAGTTGAGTAATACTCTCTCAGTCTAGTAATACTCTCTCAGCTCTCTCAGTTTAGTAATATTCTCTCAGTTTAGTAATATTCTCTCAGTTTAGTAATTTTCTTTCAGCTCTCTCAGTTTAGTAATACTCTCTCAGTTTAGTAAAACTCTCTCAGTTTAGTAATACTCTCTCAGTTTAGTAATACTCTCTCAGTCTAGTAACACTCTCTCAGTTTAGTAAAACTGTCTCAGTTAAGTAATACTCTCTCAGTTTAGTAATACTCTCTCCGTTTAGTAATATTCTCTCAGTTTAGTAATACTCTCTCAGTTTAGTAATACTCTCTCAGTTTAGTAATACTCAGTTGAGTAATATTGTCTCAATTGAGTAATACTCTCTCAGTTGAGTAATAATCTCTCTGGTGAGTAATATTCTCTCAGTTGAGTAATACTCTCTCAGTCTAGTAATACTCTCTCAGCTCTCTCAGTTTAGTAATATTCTCTCAGTTTAGTAATATTCTCTCAGTTTAGTAATTTTCTCTCAGTTTAGTAATACTCTCTCGGGTTAGTAATACTCTCTCAGTTTAGTAAAACTCTCTCAGTTTAGTAATACTCTCTCAGTTTAGTAATACTCTCTCAGTCTTGTAATACTCTCTCAGCTCTCTCAGTTTAGTAATACTCTCTCAGTTTAGTAACACTCTCTCAGGTTAGTAATACTCTCTCAGTCTAGTAACACTCTCTCAGTTTAGTAACATTCTCTCAGTTTAGTAATATTCTCTCAGTTTAGTAATACTCTCTCAGTCTAGTAACACTCTCTCAGTTTAGTAAAACTGTCTCAGTTAAGTAATACTCTCTCAGTTTAGTAATACTCTCTCAGTTTAGTAATATTCTCTCAGTTTAGTAATACTCTCTCAGTTTAGTAATATTCTCTCAGTTTAGTAATATTCTCTCATTTTAGTAATACTCTCTCCGTTTAGTAATACTCTCTCAGTTGAGTAATAATCTCTCCGGTGAGTAATATTCTCTCAGTTGAGTAATACTATATAAGTCTAGTAATACTCTCTCAGCTCTCTCAGTTTAGTAATATTCTCTCAGTTTAGTAATATTCTCTCAGTTTAGTAATTTTCTCTCAGTTTAGTAATACTCTCGGGTTAGTAATACTCTCTCAGTTTAGTAAAACTCTCTCAGTTTAGTAATACTCTCTCAGTTTAGTAATACTCTCTCAGTCTTGTAATACTCTCTCAGCTCTCTCAGTTTAGTAATACTCTCTCAGTTTAGTAATACTCTCTCAGTTTAGTAATACTCTCTCAGTCTAGTAACACTCTCTCAGTTTAGTAACATTCTCTCAGTTTAGTAATATTCTCTCAGTTTAGTAATACTCTCTCAGTCTAGTAACACTCTCTCAGTTTAGTAAAACTGTCTCAGTTAAGTAATACTCTCTCAGTTTAGTAATATTCTCTCAGTTTAGTAATACTCTCTCAGTTTAGTAATATTCTCTCAGTTTAGTAATATTCTCTCAGTTTAGTAATTCTCTCTCAGTTTAGTAATACTCTCTCAGTTGAGTAATAATCTCTCCGGTGAGTAATATTCTCTCAGTTGAGTAATACTCTCTCAGCTCTCTCAGTTTAGTAATATTCTCTCAGTTTAGTAATATTCTCTCAGTTTAGTAATACTCTCTCAGTCTAGTAACACTCTCTCAGTTTAGTGAAACTGTCTCAGTTAAGTAATACTCTCTCAGTTTAGTAATGCTCTCTCAGTTTAGTAATATTCTCTCAGTTTAGTAATACTCTCTCGAGTTAGTAACACTCTCTCAGTTTAGTAATATTCTCTCAGTTTAGTAATATTCTCTCAAATCTCTCAGTTTAGTAAAACTCTCTCAGTCTTGTAATACTCTCTGCTCTCTCAGTTTAGTAATACTCTCTCAGTTTAGTAACACTCTCTCAGGTTAGTAATACTCTCTCAGTCTAGTAACACTCTCTCAGTTTAGTAACATTCTCTCAGTTTAGTAATATTCTCTCAGTTTAGTAATACTCTCTCAGTCTAGTAACACTCTCTCAGTTTAGTAAAACTGTCTCAGTTAAGTAATACTCTCTCAGTTTAGTAATACTCTCTCAGTTTAGTAATATTCTCTCAGTTTAGTAATACTCTCTCAGTTTAGTAATATTCTCTCAGTTTAGTAATATTCTCTCAGTTTAGTAATACTCTCTCAGTCTAGTAACACTCTCTCAGTTTAGTGAAACTGTCTCAGTTAAGTAATACTCTCTCAGTTTAGTAATACTCTCACAGTTTAGTAATATTCTCTCAGTTTAGTAATACTCTCTCAGGTTAGTAAAACTCTTCCAGTTTAGTAATATTCTCTCAGTTTAGTAATATTCTCTCAGCTCTCTCAGTTTAGTAATACTCTTTCAGTTTAGTAATATTCTATCAGTTTAGTAATATTCTCTCAGTTTAGTAATATTCTCTCAGTTTAGTAATATTCTCTCTGCTCTCTCAGTTTAGTAATATTCTCCCAGTTTAGTAATATTCTCTCATTTTAGTAATACTCTCTCGGGTTAGTAATACTCTCTCAGTTCAGTAAAATTCTCTCAGTTTAGTAATACTCTCTCAGTTTAGTAATATTCTCTCAGTTTAGTAATATTCTCTCAGTTTAGTAATACTCTCTCAGTTTAGTAATACTCTCTCAGTTTAGTAATACTATCTCGGTTGAGTAATACTCTCTCCGTTGAGTAATATTCTATCAGTTTAGTAATACTCTCTCGGTTGAGTAATACTCTCTCAGTCTAGTAACACTCTCTCAGTTGAGTAATACTCTCTCCGTTGAGTAATATTCTCTCAGTTTAGTAATACTCTCTCAGTTTAGTAATACTCTCTCAGTTTAGTAATACTCAGTTGAGTAATATTGTCTCAGTTGAGTAATACTCTCTCAGTTGAGTAATAATCTCTCCGGTGAGTAATATTCTCTCAGTTGAGTAATACTCTCTCAGTCTAGTAATACTCTCTCAGCTCTCTCAGTTTAGTAATATTCTCTCAGTTTAGTAATATTCTCTCAGTTTAGTAATTTTCTCTCAGTTTAGTAATACTCTCTCGGGTTAGTAATACTCTCTCAGTTTAGTAAAACTCCGTCAGTTTAGTAATACTCTCTCAGTTTAGTAATACTCTCTCAGTCTTGTAATACTCTCTCAGCTCTCTCAGTTTAGTAATACTCTCTCAGTTTAGTAACACTCTCTCAGGTTAGTAATACTCTCTCAGTCTAGTAACACTCTCTCAGTTTAATAACATTCTCTCAGTTTAGTAATATTCTCTCAGTTTAGTAATACTCTCTCAGTCTAGTAACACTCTCTCAGTTTAGTAAAACTGTCTCAGTTAAGTAATACCCTCTCAGTTTAGTAATACTCTCTCAGTTTAGTAATATTCTCTCAGTTTAGTAATACTCTCTCAGTTTAGTAATATTCTCTCAGTTCAGTAATACTCTCTCAGTTTAGTAATACTCTCTCCGTTTAGTAATACTCTCTCAGTTGAGTAATAATCTCTCCGGTGAGTAATATTCTCTCAGTTGAGTAATACTCTCTCAGTCTAGTAATACTATCTCAGCTCTCTCAGTTGAGTAATAATCTCTCCGGTTAGTAATATTCTCTCAGTTTAGTAATACTCTCTCAGTCTAGTAATACTATCTCAGCTCTCTCAGTTTAGTAATATTCTCGCAGTTTAGTAATATTCTCTCAGTTTAGTAATACTCTCTCAGTCTAGTAACACTCTCTCAGTTTAGTAAAACTGTCTCAGTTAAGTAATACTCTCTCAGTTTAGTAATACTCTCTCAGTTTAGTAATATTCTCTCAGTTTAGTAATATTCTCTCAGTTTAGTAATATTCTCTCAGTTTAGTAAAATTCTCTCAGTTTAGTAATACTCTCTCAGTTTAGTAATACTCTCTCAGTCTTGTAATACTCTCTCAGCTCTCTCAGTTTAGTAATACTCTCTCAGTTTAGTAACACTGTCTCAGGTTAGTAATACTCTCTCAGTCTAGTAACACTCTCTCAGATTAGTAACATTCTCTCAGTTTAGTAATATTCTCTCAGTTTAGTAATACTCTCTCAGTCTAGTAACACTCTCTCAGTTTAGTAAAACTGTCTCAGTTAAGTAATACTCTCTCAGTTTAGTAATACTCTCTCAGTTTAGTAATATTCTCTCAGTTTAGTAATACTCTCTCAGTTTAGTAATATTCTCTCAGTTTAGTAATACTCTCTCAGTTTAGTAATACTCTCTCCGTTTAGTAATACTCTCTCAGTTGAGTAATAATCTCTCCGGTGAGTAATATTCTCTCAGTTGAGTAATACTCTCTCAGTCTAGTAATACTATCTCAGCTCTCTCAGTTTAGTAATATTCTCTCAGTTTAGTAATATTCTCTCAGTTTAGTAATACTCTCTCAGTCTAGTAACACTCTCTCAGTTTAGTGAAACTGTCTCAGTTAAGTAATACTCTCTCAGTTTAGTAATACTCTCTCAGTTTAGTAATATTCTCTCAGTTTAGCAATACTCTCTCGAGTTAGTAACACTCTCTCAGTTTAGTAATACTCTCTCAGGTTAGTAAAACTCTTCCAGTTTAGTAATATTCTCTCAGTTTAGTAATATTCTCTCAGCTCTCTCAGTTTAGTAATACTCTCTCAGTTTAGTAATATTCTCTCAGTTTAGTAATATTCTCTCAGTTTAGTAATATTCTCTCAGTTTAGTAATATTCTCTCTCAGTTTAGTAATATTCTCTCAGTTTAGTAATATTCTCTCATTTTAGTAATATTCTCTCAGTTTAGTAATACTCTCTCGGGTTAGTAATACTCTCTCAGTTTAGTAAAATTCTCTCAGTTTAGTAATACTCTCTCAGTTTAGTAATATTCTCTCATTTTAGTAATACTCTCTCAGTTTAGTAATATTCTCTCAGTTTAGTAATATTCTCTCAGTTTAGTAATACTCTCTCAGTTTAGTAATACTCTCTCCGTTTAGTAATACTCTCTCAGTTGAGTAATAATCTCTCCGGTGAGTAATATTCTCTCAGTTGAGTAATACTCTCTCAGTCTAGTAATACTATCTCAGCTTTCTCAGTTTAGTAATATTCTCTCAGTTTAGTAATATTCTCTCAGTTTAGTAATACTCTCTCAGTCTAGTAACACTCTCTCAGTTTAGTGAAACTGTCTCAGTTAAGTAATACTCTCTCAGTTTAGTAATACTCTCACAGTTTAGTAATATTCTCTCAGTTTTGTAATACTCTCTCAGGTTAGTAAAACTCTTCCAGTTTAGTAATATTCTCTCAGTTTAGTAATATTCTCTCAGCTCTCTCAGTTTAGTAATACTCTCTCAGTTTAGTAATATTCTCTCAGTTTAGTAATATTCTCTCAGTTTAGTAATATTCTCTCTGCTCTCTCAGTTTAGTAATATTCTCCCAGTTTAGTAATATTCTCTCATTTTAGTAATACTCTCTCGGGTTAGTAATACTCTCTCGGTTGAGTAATACTCTCTCCGTTGAGTAATATTCTATCAGTTTAATAATACTCTCTTGGTTGAGTAATACTCTCTCAGTCTAGTAACACTCTCTCAGTTGAGTAATACTCTCTCCGTTGAGTAATATTCTCTCAGTTTAGTAATACTCTCTCAGTTTAGTAATACTCTCTCAGTTTAGTAATACTCAGTTGAGTAATATTGTCTCAGTTTAGTAATACTCTCTCAGTTGAGTAATAATCTCTCCGGTGAGTAATATTCTCTCAGTTGAGTAATACTCTCTCAGTCTAGTAATACTATCTCAGCTCTCTCAGTTTAGTAATATTCTCTCAGTTTAGTAATATTCTCTCAGTTTAGTAATACTCTCTCAGTCTAGTAACACTCTCTCAGTTTAGTGAAACTGTCTCAGTTAAGTAATACTCTCTCAGTTTAGTAATACTCTCTCAGTTTAGTAATATTCTCTCAGTTTAGTAATACTCTCTCGAGTTAGTAACACTCTCTCAGTTTAGTAATACTCTCTCAGGTTAGTAAAACTCTTCCAGTTTAGTAATATTCTCTCAGTTTAGTAATATTCTCTCAGCTCTCTCAGTTTAGTAATACTCTCTCAGTTTAGTAATATTCTCTCAGTTTAGTAATATTCTCTCAGTTTAGTAATATTCTCTCAGTTTAGTAATATTCTCTCTGCTCTCTCAGTTTAGTAATATTCTCCCAGTTTAGTAATACTCTCTCAGTTTAGTAATACTCTCTCGGGTTAGTAATACTCTCTCAGTTTAGTAAAATTCTCTCCGTTTAGTAATACTCTCTCAGTTTAGTAATACTCTCTCCGTTTAGTAATACTCTCTCATTTGAGTAATAATCTCTCCGGTGAGTAATATTCTCTCAGTTGAGTAATACTCTCTCAGTCTAGTAATACTATCTCAGCTCTCTCAGTTTAGTAATATTCTCTCAGTTTAGTAATATTCTCTCAGTTTAGTAATACTCTCTCAGTCTAGTAACACTCTCTCAGTTTAGTGAAACTGTCTCAGTTAAGTAATACTCTCTCAGTTTAGTAATACTCTCACAGTTTAGTAATATTCTCTCAGTTTAGTAATACTCTCTCAGGTTAGTAAAACTCTTCCAGTTTAGTAATATTCTCTCAGTTTAGTAATATTCTCTCACTCTCTCAGTTTAGTAATACTCTCTCAGTTTAGTAATATTCTCTCAGTTTAGTAATACTCTCTCAGTTTAGTAATATTCTCTCAGTTTAGTAATATTCTCTCTGCTCTCTCAGTTTAGTAATATTCTCCCAGTTTAGTAATATTCTCTCATTTTAGTAATACTCTCTCGGGTTAGTAATACTCTCTCAGTTCAGTAAAATTCTCTCAGTTTAGTAATACTCTCTCAGTTTAGTAATATTCTCTCAGTTTAGTAATATTCTCTCAGTTTAGTAATATTCTCTCAGTTTAGTAATACTCTCTCAGTTTAGTAATATTCTCTCTCAGTTTAGTAATATTCTCCCAGTTTAGTAATATTCTCTCATTTTAGTAATACTCTCTCGGGTTAGTAATACTCTCTCGGTTGAGTAATACTCTCTCCGTTGAGTAATATTCTATCAGTTTAGTAATACTCTCTTGGTTGAGTAATACTCTCTCAGTCTAGTAACACTCTCTCAGTTGAGTAATACTCTCTCCGTTGAGTAATATTCTCTCAGTTTAGTAATACTCTCTCAGTTTAGTAATACTCTCTCAGTTTAGTAATACTCAGTTGAGTAATATTGTCTCAGTTTAGTAATACTCTCTCAGTTGAGTAATAATCTCTCCGGTGAGTAATATTCTCTCAGTTGAGTAATACTCTCTCAGTCTAGTAATACTATCTCAGCTCTCTCAGTTTAGTAATATTCTCTCAGTTTAGTAATATTCTCTCAGTTTAGTAATACTCTCTCAGTCTAGTAACACTCTCTCAGTTTAGTGAAACTGTCTCAGTTAAGTAATACTCTCTCAGTTTAGTAATACTCTCTCAGTTTAGTAATATTCTCTCAGTTTAGTAATACTCTCTCGAGTTAGTAACACTCTCTCAGTTTAGTAATACTCTCTCAGGTTAGTAAAACTCTTCCAGTTTAGTAATATTCTCTCAGTTTAGTAATATTCTCTCAGCTCTCTCAGTTTAGTAATACTCTCTCAGTTTAGTAATATTCTCTCAGTTTAGTAATATTCTCTCAGTTTAGTAATATTCTCTCAGTTTAGTAATATTCTCTCAGTTTAGTAATATTCTCTCTGCTCTCTCAGTTTAGTAATATTCTCCCTCAGTTTAGTAATACTCTCTCGGGTTAGTAATACTCTCTCAGTTTAGTAAAATTCTCTCAGTTTAGTAATACTCTCTCAGTTTAGTAATACTCTCTCCGTTTAGTAATACTCTCTCATTTGAGTAATAATCTCTCCGGTGAGTAATATTCTCTCAGTTGAGTAATACTCTCTCAGTCTAGTAATACTATCTCAGCTCTCTCAGTTTAGTAATATTCTCTCAGTTTAGTAATATTCTCTCAGTTTAGTAATACTCTCTCAGTCTAGTAACACTCTCTCAGTTTAGTGAAACTGTCTCAGTTAAGTAATACTCTCTCAGTTTAGTAATACTCTCACAGTTTAGTAATATTCTCTCAGTTTAGTAATACTCTCTCAGGTTAGTAAAACTCTTCCAGTTTAGTAATATTCTCTCAGTTTAGTAATATTCTCTCAGCTCTCTCAGTTTAGTAATACTCTCTCAGTTTAGTAATATTCTCTCAGTTTAGTAATATTCTCTCAGTTTAGTAATATTCTCTCAGTTTAGTAATATTCTCTCTGCTCTCTCAGTTTAGTAATATTCTCCCAGTTTAGTAATATTCTCTCATTTTAGTAATACTCTCTCGGGTTAGTAATACTCTCTCAGTTCAGTAAAATTCTCTCAGTTTAGTAATACTCTCTCAGTTTAGTAATATTCTCTCAGTTTAGAAATATTCTCTCAGTTTAGTAATACTCTCTCAGTTTAGTAATACTCTCTCAGTTTAGTAATACTATCTCGGTTGAGTAATACTCTCTCCGTTGAGTAATATTCTATCAGTTTAGTAATACTCTCTCGGTTGAGTAATACTCTCTCAGTCTAGTAACACTCTCTCAGTTGAGTAATACTCTCTCCGTTGAGTAATATTCTCTCAGTTTAGTAATACTCTCTCAGTTTAGTAATACTCTCTCAGTTTAGTAATACTCAGTTGAGTAATATTGTCTCAGTTGAGTAATACTCTCTCAGTTGAGTAATAATCTCTCCGGTGAGTAATATTCTCTCAGTTGAGTAATACTCTCTCAGTCTAGTAATACTCTCTCAGCTCTCTCAGTTTAGTAATATTCTCTCAGTTTAGTAATATTCTCTCAGTTTAGTAATTTTCTCTCAGTTTAGTAATACTCTCTCGGGTTAGTAATACTCTCTCAGTTTAGTAAAACTCTGTCAGTTTAGTAATACTCTCTCAGTTTAGTAATACTCTCTCAGTCTTGTAATACTCTCTCAGCTCTCTCAGTTTAGTAATACTCTCTCAGTTTAGTAACACTATCTCAGGTTAGTAATACTCTCTCAGTCTAGTAACACTCTCTCAGTTTAATAACATTCTCTCAGTTTAGTAATATTCTCTCAGTTTAGTAATACTCTCTCAGTCTAGTAACACTCTCTCAGTTTAGTAAAACTGTCTCAGTTAAGTAATACCCTCTCAGTTTAGTAATACTCTCTCAGTTTAGTAATATTCTCTCAGTTTAGTAATACTCTCTCAGTTTAGTAATATTCTCTCAGTTCAGTAATATTCTCTCATTTTAGTAATACTCTCTCCGTTTAGTAATACTCTCTCAGTTGAGTAATAATCTCTCCGGTGAGTAATATTCTCTCAATTGAGTAATACTCTCTCAGTCTAGTAATACTATCTCAGCTCTCTCAGTTGAGTAATAATCTCTCCGGTGAGTAATATTCTCTCAGTTGAGTAATACTCTCTCAGTCTAGTAATACTATCTCAGCTCTCTCAGTTTAGTAATATTCTCGCAGTTTAGTAATATTCTCTCAGTTTAGTAATACTCTCTCAGTTTAGTAATACTCTCTCAGTTTAGTAAAACTCTCTCAGTTAAGTAATACTCTCTCAGTTTAGTAATACTCTCTCAGTTTAGTAATATTCTCTCAGTTTAGTAATATTCTCTCAGTTTAGTAATTTTCTCTCAGTTTAGTAATACTCTCTCGGGTTAGTAATACTCTCTCAGTTTAGTAAAACTCTCTCAGTTTAGTAATACTCTCTCAGTTTAGTAATACTCTCTCAGTCTTGTAATACTCTCTCAGCTCTCTCAGTTTAGTAATACTCTCTCAGTTTAGTAACACTCTCTCAGGTTAGTAATACTCTCTCAGTCTAGTAACACTCTCTCAGATTAGTAACATTCTCTCAGTTTAGTAATATTCTCTCAGTTTAGTAATACTCTCTCAGTCTAGTAACACTCTCTCAGTTTAGTAAAACTGTCTCAGTTAAGTAATACTCTCTCAGTTTAGTAATACTCTCTCAGTTTAGTAATATTCTCTCAGTTTAGTAATACTCTCTCAGTTTAGTAATATTCTCTCAGTTTAGTAATATTCTCTCAGTTTAGTAATACTCTCTCAGTTTAGTAATACTCTCTCCGTTTAGTAATACTCTCTCAGTTGAGTAATAATCTCTCCGGTGAGTAATATTCTCTCAGTTGAGTAATACTCTCTCAGTCTAGTAATACTATCTCAGCTCTCTCAGTTTAGTAATATTCTCTCAGTTTAGTAATATTCTCTCAGTTTAGTAATACTCTCTCAGTCTAGTAACACTCTCTCAGTTTAGTGAAACTGTCTCAGTTAAGTAATACTCTCTCAGTTTAGTAATACTCTCTCAGTTTAGTAATATTCTCTCAGTTTAGCAATACTCTCTCGAGTTAGTAACACTCTCTCAGTTTAGTAATACTCTCTCAGGTTAGTAAAACTCTTCCAGTTTAGTAATATTCTCTCAGTTTAGTAATATTCTCTCAGCTCTCTCAGTTTAGTAATACTCTCTCAGTTTAGTAATATTCTCTCAGTTTAGTAATATTCTCTCAGTTTAGTAATATTCTCTCAGTTTAGTAATATTCTCTCTGCTCTCTCAGTTTAGTAATATTCTCCCAGTTTAGTAATATTCTCTCATTTTAGTAATATTCTCTCAGTTTAGTAATACTCTCTCGGGTTAGTAATACTCTCTCAGTTTAGTAAAATTCTCTCAGTTTAGTAATACTCTCTCAGTTTAGTAATACTCAGTTGAGTAATATTGTCTCAGTTGAGTAATACTCTCTCAGTTGAGTAATAATCTCTCCGGTGAGTAATATTCTCTCAGTTGAGTAATACTCTCTCAGTCTAGTAATACTCTCTCAGCTCTCTCAGTTTAGTAATATTCTCTCAGTTTAGTAATATTCTCTCAGTTTAGTAATTTTCTCTCAGTTTAGTAATACTCTCTCGGGTTAGTAATACTCTCTCAGTTTAGTAAAACTCCGTCAGTTTAGTAATACTCTCTCAGTTTAGTAATACTCTCTCAGTCTTGTAATACTCTCTCAGCTCTCTCAGTTTAGTAATACTCTCTCAGTTTAGTAACACTCTCTCAGGTTAGTAATACTCTCTCAGTCTAGTAACACTCTCTCAGTTTAATAACATTCTCTCAGTTTAGTAATATTCTCTCAGTTTAGTAATACTCTCTCAGTCTAGTAACACTCTCTCAGTTTAGTAAAACTGTCTCAGTTAAGTAATACCCTCTCAGTTTAGTAATACTCTCTCAGTTTAGTAATATTCTCTCAGTTTAGTAATACTCTCTCAGTTTAGTAATATTCTCTCAGTTCAGTAATATTCTCTCATTTTAGTAATACTCTCTCCGTTTAGTAATACTCTCTCAGTTGAGTAATAATCTCTCCGGTGAGTAATATTCTCTCAATTGAGTAATGCTCTCTCAGTCTAGTAATACTATCTCAGCTCTCTCAGTTGAGTAATAATCTCTCCGGTGAGTAATATTCTCTCAGTTGAGTAATACTCTCTCAGTCTAGTAATACTATCTCAGCTCTCTCAGTTTAGTAATATTCTCGCAGTTTAGTAATATTCTCTCAGTTTAGTAATACTCTCTCAGTCTAGTAACACTCTCTCAGTTTAGTGAAACTGTCTCAGTTAAGTAATACTCTCTCAGTTTAGTAATACTCTCTCAGTTTAGTAATATTCTCTCAGTTTAGTAATATTCTCTCAGTTTAGTAATTTTCTCTCAGTTTAGTAAAACTCTCTCGGGTTAGTAATACTCTCTCAGTTTAGTAAAACTCTCTCAGTTTAGTAATACTCTCTCAGTTTAGTAATACTCTCTCAGTCTTGTAATACTCTCTCAGCTCTCTCAGTTTAGTAATACTCTCTCAGTTTAGTAACACTCTCTCAGGTTAGTAATACTCTCTCAGTCTAGTAACACTCTCTCAGATTAGTAACATTCTCTCAGTTTAGTAATATTCTCTCAGTTTAGTAATACTCTCTCAGTCTAGTAACACTCTCTCTGTTTAGTAAAACTGTCTCAGTTAAGTAATACTCTCTCAGTTTAGTAATACTCTCTCAGTTTAGTAATATTCTCTCAGTTTAGTAATACTCTCTCAGTTTAGTAATATTCTCTCAGTTTAGTAATATTCTCTCAGTTTAGTAATACTCTCTCAGTTTAGTAATACTCTCTCCGTTTAGTAATACTCTCTCAGTTGAGTAATAATCTCTCCGGTGAGTAATATTCTCTCAGTTGAGTAATACTCTCTCAGTCTAGTAATACTATCTCAGCTCTCTCAGTTTAGTAATATTCTCTCAGTTTAGTAATATTCTCTCAGTTTAGTAATACTCTCTCAGTCTAGTAACACTCTCTCAGTTTAGTGAAACTGTCTCAGTTAAATAATACTCTCTCAGTTTAGTAATATTCTCTCAGTTTAGTAATATTCTCTCAGCTCTCTCAGTTTAGTAATACTCTCTCAGTTTAGTAATATTCTCTCAGTTTAGTAATACTCTCTCAGTCTAGTAACACTCTCTCAGTTTAGTAATACTCTCTCAGTTTACTACTACTCTCTCAGTTTAGTAATATTCTCTCAGTTTAGTAATACTCTATCAGTTGAGTAATAATCTCTCCGTTGTGCAATACTCTCTCAGTTTAGTAATACTCTCTCAGTTTAGTAATACTCTCTCAGTTTAGTAACACTCTCTCAGTTTAGTAATACTCTCTCAGTTTAGTAATACTCTCTCAGTTGAGTAATACTCTCTCAGTCTAGTAATACTCTCTCAGTTGAGTAATATTCTCTCAGTTTAGTAATATTCTCTCAGTTTAGTAATATTCTCTCAGTTTAGTAATTTTCTCTCAGTTTAGTAATACTCTCTCGGGTTAGTAATACTCTCTCAGTTTAGTAAAACTCCGTCAGTTTAGTAATACTCTCTCAGTTTAGTAATACTCTCTCAGTCTTGTAATACTCTCTCAGCTCTCTCAGTTTAGTAATACTCTCTCAGTTTAGTAACACTCTCTCAGGTTAGTAATACTCTCTCAGTCTAGTAACACTCTCTCAGTTTAATAACATTCTCTCAGTTTAGTAATATTCTCTCAGTTTAGTAATACTCTCTCAGTCTAGTAACACTCTCTCAGTTTAGTAAAACTGTCTCAGTTAAGTAATACCCTCTCAGTTTAGTAATACTCTCTCAGTTTAGTAATATTCTCTCAGTTTAGTAATACTCTCTCAGTTTAGTAATATTCTCTCAGTTCAGTAATATTCTCTCATTTTAGTAATACTCTCTCCGTTTAGTAATACTCTCTCAGTTGAGTAATAATCTCTCCGGTGAGTAATATTCTCTCAATTGAGTAATGCTCTCTCAGTCTAGTAATACTATCTCAGCTCTCTCAGTTGAGTAATAATCTCTCCGGTGAGTAATATTCTCTCAGTTGAGTAATACTCTCTCAGTCTAGTAATACTATCTCAGCTCTCTCAGTTTAGTAATATTCTCGCAGTTTAGTAATATTCTCTCAGTTTAGTAATACTCTCTCAGTCTAGTAACACTCTCTCAGTTTAGTGAAACTGTCTCAGTTAAGTAATACTCTCTCAGTTTAGTAATACTCTCTCAGTTTAGTAATATTCTCTCAGTTTAGTAATATTCTCTCAGTTTAGTAATTTTCTCTCAGTTTAGTAAAACTCTCTCGGGTTAGTAATACTCTCTCAGTTTAGTAAAACTCTCTCAGTTTAGTAATACTCTCTCAGTTTAGTAATACTCTCTCAGTCTTGTAATACTCTCTCAGCTCTCTCAGTTTAGTAATACTCTCTCAGTTTAGTAACACTCTCTCAGGTTAGTAATACTCTCTCAGTCTAGTAACACTCTCTCAGATTAGTAACATTCTCTCAGTTTAGTAATATTCTCTCAGTTTAGTAATACTCTCTCAGTCTAGTAACACTCTCTCTGTTTAGTAAAACTGTCTCAGTTAAGTAATACTCTCTCAGTTTAGTAATACTCTCTCAGTTTAGTAATATTCTCTCAGTTTAGTAATACTCTCTCAGTTTAGTAATATTCTCTCAGTTTAGTAATATTCTCTCAGTTTAGTAATACTCTCTCAGTTTAGTAATACTCTCTCCGTTTAGTAATACTCTCTCAGTTGAGTAATAATCTCTCCGGTGAGTAATATTCTCTCAGTTGAGTAATACTCTCTCAGTCTAGTAATACTATCTCAGCTCTCTCAGTTTAGTAATATTCTCTCAGTTTAGTAATATTCTCTCAGTTTAGTAATACTCTCTCAGTCTAGTAACACTCTCTCAGTTTAGTGAAACTGTCTCAGTTAAGTAATACTCTCTCAGTTTAGTAATACTCTCTCAGTTTAGTAATATTCTCTCAGTTTAGCAATACTCTCTCGAGTTAGTAACACTCTCTCAGTTTAGTAATACTCTCTCAGGTTAGTAAAACTCTTCCAGTTTAGTAATATTCTCTCAGTTTAGTAATATTCTCTCAGCTCTCTCAGTTTAGTAATACTCTCTCAGTTTAGTAATATTCTCTCAGTTTAGTAATATTCTCTCAGTTTAGTAATATTCTCTCAGTTTAGTAATATTCTCTCTGCTCTCTCAGTTTAGTAATATTCTCCCAGTTTAGTAATATTCTCTCAGTTTAGTAATATTCTCTCAGTTTAGTAATACTCTCTCGGGTTAGTAATACTCTCTCAGTTTAGTAAAATTCTCTCAGTTTAGTAATATTCTCTCAGTTTAGTAATATTCTCTCAGTTTAGTAATACTCTCTCAGTTTAGTAATATTCTCTCAGTTTAGTAATATTCTCTCAGTTTAGTAATACTCTCTCAGTTTAGTAATACTCTCTCCGTTTAGTAATACTCTCTCAGTTGAGTAATAATCTCTCCGGTGAGTAATATTCTCTCAGTTGAGTAATACTCTCTCAGTCTAGTAATACTATCTCAGCTTTCTCAGTTTAGTAATATTCTCTCAGTTTAGTAATATTCTCTCAGTTTAGTAATACTCTCTCAGTCTAGTAACACTCTCTCAGTTTAGTGAAACTGTCTCAGTTAAGTAATACTCTCTCAGTTTAGTAATACTCTCTCAGTTTAGTAATATTCTCTCAGTTTAGTAATACTCTCTCAGTTTAGTAATACTCTCTCAGTTTAGTAATATTCTCTCAGTTTAGTAATATTCTCGCAGTTTAGTAATATTCTCTCAGTTTAGTAATACTCTCTCAGTCTAGTAACACTCTCTCAGTTTAGTGAAACTCTCTCAGTTAAGTAATACTCTCTCAGTTTAGTAATACTCTCTCAGTTTAGTAATATTCTCTCAGTTTAGTAATATTCTCTCAGTTTAGTAATTTTCTCTCAGTTTAGTAATACTCTCTCGGGTTAGTAATACTCTCTCAGTTTAGTAAAACTCTCTCAGTTTAGTAATACTCTCTCAGTTTAGTAATACTCTCTCAGTCTTGTAATACTCTCTCAGCTCTCTCAGTTTAGTAATACTCTCTCAGTTTAGTAACACTCTCTCAGGTTAGTAATACTCTCTCAGTCTAGTAACACTCTCTCAGATTAGTAACATTCTCTCAGTTTAGTAATATTCTCTCAGTTTAGTAATACTCTCTCAGTCTAGTAACACTCTCTCTGTTTAGTAAAACTGTCTCAGTTAAGTAATACTCTCTCAGTTTAGTAATACTCTCTCAGTTTAGTAATATTCTCTCAGTTTAGTAATACTCTCTCAGTTTAGTAATATTCTCTCAGTTTAGTGAAACTGTCTCAGTTAAGTAATACTCTCTCAGTCTTGTAATACTCTCTCAGCTCTCTCAGTTTAGTAATACTCTCTCAGTTTAGTAACACTCTCTCAGGTTAGTAATACTCTCTCAGTCTAGTAACACTCTCTCAGATTAGTAACATTCTCTCAGTTTAGTAATATTCTCTCAGTTTAGTAATACTCTCTCAGTCTAGTAACACTCTCTCTGTTTAGTAAAACTGTCTCAGTTAAGTAATACTCTCTCAGTTTAGTGAAACTGTCTCAGTTAAGTAATACTCTCTCAGTTTAGTAATACTCTCTCAGTTTAGTAATATTCTCTCAGTTTAGCAATACTCTCTCGAGTTAGTAACACTCTCTCAGTTTAGTAATACTCTCTCAGGTTAGTAAAACTCTTCCAGTTTAGTAATATTCTCTCAGTTTAGTAATATTCTCTCAGCTCTCTCAGTTTAGTAATACTCTCTCAGTTTAGTAATACTCTCTCAGTTTAGTAATATTCTCTCAGTTTAGTAATACTCTCTCAGTTTAGTAATATTCTCTCAGTTTAGTAATATTCTCTCAGTTTAGTAATATTCTCTCATTTTAGTAATACTCTCTCAGTTTAGTAATATTCTCTCAGTTTAGTAATACTCTCTCAGTTTAGTAAAATTCTCTCAGTTTAGTAATACTCTCTCAGTTTAGTAATATTCTCTCAGTTTAGTAATACTCTCTCAGTTTAGTAATATTCTCTCAGTTTAGTAATATTCTCTCAGTTTAGTAATACTCTCTCAGTTTAGTAATACTCTCTCCGTTTAGTAATACTCTCTCAGTTGAGTAATAATCTCTCCGGTGAGTAATATTCTCTCAGTTGAGTAATACTCTCTCAGTCTAGTAATACTATCTCAGCTTTCTCAGTTTAGTAATATTCTCTCAGTTTAGTAATATTCTCTCAGTTTAGTAATACTCTCTCAGTCTAGTAACACTCTCTCAGTTTAGTGAAACTGTCTCAGTTAAGTAATACTCTCTCAGTTTAGTAATACTATCACAGTTTAGTAATATTCTCTCAGTTTAGTAATACTCTCTCAGGTTAGTAAAACTCTTCCAGTTTAGTAATATTCTCTCAGTTTAGTAATATTCTCTCAGCTCTCTCAGTTTAGTAATACTCTCTCAGTTTAGTAATATTCTCTCAGTTTAGTAATATTCTCTCAGTTTAGTAATATTCTCTCTGCTCTCTCAGTTTAGTAATATTCTCCCAGTTTAGTAATATTCTCTCATTTTAGTAATACTCTCTCGGGTTAGTAATACTCTCTCAGTTCAGTAAAATTCTCTCAGTTTAGTAATACTCTCTCAGTTTAGTAATATTCTCTCAGTTTAGTAATATTCTCTCAGTTTAGTAATACTCTCTCAGTTTAGTAATACTCTCTCGGTTGAGTAATACTCTCTCCGTTGAGTAATATTCTATCAGTTTAGTAATACTCTCTTGGTTGAGTAATACTCTCTCAGTCTAGTAACACTCTCTCAGTTGAGTAATACTCTCTCCGTTGAGTAATATTCTCTCAGTTTAGTAATACTCTCTCAGTTTAGTAATACTCTCTCAGTTTAGTAATACTCAGTTGAGTAATATTGTCTCAGTTTAGTAATACTCTCTCAGTTGAGTAATAATCTCTCCGGTGAGTAATATTCTCTCAGTTGAGTAATACTCTCTCAGTCTAGTAATACTATCTCAGCTCTCTCAGTTTAGTAATATTCTCTCAGTTTAGTAATATTCTCTCAGTTTAGTAATACTCTCTCAGTCTAGTAACACTCTCTCAGTTTAGTGAAACTGTCTCAGTTAAGTAATACTCTCTCAGTTTAGTAATACTCTCTCAGTTTAGTAATATTCTCTCAGTTTAGTAATACTCTCTCGAGTTAGTAACACTCTCTCAGTTTAGTAATACTCTCTCAGGTTAGTAAAACTCTTCCAGTTTAGTAATATTCTCTCAGTTTAGTAATATTCTCTCAGCTCTCTCAGTTTAGTAATACTCTCTCAGTTTAGTAATATTCTCTCAGTTTAGTAATATTCTCTCAGTTTAGTAATATTCTCTCAGTTTAGTAATATTCTCTCTGCTCTCTCAGTTTAGTAATATTCTCCCAGTTTAGTAATACTCTCTCAGTTTAGTAATACTCTCTCAGGTTAGTAATACTCTCTCAGTTTAGTAAAATTCTCTCAGTTTAGTAATACTCTCTCAGTTTAGTAATATTCTCTCAGTTTAGTAATACTCTCTCAGTTTAGTAATATTCTCT
This sequence comes from Salvelinus alpinus, assembly GCF_045679555.1. Taxonomy (NCBI): domain Eukaryota; kingdom Metazoa; phylum Chordata; class Actinopteri; order Salmoniformes; family Salmonidae; genus Salvelinus; species Salvelinus alpinus. The sequence goes on along the minus strand of NC_092100.1, from coordinate 367,315 downwards.
CAGTTTAGTAATATTCTCTCAGTTTAGTAATACTCTCTCAGTTTAGTAATACTCTCTCCGTTTAGTAATACTCTCTCAGTTGAGTAATAATCTCTCCGGTGAGTAAAATTCTCTCAGTTGAGTAATACTCTCTCAGTCTAGTAATACTATCTCTGCTTTCTCAGTTTAGTAATATTCTCTCAGTTTAGTAATATTCTCTCAGTTTAGTAATACTCTCTCAGTCTAGTAACACTCTCTCAGTTTAGTGAAACTGTCTCAGTTAAGTAATACTCTCTCAGTTTAGTAATACTCTCACAGTTTAGTAATATTCTCTCAGTTTAGTAATACTCTCTCAGGTTAGTAAAACTCTTCCAGTTTAGTAATATTCTCTCAGTTTAGTAATATTCTCTCAGCTCTCTCAGTTTAGTAATACTCTCTCAGTTTAGTAATATTCTCTCAGTTTAGTAATACTCTCTCAGTTTAGTAATATTCTCTCAGTTTAGTAATATTCTCTCAGTTTAGTAATATTCTCTCAGTTTAGTAATATTCTCTCTGCTCTCTCAGTTTAGTAATATTCTCCCAGTTTAGTAATATTCTCTCATTTTAGTAATACTCTCTCGGGTTAGTAATACTCTCTCAGTTCAGTAAAATTCTCTCAGTTTAGTAATACTCTCTCAGTTTAGTAATATTCTCTCAGTTTAGTAATATTCTCTCAGTTTAGTAATACTCTCTCAGTTTAGTAATACTCTCTCAGTTTAGTAATACTCTCTCGGTTGAGTAATACTCTCTCCGTTGAGTAATATTCTATCAGTTTAGTAATACTCTCTCAGTTGAGTAATACTCTCTCAGTCTAGTAACACTCTCTCAGTTGAGTAATACTCTCTCCGTTGAGTAATATTCTCTCAGTTTAGTAATACTCTCTCAGTTTAGTAATACTCTCTCAGTTTAGTAATACTCTCTCGGTTGAGTAATACTCTCTCCGTTGAGTAATATTCTATCAGTTTAGTAATACTCTCTTGGTTGAGTAATACTCTCTCAGTCTAGTAACACTCTCTCAGTTGAGTAATACTCTCTCCGTTGAGTAATATTCTCTCAGTTTAGTAATACTCTCTCAGTTTAGTAATACTCTCTCAGTTTAGTAATACTCAGTTGAGTAATATTGTCTCAGTTTAGTAATACTCTCTCAGTTGAGTAATAATCTCTCCGGTGAGTAATATTCTCTCAGTTGAGTAATACTCTCTCAGTCTAGTAATACTATCTCAGCTCTCTCAGTTTAGTAATATTCTCTCAGTTTAGTAATATTCTCTCAGTTTAGTAATACTCTCTCAGTCTAGTAACACTCTCTCAGTTTAGTGAAACTGTCTCAGTTAAGTAATACTCTCTCAGTTTAGTAATACTCTCTCAGTTTAGTAATATTCTCTCAGTTTAGTAATACTCTCTCGAGTTAGTAACACTCTCTCAGTTTAGTAATACTCTCTCAGGTTAGTAAAACTCTTCCAGTTTAGTAATATTCTCTCAGTTTAGTAATATTCTCTCAGCTCTCTCAGTTTAGTAATACTCTCTCAGTTTAGTAATATTCTCTCAGTTTAGTAATATTCTCTCAGTTTAGTAATATTCTCTCAGTTTAGTAATATTCTCTCTGCTCTCTCAGTTTAGTAATATTCTCCCAGTTTAGTAATATTCTCTCATTTTAGTAATATTCTCTCAGTTTAGTAATACTCTCTCGGGTTAGTAATACTCTCTCAGTTTAGTAAAATTCTCTCAGTTTAGTAATACTCTCTCAGTTTAGTAATATTCTCTCAGTTTAGTAATACTCTCTCAGTTTAGTAATATTCTCTCAGTTTAGTAATATTCTCTCAGTTTAGTAATACTCTCTCAGTTTAGTAATACTCTCTCCGTTTAGTAATACTCTCTCAGTTGAGTAATAATCTCTCCGGTGAGTAATATTCTCTCAGTTGAGTAATACTCTCTCAGTCTAGTAATACTATCTCAGCTTTCTCAGTTTAGTAATATTCTCTCAGTTTAGTAATATTCTCTCAGTTTAGTAATACTCTCTCAGTCTAGTAACACTCTCTCAGTTTAGTGAAACTGTCTCAGTTAAGTAATACTCTCTCAGTTTAGTAATACTATCACAGTTTAGTAATATTCTCTCAGTTTAGTAATACTCTCTCAGGTTAGTAAAACTCTTCCAGTTTAGTAATATTCTCTCAGTTTAGTAATATTCTCTCAGCTCTCTCAGTTTAGTAATATTCTCTCAGTTTAGTAATTTTCTCTCAGTTTAGTAATACTCTCTCGGGTTAGTAATACTCTCTCAGTTTAGTAAAACTCCGTCAGTTTAGTAATACTCTCTCAGTTTAGTAATACTCTCTCAGTCTTGTAATACTCTCTCAGCTCTCTCAGTTTAGTAATACTCTCTCAGTTTAGTAACACTCTCTCAGGTTAGTAATACTCTCTCAGTCTAGTAACACTCTCTCAGTTTAATAACATTCTCTCAGTTTAGTAATATTCTCAGTTTAGTAATACTCTCTCAGTCTAGTAACACTCTCTCAGTTTAGTAAAACTGTCTCAGTTAAGTAATACCCTCTCAGTTTAGTAATACTCTCTCAGTTTAGTAATATTCTCTCAGTTTAGTAATACTCTCTCAGTTTAGTAATATTCTCTCAGTTCAGTAATATTCTCTCATTTTAGTAATACTCTCTCCGTTTAGTAATACTCTCTCAGTTGAGTAATAATCTCTCCGGTGAGTAATATTCTCTCAATTGAGTAATACTCTCTCAGTCTAGTAATACTATCTCAGCTCTCTCAGTTGAGTAATAATCTCTCCGGTGAGTAATATTCTCTCAGGTGAGTAATACTCTCTCAGTCTAGTAATACTCTCTCAGTTTAGTAATACTCTCTCAGTTTAGTAATACTCTCTCAGTTTAGTAATACTCTCTCAGTTTAGTAACACTCTCTCAGTTTAGTGAAACTGTCTCAGTTAAGTAATACTCTCTCAGTTTAGTAATACTCTCTCAGTTTAGTAATATTCTCTCAGTTTAGTAATATTCTCTCAGTTTAGTAATTTTCTCTCAGTTTAGTAATACTCTCTCGGGTTAGTAATACTCTCTCAGTTTAGTAAAACTCTCTCAGTTTAGTAATACTCTCTCAGTTTAGTAATACTCTCTCAGTCTTGTAATACTCTCTCAGCTCTCTCAGTTTAGTAATACTCTCTCAGTTTAGTAACACTCTCTCAGGTTAGTAATACTCTCTCAGTCTAGTAACACTCTCTCAGATTAGTAACATTCTCTCAGTTTAGTAATATTCTCTCAGTTTAGTAATACTCTCTCAGTCTAGTAACACTCTCTCAGTTTAGTAAAACTGTCTCAGTTAAGTAATACTCTCTCAGTTTAGTAATACTCTCTCAGTTTAGTAATATTCTCTCAGTTTAGTAATACTCTCTCAGTTTAGTAATATTCTCTCAGTTTAGTAATATTCTCTCAGTTTAGTAATACTCTCTCAGTTTAGTAATACTCTCTCCGTTTAGTAATACTCTCTCAGTTGAGTAATAATCTCTCCGGTGAGTAATATTCTCTCAGTTGAGTAATACTCTCTCAGTCTAGTAACACTCTCTCAGTTGAGTAATACTCTCTCCGTTGAGTAATATTCTCTCAGTTTAGTAATACTCTCTCAGTTTAGTAATACTCTCTCAGTTTAGTAATACTCTCTCGGTTGAGTAATACTCTCTCCGTTGAGTAATATTCTATCAGTTTAGTAATACTCTCTTGGTTGAGTAATACTCTCTCAGTCTAGTAACACTCTCTCAGTTGAGTAATACTCTCTCCGTTGAGTAATATTCTCTCAGTTTAGTAATACTCTCTCAGTTTAGTAATACTCTCTCAGTTTAGTAATACTCAGTTGAGTAATATTGTCTCAGTTTAGTAATACTCTCTCAGTTGAGTAATAATCTCTCCGGTGAGTAATATTCTCTCAGTTGAGTAATACTCTCTCAGTCTAGTAATACTATCTCAGCTCTCTCAGTTTAGTAATATTCTCTCAGTTTAGTAATATTCTCTCAGTTTAGTAATACTCTCTCAGTCTAGTAACACTCTCTCAGTTTAGTGAAACTGTCTCAGTTAAGTAATACTCTCTCAGTTTAGTAATACTCTCTCAGTTTAGTAATATTCTCTCAGTTTAGTAATACTCTCTCGAGTTAGTAACACTCTCTCAGTTTAGTAATACTCTCTCAGGTTAGTAAAACTCTTCCAGTTTAGTAATATTCTCTCAGTTTAGTAATATTCTCTCAGCTCTCTCAGTTTAGTAATACTCTCTCAGTTTAGTAATATTCTCTCAGTTTAGTAATATTCTCTCAGTTTAGTAATATTCTCTCAGTTTAGTAATATTCTCTCTGCTCTCTCAGTTTAGTAATATTCTCCCAGTTTAGTAATATTCTCTCATTTTAGTAATATTCTCTCAGTTTAGTAATACTCTCTCGGGTTAGTAATACTCTCTCAGTTTAGTAAAATTCTCTCAGTTTAGTAATACTCTCTCAGTTTAGTAATATTCTCTCAGTTTAGTAATACTCTCTCAGTTTAGTAATATTCTCTCAGTTTAGTAATATTCTCTCAGTTTAGTAATACTCTCTCAGTTTAGTAATACTCTCTCCGTTTAGTAATACTCTCTCAGTTGAGTAATAATCTCTCCGGTGAGTAATATTCTCTCAGTTGAGTAATACTCTCTCAGTCTAGTAATACTATCTCAGCTTTCTCAGTTTAGTAATATTCTCTCAGTTTAGTAATATTCTCTCAGTTTAGTAATACTCTCTCAGTCTAGTAACACTCTCTCAGTTTAGTGAAACTGTCTCAATTAAGTAATACTCTCTCAGTTTAGTAATACTATCACAGTTTAGTAATATTCTCTCAGTTTAGTAATACTCTCTCAGGTTAGTAAAACTCTTCCAGTTTAGTAATATTCTCTCAGTTTAGTAATATTCTCTCAGCTCTCTCAGTTTAGTAATATTCTCTCAGTTTAGTAATTTTCTCTCAGTTTAGTAATACTCTCTCGGGTTAGTAATACTCTCTCAGTTTAGTAAAACTCCGTCAGTTTAGTAATACTCTCTCAGTTTAGTAATACTCTCTCAGTCTTGTAATACTCTCTCAGCTCTCTCAGTTTAGTAATACTCTCTCAGTTTAGTAACACTCTCTCAGGTTAGTAATACTCTCTCAGTCTAGTAACACTCTCTCAGTTTAATAACATTCTCTCAGTTTAGTAATATTCTCAGTTTAGTAATACTCTCTCAGTTTAGTAACACTCTCTCAGTTTAGTAAAACTCTCTCAGTTTAGTAATACCCTCTCAGTTTAGTAATATTCTCTCAGTTTAGTAATACTCTCTCAGTTTAGTAATACTCTCTCAGTTTAGTAATACTCTCTCAGTTCAGTAATACTCTCTCAGTTTAGTAATACTCTCTCCGTTTAGTAATACTCTCTCAGTTTAGTAATAATCTCTCCGGTGAGTAATATTCTCTCAATTGAGTAATACTCTCTCAGTCTAGTAATACTATCTCAGCTCTCTCAGTTGAGTAATATTCTCTCAGTTTAGTAATATTCTCTCAGGTGAGTAATACTCTCTCAGTTTAGTAATACTCTCTCAGTTTAGTAATACTCTCGCAGTTTAGTAATACTCTCTCAGTTTAGTAATACTCTCTCAGTTTAGTAATACTCTCTCAGTTTAGTGAAACTGTCTCAGTTAAGTAATACTCTCTCAGTTTAGTAATACTCTCTCAGTTTAGTAATATTCTCTCAGTTTAGTAATATTCTCTCAGTTTAGTAATTTTCTCTCAGTTTAGTAATACTCTCTCGGGTTAGTAATACTCTCTCAGTTTAGTAAAACTCTCTCAGTTTAGTAATACTCTCTCAGTTTAGTAATACTCTCTCAGTCTTGTAATACTCTCTCAGCTCTCTCAGTTTAGTAATACTCTCTCAGTTTAGTAACACTCTCTCAGGTTAGTAATACTCTCTCAGTCTAGTAACACTCTCTCAGATTAGTAACATTCTCTCAGTTTAGTAATATTCTCTCAGTTTAGTAATACTCTCTCAGTCTAGTAACACTCTCTCAGTTTAGTAAAACTGTCTCAGTTAAGTAATACTCTCTCAGTTTAGTAATACTCTCTCAGTTTAGTAATATTCTCTCAGTTTAGTAATACTCTCTCAGTTTAGTAATATTCTCTCAGTTTAGTAATATTCTCTCAGTTTAGTAATACTCTCTCAGTTTAGTAATACTCTCTCCGTTTAGTAATACTCTCTCAGTTGAGTAATAATCTCTCCGGTGAGTAATATTCTCTCAGTTGAGTAATACTCTCTCAGTCTAGTAATACTATCTCAGCTCTCTCAGTTTAGTAATATTCTCTCAGTTTAGTAATATTCTCTCAGTTTAGTAATACTCTCTCAGTCTAGTAACACTCTCTCAGTTTAGTAAAACTGTCTCAGTTAAGTAATACTCTCTCAGTTTAGTAATACTCTCTCAGTTTAGTAATATTCTCTCAGTTTAGTAATACTCTCTCAGTTTAGTAATATTCTCTCAGTTTAGTAATATTCTCTCAGTTTAGTAATACTCTCTCAGTTTAGTAATACTCTCTCCGTTTAGTAATACTCTCTCAGTTGAGTAATAATCTCTCCGGTGAGTAATATTCTCTCAGTTGAGTAATACTCTCTCAGTCTAGTAATACTATCTCAGCTCTCTCAGTTTAGTAATATTCTCTCAGTTTAGTAATATTCTCTCAGTTTAGTAATACTCTCTCAGTCTAGTAACACTCTCTCAGTTTAGTGAAACTGTCTCAGTTAAGTAATACTCTCTCAGTTTAGTAATACTCTCTCAGTTTAGTAATATTCTCTCAGTTTAGCAATACTCTCTCGAGTTAGTAACACTCTCTCAGTTTAGTAATACTCTCTCAGGTTAGTAAAACTCTTCCAGTTTAGTAATATTCTCTCAGTTTAGTAATATTCTCTCAGCTCTCTCAGTTTAGTAATACTCTCTCAGTTTAGTAATATTCTCTCAGTTTAGTAATATTCTCTCAGTTTAGTAATATTCTCTCAGTTTAGTAATATTCTCTCTGCTCTCTCAGTTTAGTAATATTCTCCCAGTTTAGTAATATTCTCTCATTTTAGTAATATTCTCTCAGTTTAGTAATACTCTCTCGGGTTAGTAATACTCTCTCAGTTTAGTAAAATTCTCTCAGTTTAGTAATACTCTCTCAGTTTAGTAATATTCTCTCAGTTTAGTAATACTCTCTCAGTTTAGTAATATTCTCTCAGTTTAGTAATATTCTCTCAGTTTAGTAATACTCTCTCAGTTTAGTAATACTCTCTCCGTTTAGTAATACTCTCTCAGTTGAGTAATAATCTCTCCGGTGAGTAATATTCTCTCAGTTGAGTAATACTCTCTCAGTCTAGTAATACTATCTCAGCTTTCTCAGTTTAGTAATATTCTCTCAGTTTAGTAATATTCTCTCAGTTTAGTAATACTCTCTCAGTCTAGTAACACTCTCTCAGTTTAGTGAAACTGTCTCAGTTAAGTAATACTCTCTCAGTTTAGTAATACTATCACAGTTTAGTAATATTCTCTCAGTTTAGTAATACTCTCTCAGGTTAGTAAAACTCTTCCAGTTTAGTAATATTCTCTCAGTTTAGTAATATTCTCTCAGCTCTCTCAGTTTAGTAATACTCTCTCAGTTTAGTAATATTCTCTCAGTTTAGTAATATTCTCTCAGTTTAGTAATATTCTCTCTGCTCTCTCAGTTTAGTAATATTCTCCCAGTTTAGTAATATTCTCTCATTTTAGTAATACTCTCTCGGGTTAGTAATACTCTCTCAGTTCAGTAAAATTCTCTCAGTTTAGTAATACTCTCTCAGTTTAGTAATATTCTCTCAGTTTAGTAATATTCTCTCAGTTTAGTAATACTCTCTCAGTTTAGTAATACTCTCTCAGTTTAGTAATACTCTCTCGGTTGAGTAATACTCTCTCCGTTGAGTAATATTCTATCAGTTTAGTAATACTCTCTTGGTTGAGTAATACTCTCTCAGTCTAGTAACACTCTCTCAGTTGAGTAATACTCTCTCCGTTGAGTAATATTCTCTCAGTTTAGTAATACTCTCTCAGTTTAGTAATACTCTCTCAGTTTAGTAATACTCAGTTGAGTAATATTGTCTCAGTTTAGTAATACTCTCTCAGTTGAGTAATAATCTCTCCGGTGAGTAATATTCTCTCAGTTGAGTAATACTCTCTCAGTCTAGTAATACTATCTCAGCTCTCTCAGTTTAGTAATATTCTCTCAGTTTAGTAATATTCTCTCAGTTTAGTAATACTCTCTCAGTCTAGTAACACTCTCTCAGTTTAGTGAAACTGTCTCAGTTAAGTAATACTCTCTCAGTTTAGTAATACTCTCTCAGTTTAGTAATATTCTCTCAGTTTAGTAATACTCTCTCGAGTTAGTAACACTCTCTCAGTTTAGTAATACTCTCTCAGGTTAGTAAAACTCTTCCAGTTTAGTAATATTCTCTCAGTTTAGTAATATTCTCTCAGCTCTCTCAGTTTAGTAATACTCTCTCAGTTTAGTAATATTCTCTCAGTTTAGTAATATTCTCTCAGTTTAGTAATATTCTCTCTGCTCTCTCAGTTTAGTAATATTCTCCCAGTTTAGTAATACTCTCTCAGTTTAGTAATACTCTCTCAGTTTAGTAATACTCTCTCAGTTTAGTAAAATTCTCTCAGTTTAGTAATACTCTCTCAGTTTAGTAATATTCTCTCAGTTTAGTAATACTCTCTCAGTTTAGTAATATTCTCTCAGTTTAGTAATATTCTCTCAGTTTAGTAATACTCTCTCAGTTTAGTAATTTTCTCTCAGTTTAGTAATACTCTCTCGGGTTAGTAATACTCTCTCAGTTTAGTAAAACTCCATCAGTTTAGTAATACTCTCTCAGTTTAGTAATACTCTCTCAGTCTTGTAATACTCTCTCAGCTCTCTCAGTTTAGTAATACTCTCTCAGTTTAGTAACACTCTCTCAGGTTAGTAATACTCTCTCAGTCTAGTAACACTCTCTCAGTTTAATAACATTCTCTCAGTTTAGTAATATTCTCAGTTTAGTAATACTCTCTCAGTCTAGTAACACTCTCTCAGTTTAGTAAAACTGTCTCAGTTAAGTAATACCCTCTCAGTTTAGTAATACTCTCTCAGTTTAGTAATATTCTCTCAGTTTAGTAATACTCTCTCAGTTTAGTAATATTCTCTCAGTTCAGTAATATTCTCTCATTTTAGTAATACTCTCTCCGTTTAGTAATACTCTCTCAGTTGAGTAATAATCTCTCCGGTGAGTAATATTCTCTCAATTGAGTAATACTCTCTCAGTCTAGTAATACTATCTCAGCTCTCTCAGTTGAGTAATAATCTCTCCGGTGAGTAATATTCTCTCATTTGAGTAATACTCTCTCAGTCTAGTAATACTATCTCAGCTCTCTCAGTTTAGTAATATTCTCGCAGTTTAGTAATATTCTCTCAGTTTAGTAATACTCTCTCAGTCTAGTAACACTCTCTCAGTTTAGTGAAACTGTCTCAGTTAAGTAATACTCTCTCAGTTTAGTAATACTCTCTCAGTTTAGTAATATTCTCTCAGTTTAGTAATATTCTCTCAGTTTAGTAATTTTCTCTCAGTTTAGTAATACTCTCTCGGGTTAGTAATACTCTCTCAGTTTAGTAAAACTCTCTCAGTTTAGTAATACTCTCTCAGTTTAGTAATACTCTCTCAGTCTTGTAATACTCTCTCAGCTCTCTCAGTTTAGTAATACTCTCTCAGTTTAGTAACACTCTCTCAGGTTAGTAATACTCTCTCAGTCTAGTAACACTCTCTCAGATTAGTAACATTCTCTCAGTTTAGTAATATTCTCTCAGTTTAGTAATACTCTCTCAGTCTAGTAACACTCTCTCAGTTTAGTAAAACTGTCTCAGTTAAGTAATACTCTCTCAGTTTAGTAATACTCTCTCAGTTTAGTAATATTCTCTCAGTTTAGTAATACTCTCTCAGTTTAGTAATATTCTCTCAGTTTAGTAATATTCTCTCAGTTTAGTAATACTCTCTCAGTTTAGTAATACTCTCTCCGTTTAGTAATACTCTCTCAGTTGAGTAATAATCTCTCCGGTGAGTAATATTCTCTCAGTTGAGTAATACTCTCTCAGTCTAGTAATACTATCTCAGCTCTCTCAGTTTAGTAATATTCTCTCAGTTTAGTAATATTCTCTCAGTTTAGTAATACTCTCTCAGTCTAGTAACACTCTCTCAGTTTAGTGAAACTGTCTCAGTTAAGTAATACTCTCTCAGTTTAGTAATACTCTCTCAGTTTAGTAATATTCTCTCAGTTTAGCAATACTCTCTCGAGTTAGTAACACTCTCTCAGTTTAGTAATACTCTCTCAGGTTAGTAAAACTCTTCCAGTTTAGTAATATTCTCTCAGTTTAGTAATATTCTCTCAGCTCTCTCAGTTTAGTAATACTCTCTCAGTTTAGTAATATTCTCTCAGTTTAGTAATATTCTCTCAGTTTAGTAATATTCTCTCAGTTTAGTAATATTCTCTCTGCTCTCTCAGTTTAGTAATATTCTCCCAGTTTAGTAATATTCTCTCATTTTAGTAATATTCTCTCAGTTTAGTAATACTCTCTCGGGTTAGTAATACTCTCTCAGTTTAGTAAAATTCTCTCAGTTTAGTAATACTCTCTCAGTTTAGTAATATTCTCTCAGTTTAGTAATACTCTCTCAGTTTAGTAATATTCTCTCAGTTTAGTAATATTCTCTCAGTTTAGTAATACTCTCTCAGTTTAGTAATACTCTCTCCGTTTAGTAATACTCTCTCAGTTGAGTAATAATCTCTCCGGTGAGTAATATTCTCTCAGTTGAGTAATACTCTCTCAGTCTAGTAATACTATCTCAGCTTTCTCAGTTTAGTAATATTCTCTCAGTTTAGTAATATTCTCTCAGTTTAGTAATACTCTCTCAGTCTAGTAACACTCTCTCAGTTTAGTGAAACTGTCTCAGTTAAGTAATACTCTCTCAGTTTAGTAATACTATCACAGTTTAGTAATATTCTCTCAGTTTAGTAATACTCTCTCAGGTTAGTAAAACTCTTCCAGTTTAGTAATATTCTCTCAGTTTAGTAATATTCTCTCAGCTCTCTCAGTTTAGTAATACTCTCTCAGTTTAGTAATATTCTCTCAGTTTAGTAATATTCTCTCAGTTTAGTAATATTCTCTCAGTTTAGTAATATTCTCCCAGTTTAGTAATATTCTCTCATTTTAGTAATACTCTCTCGGGTTAGTAATACTCTCTCAGTTCAGTAAAATTCTCTCAGTTTAGTAATACTCTCTCAGTTTAGTAATATTCTCTCAGTTTAGTAATATTCTCTCAGTTTAGTAATACTCTCTCAGTTTAGTAATACTCTCTCAGTTTAGTAATACTCTCTCGGTTGAGTAATACTCTCTCCGTTGAGTAATATTCTATCAGTTTAGTAATACTCTCTTGGTTGAGTAATACTCTCTCAGTCTAGTAACACTCTCTCAGTTGAGTAACACTCTCTCCGTTGAGTAATATTCTCTCAGTTTAGTAATACTCTCTCAGTTTAGTAATACTCTCTCTGTTTAGTAATACTCAGTTGAGTAATATTGTCTCAGTTTAGTAATACTCTCTCAGTTGAGTAATAATCTCTCCGGTGAGTAATATTCTCTCAGTTGAGTAATACTCTCTCAGTCTAGTAATACTATCTCAGCTCTCTCAGTTTAGTAATATTCTCTCAGTTTAGTAATATTCTCTCAGTTTAGTAATACTCTCTCAGTCTAGTAACACTCTCTCAGTTTAGTGAAACTGTCTCAGTTAAGTAATACTCTCTCAGTTTAGTAATACTCTCTCAGTTTAGTAATATTCTCTCAGTTTAGTAATACTCTCTCGAGTTAGTAACACTCTCTCAGTTTAGTAATACTCTCTCAGGTTAGTAAAACTCTTCCAGTTTAGTAATATTCTCTCAGTTTAGTAATATTCTCTCAGCTCTCTCAGTTTAGTAATACTCTCTCAGTTTAGTAATATTCTCTCAGTTTAGTAATATTCTCTCAGTTTAGTAATATTCTCTCAGTTTAGTAATATTCTCTCTGCTCTCTCAGTTTAGTAATATTCTCCCAGTTTAGTAATACTCTCTCAGTTTAGTAATACTCTCTCGGGTTAGTAATACTCTCTCAGTTTAGTAAAATTCTCTCAGTTTAGTAATACTCTCTCAGTTTAGTAATATTCTCTCAGTTTAGTAATACTCTCTCAGTTTAGTAATATTCTCTCAGTTTAGTAATATTCTCTCAGTTTAGTAATACTCTCTCAGTTTAGTAATACTCTCTCCGTTTAGTAATACTCTCTCAGTTGAGTAATAATCTCTCCGGTGAGTAAAATTTTCTCAGTTGAGTAATACTCTCTCAGTCTAGTAATACTATCTCAGCTTTCTCAGTTTAGTAATATTCTCTCAGTTTAGTAATATTCTCTCAGTTTAGTAATACTCTCTCAGTCTAGTAACACTCTCTCAGTTTAGTGAAACTGTCTCAGTTAAGTAATACTCTCTCAGTTTAGTAATACTCTCACAGTTTAGTAATATTCTCTCAGTTTAGTAATACTCTCTCAGGTTAGTAAAACTCTTCCAGTTTAGTAATATTCTCTCAGTTTAGTAATATTCTCTCAGCTCTCTCAGTTTAGTAATACTCTCTCAGTTTAGTAATATTCTCTCAGTTTAGTAATATTCTCTCAGTTTAGTAATATTCTCTCAGTTTAGTAATATTCTCTCTGCTCTCTCAGTTTAGTAATATTCTCCCAGTTTAGTAATATTCTCTCATTTTAGTAATACTCTCTCGGGTTAGTAATACTCTCTCAGTTCAGTAAAATTCTCTCAGTTTAGTAATACTCTCTCAGTTTAGTAATATTCTCTCAGTTTAGTAATATTCTCTCAGTTTAGTAATACTCTCTCAGTTTAGTAATACTCTCTCAGTTTAGTAATACTCTCTCGGTTGAGTAATACTCTCTCCGTTGAGAAATATTCTATCAGTTTAGTAATACTCTCTCGGTTGAGTAATATTCTCTCAGTTTAGTAATACTCTCTCAGTTTAGTAATACTCTCTCAGTTTAGTAATACTCAGTTGAGTAATATTGTCTCAGTTGAGTAATACTCTCTCAGTTGAGTAATAATCTCTCCGGTGAGTAATATTCTCTCAGTTGAGTAATACTCTCTCAGTTTAGTAATACTCTCTCAGTTTAGTAATACTCTCTCGGTTGAGTAATACTCTCTCCGTTGAGTAATATTCTATCAGTTTAGTAATACTCTCTTGGTTGAGTAATACTCTCTCAGTCTAGTAACACTCTCTCAGTTGAGTAATACTCTCTCCGTTGAGTAATATTCTCTCAGTTTAGTAATACTCTCTCAGTTTAGTAATACTCAGTTGAGTAATATTGTCTCAGTTTAGTAATACTCTCTCAGTTGAGTAATAATCTCTCCGGTGAGTAATATTCTCTCAGTTGAGTAATACTCTCTCAGTCTAGTAATACTATCTCAGCTCTCTCAGTTTAGTAATATTCTCTCAGTTTAGTAATATTCTCTCAGTTTAGTAATACTCTCTCAGTCTAGTAACACTCTCTCAGTTTAGTGAAACTGTCTCAGTTAAGTAATACTCTCTCAGTTTAGTAATACTCTCTCAGTTTAGTAATATTCTCTCAGTTTAGTAATACTCTCTCGAGTTAGTAACACTCTCTCAGTTTAGTAATACTCTCTCAGGTTAGTAAAACTCTTCCAGTTTAGTAATATTCTCTCAGTTTAGTAATATTCTCTCAGCTCTCTCAGTTTAGTAATACTCTCTCAGTTTAGTAATATTCTCTCAGTTTAGTAATATTCTCTCAGTTTAGTAATATTCTCTCTGCTCTCTCAGTTTAGTAATATTCTCCCAGTTTAGTAATATTCTCTCATTTTAGTAATACTCTCTCGGGTTAGTAATACTCTCTCAGTTCAGTAAAATTCTCTCAGTTTAGTAATACTCTCTCAGTTTAGTAATATTCTCTCAGTTTAGTAATATTCTCTCAGTTTAGTAATACTCTCTCAGTTTAGTAATACTCTCTCAGTTTAGTAATACTCTCTCGGTTGAGTAATACTCTCTCCGTTGAGTAATATTCTATCAGTTTAGTAATACTCTCTTGGTTGAGTAATACTCTCTCAGTCTAGTAACACTCTCTCAGTTGAGTAATACTCTCTCCGTTGAGTAATATTCTCTCAGTTTAGTAATACTCTCTCAGTTTAGTAATACTCTCTCAGTTTAGTAATACTCAGTTGAGTAATATTGTCTCAGTTTAGTAATACTCTCTCAGTTGAGTAATAATCTCTCCGGTGAGTAATATTCTCTCAGTTGAGTAATACTCTCTCAGTCTAGTAATACTATCTCAGCTCTCTCAGTTTAGTAATATTCTCTCAGTTTAGTAATATTCTCTCAGTTTAGTAATACTCTCTCAGTCTAGTAACACTCTCTCAGTTTAGTGAAACTGTCTCAGTTAAGTAATACTCTCTCAGTTTAGTAATACTCTCTCAGTTTAGTAATATTCTCTCAGTTTAGTAATACTCTCTCGAGTTAGTAACACTCTCTCAGTTTAGTAATACTCTCTCAGGTTAGTAAAACTCTTCCAGTTTAGTAATATTCTCTCAGTTTAGTAATATTCTCTCAGCTCTCTCAGTTTAGTAATACTCTCTCAGTTTAGTAATATTCTCTCAGTTTAGTAATATTCTCTCAGTTTAGTAATATTCTCTCAGTTTAGTAATATTCTCTCTGCTCTCTCAGTTTAGTAATATTCTCCCAGTTTAGTAATACTCTCTCAGTTTAGTAATACTCTCTCGGGTTAGTAATACTCTCTCAGTTTAGTAAAATTCTCTCAGTTTAGTAATACTCTCTCAGTTTAGTAATATTCTCTCAGTTTAGTAATACTCTCTCAGTTTAGTAATATTCTCTCAGTTTAGTAATATTCTCTCAGTTTAGTAATACTCTCTCAGTTTAGTAATACTCTCTCCGTTTAGTAATACTCTCTCAGTTGAGTAATAATCTCTCCGGTGAGTAAAATTCTCTCAGTTGAGTAATACTCTCTCAGTCTAGTAATACTATCTCAGCTTTCTCAGTTTAGTAATATTCTCTCAGTTTAGTAATATTCTCTCAGTTTAGTAATACTCTCTCAGTCTAGTAACACTCTCTCAGTTTAGTGAAACTGTCTCAGTTAAGTAATACTCTCTCAGTTTAGTAATACTCTCACAGTTTAGTAATATTCTCTCAGTTTAGTAATACTCTCTCAGGTTAGTAAAACTCTTCCAGTTTAGTAATATTCTCTCAGTTTAGTAATATTCTCTCAGCTCTCTCAGTTTAGTAATACTCTCTCAGTTTAGTAATATTCTCTCAGTTTAGTAATATTCTCTCAGTTTAGTAATATTCTCTCAGTTTAGTAATATTCTCTCTGCTCTCTCAGTTTAGTAATATTCTCCCAGTTTAGTAATATTCTCTCAGTTTAGTAATACTCTCTCGGGTTAGTAATACTCTCTCAGTTCAGTAAAATTCTCTCAGTTTAGTAATACTCTCTCAGTTTAGTAATATTCTCTCAGTTTAGTAATATTCTCTCAGTTTAGTAATACTCTCTCAGTTTAGTAATACTCTCTCAGTTTAGTAATACTCTCTCGGTTGAGTAATACTCTCTCCGTTGAGTAATATTCTATCAGTTTAGTAATACTCTCTCGGTTGAGTAATACTCTCTCAGTCTAGTAACACTCTCTCAGTTGAGTAATACTCTCTCCGTTGAGTAATATTCTCTCAGTTTAGTAATACTCTCTCAGTTTAGTAATACTCTCTCAGTTTAGTAATACTCAGTTGAGTAATATTGTCTCAGTTGAGTAATACTCTCTCAGTTGAGTAATACTCTCTCCGGTGAGTAATATTCTCTCAGTTGAGTAATACTCTCTCAGTTTAGTAATACTCTCTCAGTTTAGTAATACTCTCTCGGTTGAGTAATACTCTCTCCGTTGAGTAATATTCTATCAGTTTAGTAATACTCTCTTGGTTGAGTAATACTCTCTCAGTCTAGTAACACTCTCTCAGTTGAGTAATACTCTCTCCGTTGAGTAATATTCTCTCAGTTTAGTAATACTCTCTCAGTTTAGTAATACTCAGTTGAGTAATATTGTCTCAGTTTAGTAATACTCTCTCAGTTGAGTAATAATCTCTCCGGTGAGTAATATTCTCTCAGTTGAGTAATACTCTCTCAGTCTAGTAATACTATCTCAGCTCTCTCAGTTTAGTAATATTCTCTCAGTTTAGTAATATTCTCTCAGTTTAGTAATACTCTCTCAGTCTAGTAACACTCTCTCAGTTTAGTGAAACTGTCTCAGTTAAGTAATACTCTCTCAGTTTAGTAATACTCTCTCAGTTTAGTAATATTCTCTCAGTTTAGTAATACTCTCTCGAGTTAGTAACACTCTCTCAGTTTAGTAATACTCTCTCAGGTTAGTAAAACTCTTCCAGTTTAGTAATATTCTCTCAGTTTAGTAATATTCTCTCAGCTCTCTCAGTTTAGTAATACTCTCTCAGTTTAGTAATATTCTCTCAGTTTAGTAATATACTCTCAGTTTAGTAATATTCTCTCTGCTCTCTCAGTTTAGTAATATTCTCCCAGTTTAGTAATATTCTCTCATTTTAGTAATACTCTCTCGGGTTAGTAATACTCTCTCAGTTCAGTAAAATTCTCTCAGTTTAGTAATACTCTCTCAGTTTAGTAATATTCTCTCAGTTTAGTAATATTCTCTCAGTTTAGTAATACTCTCTCAGTTTAGTAATACTCTCTCAGTTTAGTAATACTCTCTCGGTTGAGTAATACTCTCTCCGTTGAGTAATATTCTATCAGTTTCGTAATACTCTCTTGGTTGAGTAATACTCTCTCAGTCTAGTAACACTCTCTCAGTTGAGTAATACTCTCTCCGTTGAGTAATATTCTCTCAGTTTAGTAATACTCTCTCAGTTTAGTAATACTCTCTCAGTTTAGTAATACTCAGTTGAGTAATATTGTCTCAGTTTAGTAATACTCTCTCAGTTGAGTAATAATCTCTCCGGTGAGTAATATTCTCTCAGTTGAGTAATACTCTCTCAGTCTAGTAATACTATCTCAGCTCTCTCAGTTTAGTAATATTCTCTCAGTTTAGTAATATTCTCTCAGTTTAGTAATACTCTCTCAGTCTAGTAACACTCTCTCAGTTTAGTGAAACTGTCTCAGTTAAGTAATACTCTCTCAGTTTAGTAATACTCTCTCAGTTTAGTAATATTCTCTCAGTTTAGTAATACTATCTCGAGTTAGTAACACTCTCTCAGTTTAGTAATACTCTCTCAGGTTAGTAAAACTCTTCCAGTTTAGTAATATTCTCTCAGTTTAGTAATATTCTCTCAGCTCTCTCAGTTTAGTAATACTCTCTCAGTTTAGTAATATTCTCTCAGTTTAGTAATATTCTCTCAGTTTAGTAATATTCTCTCAGTTTAGTAATATTCTCTCTGCTCTCTCAGTTTAGTAATATTCTCCCAGTTTAGTAATACTCTCTCAGTTTAGTAATACTCTCTCGGGTTAGTAATACTCTCTCAGTTTAGTAAAATTCTCTCAGTTTAGTAATACTCTCTCAGTTTAGTAATATTCTCTCAGTTTAGTAATACTCTCTCAGTTTAGTAATATTCTCTCAGTTTAGTAATATTCTCTCAGTTTAGTAATACTCTCTCAGTTTAGTAATACTCTCTCCGTTTAGTAATACTCTCTCAGTTGAGTAATAATCTCTCCGGTGAGTAAAATTCTCTCAGTTGAGTAATACTCTCTCAGTCTAGTAATACTATCTCAGCTTTCTCAGTTTAGTAATATTCTCTCAGTTTAGTAATATTCTCTCAGTTTAGTAATACTCTCTCAGTCTAGTAACACTCTCTCAGTTTAGTGAAACTGTCTCAGTTAAGTAATACTCTCTCAGTTTAGTAATACTCTCACAGTTTAGTAATATTCTCTCAGTTTAGTAATACTCTCTCAGGTTAGTAAAACTCTTCCAGTTTAGTAATATTCTCTCAGTTTAGTAATATTCTCTCAGCTCTCTCAGTTTAGTAATACTCTCTCAGTTTAGTAATATTCTCTCAGTTTAGTAATATTCTCTCAGTTTAGTAATATTCTCTCAGTTTAGTAATATTCTCTCTGCTCTCTCAGTTTAGTAATATTCTCCCAGTTTAGTAATATTCTCTCATTTTAGTAATACTCTCTCGGGTTAGTAATACTCTCTCAGTTCAGTAAAATTCTCTCAGTTTAGTAATACTCTCTCAGTTTAGTAATATTCTCTCAGTTTAGTAATATTCTCTCAGTTTAGTAATACTCTCTCAGTTTAGTAATACTCTCTCAGTTTAGTAATACTCTCTCGGTTGAGTAATACTCTCTCCGTTGAGTAATATTCTATCAGTTTAGTAATACTCTCTCAGTTTAGTAATACTCTCTCAGTTTAGTAATACTCTCTCGGTTGAGTAATACTCTCTCCGTTGAGTAATATTCTATCAGTTTAGTAATACTCTCTCGGTTGAGTAATACTCTCTCCGTTGAGTAATATTCTCTCAGTTTAGTAATACTCTCTCAGTTTAGTAATACTCTCTCAGTTTAGTAATACTCAGTTGAGTAATATTGTCTCAGTTGAGTAATACTCTCTCAGTTGAGTAATAATCTCTCCGGTGAGTAATATTCTCTCAGTTGAGTAATACTCTCTCAGTTTAGTAATACTCTCTCAGTTTAGTAATACTCTCTCGGTTGAGTAATACTCTCTCCGTTGAGTAATATTCTATCAGTTTAGTAATACTCTCTTGGTTGAGTAATACTCTCTCAGTCTAGTAACACTCTCTCAGTTGAGTAATACTCTCTCCGTTGAGTAATATTCTCTCAGTTTAGTAATACTCTCTCAGTTTAGTAATACTCAGTTGAGTAATATTGTCTCAGTTTAGTAATACTCTCTCAGTTGAGTAATAATCTCTCCGGTGAGTAATATTCTCTCAGTTGAGTAATACTCTCTCAGTCTAGTAATACTATCTCAGCTCTCTCAGTTTAGTAATATTCTCTCAGTTTAGTAATATTCTCTCAGTTTAGTAATACTCTCTCAGTCTAGTAACACTCTCTCAGTTTAGTGAAACTGTCTCAGTTAAGTAATACTCTCTCAGTTTAGTAATACTCTCTCAGTTTAGTAATATTCTCTCAGTTTAGTAATACTCTCTCGAGTTAGTAACACTCTCTCAGTTTAGTAATACTCTCTCAGGTTAGTAAAACTCTTCCAGTTTAGTAATATTCTCTCAGTTTAGTAATATTCTCTCAGCTCTCTCAGTTTAGTAATACTCTCTCAGTTTAGTAATATTCTCTCAGTTTAGTAATATTCTCTCAGTTTAGTAATATTCTCTCAGTTTAGTAATATTCTCTCTGCTCTCTCAGTTTAGTAATATTCTCCCAGTTTAGTAATACTCTCTCAGTTTAGTAATACTCTCTCGGGTTAGTAATACTCTCTCAGTTTAGTAAAATTCTCTCAGTTTAGTAATACTCTCTCAGTTTAGTAATATTCTCTCAGTTTAGTAATACTCTCTCAGTTTAGTAATATTCTCTCAGTTTAGTAATATTCTCTCAGTTTAGTAATACTCTCTCAGTTTAGTAATACTCTCTCCGTTTAGTAATACTCTCTCAGTTGAGTAATAATCTCTCCGGTGAGTAAAATTCTCTCAGTTGAGTAATACTCTCTCAGTCTAGTAATACTATCTCAGCTTTCTCAGTTTAGTAATATTCTCTCAGTTTAGTAATATTATCTCAGTTTAGTAATACTCTCTCAGTCTAGTAACACTCTCTCAGTTTAGTGAAACTGTCTCAGTTAAGTAATACTCTCTCAGTTTAGTAATACTCTCACAGTTTAGTAATATTCTCTCAGTTTAGTAATACTCTCTCAGGTTAGTAAAACTCTTCCAGTTTAGTAATATTCTCTCAGTTTAGTAATATTCTCTCAGCTCTCTCAGTTTAGTAATACTCTCTCAGTTTAGTAATATTCTCTCAGTTTAGTAATATTCTCTCAGTTTAGTAATATTCTCTCAGTTTAGTAATATTCTCTCTGCTCTCTCAGTTTAGTAATATTCTCCCAGTTTAGTAATATTCTCTCATTTTAGTAATACTCTCTCGGGTTAGTAATACTCTCTCAGTTCAGTAAAATTCTCTCAGTTTAGTAATACTCTCTCAGTTTAGTAATATTCTCTCAGTTTAGTAATATTCTCTCAGTTTAGTAATACTCTCTCAGTTTAGTAATACTCTCTCAGTTTAGTAATACTCTCTCGGTTGAGTAATACTCTCTCCGTTGAGTAATATTCTATCAGTTTAGTAATACTCTCTCGGTTGAGTAATACTCTCTCAGTCTAGTAACACTCTCTCAGTTGAGTAATACTCTCTCCGTTGAGTAATATTCTCTCAGTTTAGTAATACTCTCTCAGTTTAGTAATACTCTCTCAGTTTAGTAATACTCAGTTGAGTAATATTGTCTCAGTTGAGTAATACTCTCTCAGTTGAGTAATAATCTCTCCGGTGAGTAATATTCTCTCAGTTGAGTAATACTCTCTCAGTCTAGTAATACTCTCTCAGCTCTCTCAGTTTAGTAATATTCTCTCAGTTTAGTAATATTCTCTCAGTTTAGTAATTTTCTCTCAGTTTAGTAATACTCTCTCCGTTGAGTAATATTCTATCAGTTTAGTAATACTCTCTTGGTTGAGTAATACTCTCTCAGTCTAGTAACACTCTCTCAGTTGAGTAATACTCTCTCCGTTGAGTAATATTCTCTCAGTTTAGTAATACTCTCTCAGTTTAGTAATACTCTCTCAGTTTAGTAATACTCAGTTGAGTAATATTGTCTCAGTTTAGTAATACTCTCTCAGTTGAGTAATAATCTCTCCGGTGAGTAATATTCTCTCAGTTGAGTAATACTCTCTCAGTCTAGTAATACTATCTCAGCTCTCTCAGTTTAGTAATATTCTCTCAGTTTAGTAATATTCTCTCAGTTTAGTAATACTCTCTCAGTCTAGTAACACTCTCTCAGTTTAGTGAAACTGTCTCAGTTAAGTAATACTCTCTCAGTTTAGTAATACTCTCTCAGTTTAGTAATATTCTCTCAGTTTAGTAATACTCTCTCGAGTTAGTAACACTCTCTCAGTTTAGTAATACTCTCTCAGGTTAGTAAAACTCTTCCAGTTTAGTAATATTCTCTCAGTTTAGTAATATTCTCTCAGCTCTCTCAGTTTAGTAATACTCTCTCAGTTTAGTAATATTCTCTCAGTTTAGTAATATTCTCTCAGTTTAGTAATATTCTCTCAGTTTAGTAATATTCTCTCTACTCTCTCAGTTTAGTAATATTCTCCCAGTTTAGTAATACTCTCTCAGTTTAGTAATACTCTCTCGGGTTAGTTATACTCTCTCAGTTTAGTAAAATTCTCTCAGTTTAGTAATACTCTCTCAGTTTAGTAATATTCTCTCAGTTTAGTAATACTCTCTCAGTTTAGTAATATTCTCTCAGTTTAGTAATATTCTCTCAGTTTAGTAATACTCTCTCAGTTTAGTAATACTCTCTCCGTTTAGTAATACTCTCTCAGTTGAGTAATAATCTCTCCGGTGAGTAAAATTCTCTCAGTTGAGTAATACTCTCTCAGTCTAGTAATACTATCTCAGCTTTCTCAGTTTAGTAATATTCTCTCAGTTTAGTAATATTCTCTCAGTTTAGTAATACTCTCTCAGTCTAGTAACACTCTCTCAGTTTAGTGAAACTGTCTCAGTTAAGTAATACTCTCTCAGTTTAGTAATACTCTCACAGTTTAGTAATATTCTCTCAGTTTAGTAATACTCTCTCAGGTTAGTAAAACTCTTCCAGTTTAGTAATATTCTCTCAGTTTAGTAATATTCTCTCAGCTCTCTCAGTTTAGTAATACTCTCTCAGTTTAGTAATATTCTCTCAGTTTAGTAATATTCTCTCAGTTTAGTAATATTCTCTCAGTTTAGTAATATTCTCTCTGCTCTCTCAGTTTAGTAATATTCTCCCAGTTTAGTAATATTCTCTCATTTTAGTAATACTCTCTCGGGTTAGTAATACTCTCTCAGTTCAGTAAAATTCTCTCAGTTTAGTAATACTCTCTCAGTTTAGTAATATTCTCTCAGTTTAGTAATATTCTCTCAGTTTAGTAATACTCTCTCAGTTTAGTAATACTCTCTCAGTTTAGTAATACTCTCTCGGTTGAGTAATACTCTCTCCGTTGAGTAATATTCTATCAGTTTAGTAATACTCTCTCAGTTTAGTAATACTCTCTCAGTTTAGTAATACTCTCTCGGTTGAGTAATACTCTCTCCGTTGAGTAATATTCTATCAGTTTAGTAATACTCTCTCGGTTGAGTAATACTCTCTCCGTTGAGTAATATTCTCTCAGTTTAGTAATACTCTCTCAGTTTAGTAATACTCTCTCAGTTTAGTAATACTCAGTTGAGTAATATTGTCTCAGTTGAGTAATACTCTCTCAGTTGAGTAATAATCTCTCCGGTGAGTAATATTCTCTCAGTTGAGTAATACTCTCTCAGTTTAGTAATACTCTCTCAGTTTAGTAATACTCTCTCGGTTGAGTAATACTCTCTCCGTTGAGTAATATTCTATCAGTTTAGTAATACTCTCTTGGTTGAGTAATACTCTCTCAGTCTAGTAACACTCTCTCAGTTGAGTAATACTCTCTCCGTTGAGTAATATTCTCTCAGTTTAGTAATACTCTCTCAGTTTAGTAATACTCAGTTGAGTAATATTGTCTCAGTTTAGTAATACTCTCTCAGTTGAGTAATAATCTCTCCGGTGAGTAATATTCTCTCAGTTGAGTAATACTCTCTCAGTCTAGTAATACTATCTCAGCTCTCTCAGTTTAGTAATATTCTCTCAGTTTAGTAATATTCTCTCAGTTTAGTAATACTCTCTCAGTCTAGTAACACTCTCTCAGTTTAGTGAAACTGTCTCAGTTAAGTAATACTCTCTCAGTTTAGTAATACTCTCTCAGTTTAGTAATATTCTCTCAGTTTAGTAATACTCTCTCGAGTTAGTAACACTCTCTCAGTTTAGTAATACTCTCTCAGGTTAGTAAAACTCTTCCAGTTTAGTAATATTCTCTCAGTTTAGTAATATTCTCTCAGCTCTCTCAGTTTAGTAATACTCTCTCAGTTTAGTAATATTCTCTCAGTTTAGTAATATTCTCTCAGTTTAGTAATATTCTCTCAGTTTAGTAATATTCTCTCTGCTCTCTCAGTTTAGTAATATTCTCCCAGTTTAGTAATACTCTCTCAGTTTAGTAATACTCTCTCGGGTTAGTAATACTCTCTCAGTTTAGTAAAATTCTCTCAGTTTAGTAATACTCTCTCAGTTTAGTAATATTCTCTCAGTTTAGTAATACTCTCTCAGTTTAGTAATATTCTCTCAGTTTAGTAATATTCTCTCAGTTTAGTAATACTCTCTCAGTTTAGTAATACTCTCTCCGTTTAGTAATACTCTCTCAGTTGAGTAATAATCTCTCCGGTGAGTAAAATTCTCTCAGTTGAGTAATACTCTCTCAGTCTAGTAATACTATCTCAGCTTTCTCAGTTTAGTAATATTCTCTCAGTTTAGTAATATTATCTCAGTTTAGTAATACTCTCTCAGTCTAGTAACACTCTCTCAGTTTAGTGAAACTGTCTCAGTTAAGTAATACTCTCTCAGTTTAGTAATACTCTCACAGTTTAGTAATATTCTCTCAGTTTAGTAATACTCTCTCAGGTTAGTAAAACTCTTCCAGTTTAGTAATATTCTCTCAGTTTAGTAATATTCTCTCAGCTCTCTCAGTTTAGTAATACTCTCTCAGTTTAGTAATATTCTCTCAGTTTAGTAATATTCTCTCAGTTTAGTAATATTCTCTCAGTTTAGTAATATTCTCTCTGCTCTCTCAGTTTAGTAATATTCTCCCAGTTTAGTAATATTCTCTCATTTTAGTAATACTCTCTCGGGTTAGTAATACTCTCTCAGTTCAGTAAAATTCTCTCAGTTTAGTAATACTCTCTCAGTTTAGTAATATTCTCTCAGTTTAGTAATATTCTCTCAGTTTAGTAATACTCTCTCAGTTTAGTAATACTCTCTCAGTTTAGTAATACTCTCTCGGTTGAGTAATACTCTCTCCGTTGAGTAATATTCTATCAGTTTAGTAATACTCTCTCGGTTGAGTAATACTCTCTCAGTCTAGTAACACTCTCTCAGTTGAGTAATACTCTCTCCGTTGAGTAATATTCTCTCAGTTTAGTAATACTCTCTCAGTTTAGTAATACTCTCTCAGTTTAGTAATACTCAGTTGAGTAATATTGTCTCAGTTGAGTAATACTCTCTCAGTTGAGTAATAATCTCTCCGGTGAGTAATATTCTCTCAGTTGAGTAATACTCTCTCAGTCTAGTAATACTCTCTCAGCTCTCTCAGTTTAGTAATATTCTCTCAGTTTAGTAATATTCTCTCAGTTTAGTAATTTTCTCTCAGTTTAGTAATACTCTCTCGGGTTAGTAATACTCTCTCAGTTTAGTAAAACTCTCTCAGTTTAGTAATACTCTCTCAGTTTAGTAATACTCTCTCAGTCTTGTAATACTCTCTCAGCTCTCTCAGTTTAGTAATACTCTCTCAGTTTAGTAACACTCTCTCAGGTTAGTAATACTCTCTCAGTCTAGTAACACTCTCTCAGTTTAATAACATTCTCTCAGTTTAGTAATATTCTCTCAGTTTAGTAATACTCTCTCAGTCTAGTAACACTCTCTCAGTTTAGTAAAACTGTCTCAGTTAAGTAATACCCTCTCAGTTTAGTAATACTCTCTCGGGTTAGTAATACTCTCTCAGTTTAGTAAAACTCTCTCAGTTTAGTAATACTCTCTCAGTTTAGTAATACTCTCTCAGTCTTGTAATACTCTCTCAGCTCTCTCAGTTTAGTAATACTCTCTCAGTTTAGTAACACTCTCTCAGGTTAGTAATACTCTCTCAGTCTAGTAACACTCTCTCAGTTTAATAACATTCTCTCAGTTTAGTAATATTCTCTCAGTTTAGTAATACTCTCTCAGTCTAGTAACACTCTCTCAGTTTAGTAAAACTGTCTCAGTTAAGTAATACCCTCTCAGTTTAGTAATACTCTCTCAGTTTAGTAATATTCTCTCAGTTTAGTAATACTCTCTCAGTTTAGTAATATTCTCTCAGTTTAGTAATATTCTCTCATTTTAGTAATACTCTCTCAGTTGAGTATTAATCTCTCCGGTGAGTAATATTCTCTCAGTTGAGTAATACTCTCTCAGTCTAGTAATACTATCTCAGCTCTCTCAGTTGAGTAATAATCTCTCCGGTGAGTAATACTCTCTCAGTTTAGTAATACTCTCTCCGTTTAGTAATACTCTCTCAGTTGAGTAATAATCTCTCCGGTGAGTAATATTCTCTCAGTTGAGTAATACTCTCTCAGTCTAGTAATACTATCTCAGCTCTCTCAGTTTAGTAATATTCTCTCAGTTTAGTAATATTCCCTCAGTTTAGTAATACTCTCTCAGTCTAGTAACACTCTCTCAGTTTAGTGAAACTGTCTCAGTTAAGTAATACTCTCTCAGTTTAGTAATACTCTCTCAGTTTAGTAATATTCTCTCAGTTTAGTAATACTCTCTCGAGTTAGTAACACTCTCTCAGTTTAGTAATACTCTCTCAGGTTAGTAAAACTCTTCCAGTTTAGTAATATTCTCTCAGTTTAGTAATATTCTCTCAGCTCTCTCAGTTTAGTAATACTCTCTCAGTTTAGTAATATTCTCCCAGTTTAGTAATATTCTCTCATTTTAGTAATATTCTCTCAGTTTAGTAATACTCTCTCGGGTTAGTAATACTCTCTCAGTTTAGTAAAATTCTCTCAGTTTAGTAATACTCTCTCATTTTAGTAATATTCTCTCAGTTTAGTAATATTCTCTCAGTTTAGTAATACTCTCTCAGTTTAGTAATACTCTCTCAGTTTAGTAACATTCTCTCAGTTGAGTATTAATCTCTCAGTTTAGTAATATTCTCTCAGTTTAGTAAATTTCTCTCAGGTTAGTAATACTCTCTCAGTTGAGTAATACTCACTCCGTTGAGTAATATTGTCTCAGTTGAGTAATACTCTCTCAGTTGAGTAATAATCTCTCCGGTGAGTAATATTCTCTCAGTTGAGTAATACTCTCTCAGTCGAGTAATACTCTCTCAGCTCTCTCAGTTTAGTAATACTCTCTCAGTTTAGTAATACTCTCTCAGTTTAGTAATATTCTCTCAGTTTAGTAATATTCTCTCGGGTTAGTAATACTCTCTCAGTTTAGTAAAATTCTCTCAGTTTAGTAATAACTCTCTCAGTTTAGTAATACTCTCTCAGTTTTGTAATACTCTCTCAGCTCTCTCAGTTTAGTAATACTCTCTCAGTTTAGTAATACTCTCTCAGTTTAGTAATACTCTCTCAGTTTAGTAATACTCTCTCAGTTTAGTAATACTCTCTCAGTTTAGTAATACTCTCTCAGTTTAGTAACATTCTCTCAGTTTAGTAATATTCTCTCAGTTTAGTAATACTCTCTCAGTCTAGTAATACTCTCTCAGTTTAGTAAAACTGTCTCAGTTTAGTAATATTCTCTCAGTTTAGTAATACTCTCTCAGTTTAGTAATATTCTCTCAGTTTAGTAATATTCTCTCAGTTTAGTAATACTCTCTCAGTTTAGTAATACTCTCACCGTTTAGTAATACTCTCTCAGTTGAGTAATAATCTCTCCGGTGAGTAATATTCTCTCAGTTGAGTAATACTCTCTCAGTCTAGTAATACTCTCTCAGTTTAGTAATACTCTCTCAGTTTAGTAATATTCTCTCAGTTTAGTAATATTCTCTCAGTTTAGTAATACTCTCTCCGGTGAGTAATATTCTCTCAGTTGAGTAATACTCTCTCAGTCTAGTAATACTATCTCAGCTCTCTCAGTTTAATAATATTCTCTCAGTTTAGTAATATTCTCTCAGTTTAGTAATATTCTCTCAGTTTAGTAATACTATCTCAGCTCTCTCAGTTTAGTAATATTCTCTCAGTTTAGTAATATTCTCTCAGTTTAGTAATACTCTCTCAGTTTAGTAATACTCTCACCGTTTAGTAATACTCTCTCAGTTGAGTAATAATCTCTCCGGTGAGTAATATTCTCTCAGTTGAGTAATACTCTCTCAGTCTAGTAATACTATCTCAGCTCTCTCAGTTTAGTAATATTCTCTCAGTTTAGTAATATTCTCTCAGTTTAGTAATACTCTCTCCGGTGAGTAATATTCTCTCAGTTGAGTAATACTCTCTCAGTCTAGTAATACTATCTCAGCTCTCTCAGTTTAGTAATATTCTCTCAGTTTAGTAATATTCTCTCAGTTTAGTAATATTCTCTCAGTTTAGTAATACTATCTCAGCTCTCTCAGTTTAGTAATATTCTCTCAGTTTAGTAATATTCTCTCAGTTTAGTAATCTCTCCGGTGAGTAATATTCTCTCAGTTGAGTAATACTCTCTCAGTCTAGTAATACTATCTCAGCTCTCTCAGTTTAGTAATATTCTCTCAGTTTAGTAATATTCTCTCAGTTTAGTAATATTCTCTCAGTTTAGTAATACTCAGTCTAGTAACACTCTCTCAGTTTAGTGAAACTGTCTCAGCTCTCTCAGTTGATTAATACTCTCTCAGTTTAGTAATATTCTCTCAGTTTAGTAACACTCTCTCCGTTGAGTAATAGTCTCTCAGTTTAGTAATACTCTCTCAGCTCTCTCAGTTTAGTAATATTCTCTCAGTTTAGTAATACTATCTCAGCTCTCTCAGTTTAGTAATATTCTCTCAGTTTAGTAATATTCTCTCAGTTTAGTAATACTCTCTCAGTTTAGTAATACTCTCTCAGTTTAGTAATACTCTCTCAGTTGAGTAATAATCTCTCCGGTGAGTAATATTCTCTCAGTTGAGTAATACTCTCTCAGTCTAGTAATACTATCTCAGCTCTCTCAGTTTAGTAATATTCTCTCAGTTTAGTAATATTCTCTCAGTTTAGTAATATTCTCTCAGTTTAGTAATACTCTCTCCGGTGAGTAATATTCTCTCAGTTGAGTAATACTCTCTCAGTCTAGTAATACTATCTCAGCTCTCTCAGTTTAGTAATATTCTCTCAGTTTAGTAATATTCTCTCAGTTTAGTAATATTCTCTCAGTTTAGTAATACTATCTCAGCTCTCTCAGTTTAGTAATATTCTCTCAGTTTAGTAATATTCTCTCAGTTTAGTAATCTCTCCGGTGAGTAATATTCTCTCAGTTGAGTAATACTCTCTCAGTCTAGTAATACTATCTCAGCTCTCTCAGTTTAGTAATATTCTCTCAGTTTAGTAATATTCTCTCAGTTTAGTAATATTCTCTCAGTTTAGTAATACTCAGTCTAGTAACACTCTCTCAGTTTAGTGAAACTGTCTCAGCTCTCTCAGTTGATTAATACTCTCTCAGTTTAGTAATATTCTCTCAGTTTAGTAACACTCTCTCCGTTGAGTAATAGTCTCTCAGTTTAGTAATACTCTCTCAGCTCTCTCAGTTGATTAATACTCTCTCAGTTTAGTAATATTCTCTCAGTTTAGTAACACTCTCTCCGTTGAGTAATAGTCTCTCAGTTTAGTAACACTCTCTCAGTTTAGTAATACTCTCTCAGTTTAGTAATACTCTCTCAGTTTAGTAATGCTCTCTCAGTTTAGTAACGCTCTCTCAGTTTAGTAATACTCTCTCAGTTTAGTAATACTCTCTCAGTTTAGTAACACTCTCTCGGTTGAGTATTAATCTCTCCATTGAGTAATAATCTCTCCGGTGAGTAATATTCTCTCAGTTGAGTAATACTCTCTCAGTCTAGTAATACTCTCTCAGCTCTCTCAGTTTAGTAACATTCTCTCAGTTTAGTAATATTCTCTCAGTTTAGTAATACTCTCTCAGTCTAGTAACACTCTCTCAGTTTAGTAAAACTGTCTCAGTTAAGTAATACTCTCTCAGTTGATTAATACTCTCTCAGTTTAGTAATATTCTCTCAGTTTAGTAACACTCTCTCCGTTGAGTAATAGTCTCTCAGTTTAGTAATACTCTCTCAGCTCTCTCAGTTTAGTAATATTCTCTCAGTTTAGTAATACTATCTCAGCTCTCTCAGTTTAGTAATATTCTCTCAGTTTAGTAATATTCTCTCAGTTTAGTAATACTCTCTCAGTTTAGTAATACTCTCACCGTTTAGTAATACTCTCTCAGTTGAGTAATAATCTCTCCGGTGAGTAATATTCTCTCAGTTGAGTAATACTCTCTCAGTCTAGTAATACTATCTCAGCTCTCTCAGTTTAGTAATACTCTCTCAGTTTAGTAATATTCTCTCAGTTTAGTAATACTCTCTCAGTTTAGTAATACTCTCTCCGGTGAGTAATATTCTCTCAGTTGAGTAATACTCTCTCAGTCTAGTAATACTATCTCAGCTCTCTCAGTTTAGTAATATTCTCTCAGTTTAGTAATATTCTCTCAGTTTAGTAATATTCTCTCAGTTTAGTAATACTATCTCAGCTCTCTCAGTTTAGTAATATTCTCTCAGTTTAGTAATATTCTCTCAGTTTAGTAATCTCTCCGGTGAGTAATATTCTCTCAGTTGAGTAATACTCTCTCAGTCTAGTAATACTATCTCAGCTCTCTCAGTTTAGTAATATTCTCTCAGTTTAGTAATATTCTCTCAGTTTAGTAATATTCTCTCAGTTTAGTAATACTCAGTCTAGTAACACTCTCTCAGTTTAGTGAAACTGTCTCAGCTCTCTCAGTTGATTAATACTCTCTCAGTTTAGTAATATTCTCTCAGTTTAGTAACACTCTCTCCGTTGAGTAATAGTCTCTCAGTTTAGTAATACTCTCTCAGCTCTCTCAGTTGATTAATACTCTCTCAGTTTAGTAATATTCTCTCAGTTTAGTAACACTCTCTCCGTTGAGTAATAGTCTCTCAGTTTAGTAACACTCTCTCAGTTTAGTAATACTCTCTCAGTTTAGTAATACTCTCTCAGTTGAGTAATATTCTCTCAGTTTAGTAACGCTCTCTCAGTTTAGTAATACTCTCTCAGTTTAGTAATACTCTCTCAGTTTAGTAACACTCTCTCGGTTGAGTATTAATCTCTCCATTGAGTAATAATCTCTCCGGTGAGTAATATTCTCTCAGTTGAGTAATACTCTCTCAGTCTAGTAATACTCTCTCAGCTCTCTCAGTTTAGTAACATTCTCTCAGTTTAGTAATATTCTCTCAGTTTAGTAATACTCTCTCAGTCTAGTAACACTCTCTCAGTTTAGTAAAACTGTCTCAGTTAAGTAATACTCTCTCAGTTTAGTAATACTCTCTCAGTTTAGTAATATTCTCTCAGTTTAGTAATACTCTCTCAGTTTAGTAATATTCTCTCAGTTTAGTAATATTCTCTCAGTTTAGTAATATTCTCTCAGTTTAGTAATACTCTCTCAGTTTAGTAATACTCTCTCCGTTTAGTAATACTCTCTCAGTTGAGTAATAATCTCTCCGGTGAGTAATATTCTCTCAGTTGAGTAATACTCTCTCAGTCTAGTAATACTATCTCAGCTCTCTCAGTTTAGTAATATTCTCTCAGTTTAGTAATATTCTCTCAGTTTAGTAATACTCTCTCAGTCTAGTAACACTCTCTCAGTTTAGTGAAACTGTCTCAGTTAAGTAATACTCTCTCAGTTTAGTAATACTCTCACAGTTTAGTAATATTCTCTCAGTTTAGTAATACTCTCTCAGGTTAGTAAAACTCTTCCAGTTTAGTAATATTCTCTCAGTTTAGTAATATTCTCTCAGCTCTCTCAGTTTAGTAATACTCTCTCAGTTTAGTAATATTCTCTCAGTTTAGTAATATTCTCTCAGTTTAGTAATATTCTCTCAGTTTAGTAATATTCTCTCAGTTTAGTAATATTCTCTCAGTTTAGTAATACTATCTCAGCTCTCTCAGTTTAGTAATATTCTCTCAGTTTAGTAATATTCTCTCAGTTTAGTAATCTCTCCGGTGAGTAATATTCTCTCAGTTGAGTAATACTCTCTCAGTCTAGTAATACTATCTCAGCTCTCTCAGTTTAGTAATATTCTCTCAGTTTAGTAATATTCTCTCAGTTTAGTAATACTCAGTCTAGTAACACTCTCTCAGTTTAGTGAAACTGTCTCAGCTCTCTCAGTTGATTAATACTCTCTCAGTTTAGTAATATTCTCTCAGTTTAGTAACACTCTCTCCGTTGAGTAATAGTCTCTCAGTTTAGTAATACTCTCTCAGCTCTCTCAGTTGATTAATACTCTCTCAGTTTAGTAATATTCTCTCAGTTTAGTAACACTCTCTCCGTTGAGTAATAGTCTCTCAGTTTAGTAACACTCTCTCAGTTTAGTAATACTCTCTCAGTTTAGTAATACTCTCTCAGTTGAGTAATATTCTCTCAGTTTAGTAACGCTCTCTCAGTTTAGTAATACTCTCTCAGTTTAGTAATACTCTCTCAGTTTAGTAACACTCTCTCGGTTGAGTATTAATCTCTCCATTGAGTAATAATCTCTCCGGTGAGTAATATTCTCTCAGTTGAGTAATACTCTCTCAGTCTAGTAATACTCTCTCAGCTCTCTCAGTTTAGTAACATTCTCTCAGTTTAGTAATATTCTCTCAGTTTAGTAATACTCTCTCAGTCTAGTAACACTCTCTCAGTTTAGTAAAACTGTCTCAGTTAAGTAATACTCTCTCAGTTTAGTAATACTCTCTCAGTTTAGTAATATTCTCTCAGTTTAGTAACACTCTCTCCGTTGAGTAATAGTCTCTCAGTTTAGTAATACTCTCTCAGCTCTCTCAGTTGATTAATACTCTCTCAGTTTAGTAATATTCTCTCAGTTTAGTAACACTCTCTCCGTTGAGTAATAGTCTCTCAGTTTAGTAACACTCTCTCAGTTTAGTAATACTCTCTCAGTTTAGTAATACTCTCTCAGTTGAGTAATATTCTCTCAGTTTAGTAACGCTCTCTCAGTTTAGTAATACTCTCTCAGTTTAGTAATACTCTCTCAGTTTAGTAACACTCTCTCGGTTGAGTATTAATCTCTCCATTGAGTAATAATCTCTCCGGTGAGTAATATTCTCTCAGTTGAGTAATACTCTCTCAGTCTAGTAATACTCTCTCAGCTCTCTCAGTTTAGTAACATTCTCTCAGTTTAGTAATATTCTCTCAGTTTAGTAATACTCTCTCAGTCTAGTAACACTCTCTCAGTTTAGTAAAACTGTCTCAGTTAAGTAATACTCTCTCAGTTTAGTAATACTCTCTCAGTTTAGTAATATTCTCTCAGTTTAGTAATACTCTCTCAGTTTAGTAATATTCTCTCAGTTTAGTAATATTCTCTCAGTTTAGTAATATTCTCTCAGTTTAGTAATACTCTCTCAGTTTAGTAATACTCTCTCCGTTTAGTAATACTCTCTCAGTTGAGTAATAATCTCTCCGGTGAGTAATATTCTCTCAGTTGAGTAATACTCTCTCAGTCTAGTAATACTATCTCAGCTCTCTCAGTTTAGTAATATTCTCTCAGTTTAGTAATATTCTCTCAGTTTAGTAATACTCTCTCAGTCTAGTAACACTCTCTCAGTTTAGTGAAACTGTCTCAGTTAAGTAATACTCTCTCAGTTTAGTAATACTCTCACAGTTTAGTAATATTCTCTCAGTTTAGTAATACTCTCTCAGGTTAGTAAAACTCTTCCAGTTTAGTAATATTCTCTCAGTTTAGTAATATTCTCTCAGCTCTCTCAGTTTAGTAATACTCTCTCAGTTTAGTAATATTCTCTCAGTTTAGTAATATTCTCTCAGTTTAGTAATATTCTCTCAGTTTAGTAATATTCTCTCAGTTTAGTAATATTCTCTCAGTTTAGTAATACTATCTCAGCTCTCTCAGTTTAGTAATATTCTCTCAGTTTAGTAATATTCTCTCAGTTTAGTAATCTCTCCGGTGAGTAATATTCTCTCAGTTGAGTAATACTCTCTCAGTCTAGTAATACTATCTCAGCTCTCTCAGTTTAGTAATATTCTCTCAGTTTAGTAATATTCTCTCAGTTTAGTAATACTCAGTCTAGTAACACTCTCTCAGTTTAGTGAAACTGTCTCAGCTCTCTCAGTTGATTAATACTCTCTCAGTTTAGTAATATTCTCTCAGTTTAGTAACACTCTCTCCGTTGAGTAATAGTCTCTCAGTTTAGTAATACTCTCTCAGCTCTCTCAGTTGATTAATACTCTCTCAGTTTAGTAATATTCTCTCAGTTTAGTAACACTCTCTCCGTTGAGTAATAGTCTCTCAGTTTAGTAACACTCTCTCAGTTTAGTAATACTCTCTCAGTTTAGTAATACTCTCTCAGTTGAGTAATATTCTCTCAGTTTAGTAACGCTCTCTCAGTTTAGTAATACTCTCTCAGTTTAGTAATACTCTCTCAGTTTAGTAACACTCTCTCGGTTGAGTATTAATCTCTCCATTGAGTAATAATCTCTCCGGTGAGTAATATTCTCTCAGTTGAGTAATACTCTCTCAGTCTAGTAATACTCTCTCAGCTCTCTCAGTTTAGTAACATTCTCTCAGTTTAGTAATATTCTCTCAGTTTAGTAATACTCTCTCAGTCTAGTAACACTCTCTCAGTTTAGTAAAACTGTCTCAGTTAAGTAATACTCTCTCAGTTTAGTAATACTCTCTCAGTTTAGTAATATTCTCTCAGTTTAGTAATACTCTCTCAGTTTAGTAATATTCTCTCAGTTTAGTAATATTCTCTCAGTTTAGTAATACTCTCTCAGTTTAGTAATACTCTCTCCGTTTAGTAATACTCTCTCAGTTGAGTAATAATCTCTCCGGTGAGTAATATTCTCTCAGTTGAGTAATACTCTCTCAGTCTAGTAATACTATCTCAGCTCTCTCAGTTTAGTAATATTCTCTCAGTTTAGTAATATTCTCTCAGTTTAGTAATACTCTCTCAGTCTAGTAACACTCTCTCAGTTTAGTGAAACTGTCTCAGTTAAGTAATACTCTCTCAGTTTAGTAATACTCTCACAGTTTAGTAATATTCTCTCAGTTTAGTAATACTCTCTCAGGTTAGTAAAACTCTTCCAGTTTAGTAATATTCTCTCAGTTTAGTAATATTCTCTCAGCTCTCTCAGTTTAGTAATACTCTCTCAGTTTAGTAATATTCTCTCAGTTTAGTAATATTCTCTCAGTTTAGTAATATTCTCTCTGCTCTCTCAGTTTAGTAATATTCTCCCAGTTTAGTAATATTCTCTCATTTTAGTAATACTCTCTCGGGTTAGTAATACTCTCTCAGTTCAGTAAAATTCTCTCAGTTTAGTAATACTCTCTCAGTTTAGTAATATTCTCTCAGTTTAGTAATATTCTCTCAGTTTAGTAATACTCTCTCAGTTTAGTAATACTCTCTCAGTTTAGTAATACTCTCTCGGTTGAGTAATACTCTCTCCGTTGAGTAATATTCTATCAGTTTAGTAATACTCTCTCGGTTGAGTAATACTCTCTCAGTCTAGTAACACTCTCTCAGTTGAGTAATACTCTCTCCGTTGAGTAATATTCTCTCAGTTTAGTAATACTCAGTTGAGTAATATTCTCTCAGTTGAGTAATACTCTCTCAGTCTAGTAATACTCTCTCAGTTTAGTAATATTCTCTCAGTTTAGTAATATTCTCTCAGTTTAGTAATATTCTCTCAGTTTAGTAATATTCTCTCAGCTCTCTCAGTTTAGTAATATTCTCCCAGTTTAGTAATATTCTCTCATTTTAGTAATACTCTCTCGGGTTAGTAATACTCTCTCAGTTTAGTAAAATTCTCTCAGTTTAGTAATACTCTCTCAGTTTAGTAATATTCTCTCAGTTTAGTAATATTCTCTCAGTTTAGTAATACTCTCTCAGTTTAGTAATACTCTCTCAGTTTAGTAACATTCTCTCAGTTGAGTATTAATCTCTCAGTTTAGTAATATTCTCTCAGTTTAGTAAATTTCTCTCAGGTTAGTAATACTCTCTCAGTTGAGTAATACTCACTCCGTTGAGTAATATTGTCTCAGTTGAGTAATACTCTCTCAGTTGAGTAATAATCTCTGAGTAATATTCGGTGAGTAATATTCTCTCAGTTGAGTAATACTCTCTCAGTCGAGTAATACTCTCTCAGTTTAGTAATACTCTCTCAGTTTAGTAATATTCTCTCAGTTTAGTAATTTTCTCTCAGTTTAGTAATACTCTCTCGGGTTAGTAATACTCTCTCAGTTTAGTAAAATTCTCTCAGTTTAGTAATACTCTCTCAGTTTAGTAATACTCTCTCAGTTTAGTAATATTCTCTCAGCTCTCTCAGTTTAGTAACACTCTCTCAGTTTAGTAATACTCTCTCAGTCTAGTAACACTCTCTCAGTTTAGTAACACTCTCTCAGTTTAGTAACACTCTCTCAGTTTAGTAATACTCTCTCAGTTTAGTAACATTCTCTCAGTTTAGTAATATTCTCTCAGTTTAGTAATACTCTCTCAGTCTAGTAATACTCTCTCAGTTTAGTAAAACTGTCTCAGTTTAGTAATATTCTCTCAGTTTAGTAATACTCTCTCAGTTTAGTAATATTCTCTCAGTTTAGTAATATTCTCTCAGTTTAGTAATACTCTCTCAGTTTAGTAATACTCTCACCGTTTAGTAATACTCTCTCAGTTGAGTAATAATCTCTCCGGTGAGTAATATTCTCTCAGTTGAGTAATACTCTCTCAGTCTAGTAATACTATCTCAGCTCTCTCAGTTTAGTAATATTCTCTCAGTTTAGTAATATTCTCTCAGTTTAGTAATATTCTCTCAGTTTAGTAATACTCTCTCCGGTGAGTAATATTCTCTCAGTTGAGTAATACTCTCTCAGTCTAGTAATACTATCTCAGCTCTCTCAGTTTAATAATATTCTCTCAGTTTAGTAATATTCTCTCAGTTTAGTAATATTCTCTCAGTTTAGTAATACTATCTCAGCTCTCTCAGTTTAGTAATATTCTCTCAGTTTAGTAATATTCTCTCAGTTTAGTAATACTCTCTCAGTTTAGTAATACTCTCACCGTTTAGTAATACTCTCTCAGTTGAGTAATAATCTCTCCGGTGAGTAATATTCTCTCAGTTGAGTAATACTCTCTCAGTCTAGTAATACTATCTCAGCTCTCTCAGTTTAGTAATATTCTCTCAGTTTAGTAATATTCTCTCAGTTTAGTAATACTCTCTCCGGTGAGTAATATTCTCTCAGTTGAGTAATACTCTCTCAGTCTAGTAATACTATCTCAGCTCTCTCAGTTTAGTAATATTCTCTCAGTTTAGTAATATTCTCTCAGTTTAGTAATATTCTCTCAGTTTAGTAATACTATCTCAGCTCTCTCAGTTTAGTAATATTCTCTCAGTTTAGTAATATTCTCTCAGTTTAGTAATCTCTCCGGTGAGTAATATTC
Source organism: Salvelinus alpinus (assembly GCF_045679555.1). Lineage (NCBI taxonomy): Eukaryota > Metazoa > Chordata > Actinopteri > Salmoniformes > Salmonidae > Salvelinus > Salvelinus alpinus. Next base: position 330,682 of record NC_092100.1, on the reverse strand, counting down.
TCTCAGTTGAGTAATACTCTCTCAGTCTAGTAATACTATCTCAGCTCTCTCAGTTTAGTAATATTCTCTCAGTTTAGTAATATTCTCTCAGTTTAGTAATATTCTCTCAGTTTAGTAATACTCAGTCTAGTAACACTCTCTCAGTTTAGTGAAACTGTCTCAGCTCTCTCAGTTGATTAATACTCTCTCAGTTTAGTAATATTCTCTCAGTTTAGTAACACTCTCTCCGTTGAGTAATAGTCTCTCAGTTTAGTAATACTCTCTCAGCTCTCTCAGTTTAGTAATATTCTCTCAGTTTAGTAATACTATCTCAGCTCTCTCAGTTTAGTAATATTCTCTCAGTTTAGTAATATTCTCTCAGTTTAGTAATACTCTCTCAGTTTAGTAATACTCTCACCGTTTAGTAATACTCTCTCAGTTGAGTAATAATCTCTCCGGTGAGTAATATTCTCTCAGTTGAGTAATACTCTCTCAGTCTAGTAATACTATCTCAGCTCTCTCAGTTTAGTAATATTCTCTCAGTTTAGTAATATTCTCTCAGTTTAGTAATATTCTCTCAGTTTAGTAATACTCTCTCCGGTGAGTAATATTCTCTCAGTTGAGTAATACTCTCTCAGTCTAGTAATACTATCTCAGCTCTCTCAGTTTAGTAATATTCTCTCAGTTTAGTAATATTCTCTCAGTTTAGTAATATTCTCTCAGTTTAGTAATACTATCTCAGCTCTCTCAGTTTAGTAATATTCTCTCAGTTTAGTAATATTCTCTCAGTTTAGTAATCTCTCCGGTGAGTAATATTCTCTCAGTTGAGTAATACTCTCTCAGTCTAGTAATACTATCTCAGCTCTCTCAGTTTAGTAATATTCTCTCAGTTTAGTAATATTCTCTCAGTTTAGTAATATTCTCTCAGTTTAGTAATACTCAGTCTAGTAACACTCTCTCAGTTTAGTGAAACTGTCTCAGCTCTCTCAGTTGATTAATACTCTCTCAGTTTAGTAATATTCTCTCAGTTTAGTAACACTCTCTCCGTTGAGTAATAGTCTCTCAGTTTAGTAATACTCTCTCAGCTCTCTCAGTTGATTAATACTCTCTCAGTTTAGTAATATTCTCTCAGTTTAGTAACACTCTCTCCGTTGAGTAATAGTCTCTCAGTTTAGTAACACTCTCTCAGTTTAGTAATACTCTCTCAGTTTAGTAATACTCTCTCAGTTGAGTAATATTCTCTCAGTTTAGTAACGCTCTCTCAGTTTAGTAATACTCTCTCAGTTTAGTAATACTCTCTCAGTTTAGTAACACTCTCTCGGTTGAGTATTAATCTCTCCATTGAGTAATAATCTCTCCGGTGAGTAATATTCTCTCAGTTGAGTAATACTCTCTCAGTCTAGTAATACTCTCTCAGCTCTCTCAGTTTAGTAACATTCTCTCAGTTTAGTAATATTCTCTCAGTTTAGTAATACTCTCTCAGTCTAGTAACACTCTCTCAGTTTAGTAAAACTGTCTCAGTTAAGTAATACTCTCTCAGTTTAGTAATACTCTCTCAGTTTAGTAATATTCTCTCAGTTTAGTAATACTCTCTCAGTTTAGTAATATTCTCTCAGTTTAGTAATATTCTCTCAGTTTAGTAATATTCTCTCAGTTTAGTAATACTCTCTCAGTTTAGTAATACTCTCTCCGTTTAGTAATACTCTCTCAGTTGAGTAATAATCTCTCCGGTGAGTAATATTCTCTCAGTTGAGTAATACTCTCTCAGTCTAGTAATACTATCTCAGCTCTCTCAGTTTAGTAATATTCTCTCAGTTTAGTAATATTCTCTCAGTTTAGTAATACTCTCTCAGTCTAGTAACACTCTCTCAGTTTAGTGAAACTGTCTCAGTTAAGTAATACTCTCTCAGTTTAGTAACACTCTCTCAGTTTAGTGAAACTGTCTCAGCTCTCTCAGTTGATTAATACTCTCTCAGTTTAGTAATATTCTCTCAGTTTAGTAACACTCTCTCCGTTGAGTAATAGTCTCTCAGTTTAGTAATACTCTCTCAGCTCTCTCAGTTTAGTAATATTCTCTCAGTTTAGTAATACTATCTCAGCTCTCTCAGTTTAGTAATATTCTCTCAGTTTAGTAATATTCTCTCAGTTTAGTAATACTCTCTCAGTTTAGTAATACTCTCACCGTTTAGTAATACTCTCTCAGTTGAGTAATAATCTCTCCGGTGAGTAATATTCTCTCAGTTGAGTAATACTCTCTCAGTCTAGTAATACTATCTCAGCTCTCTCAGTTTAGTAATATTCTCTCAGTTTAGTAATATTCTCTCAGTTTAGTAATATTCTCTCAGTTTAGTAATACTCTCTCCGGTGAGTAATATTCTCTCAGTTGAGTAATACTCTCTCAGTCTAGTAATACTATCTCAGCTCTCTCAGTTTAGTAATATTCTCTCAGTTTAGTAATATTCTCTCAGTTTAGTAATATTCTCTCAGTTTAGTAATACTATCTCAGCTCTCTCAGTTTAGTAATATTCTCTCAGTTTAGTAATATTCTCTCAGTTTAGTAATCTCTCCGGTGAGTAATATTCTCTCAGTTGAGTAATACTCTCTCAGTCTAGTAATACTATCTCAGCTCTCTCAGTTTAGTAATATTCTCTCAGTTTAGTAATATTCTCTCAGTTTAGTAATATTCTCTCAGTTTAGTAATACTCAGTCTAGTAACACTCTCTCAGTTTAGTGAAACTGTCTCAGCTCTCTCAGTTGATTAATACTCTCTCAGTTTAGTAATATTCTCTCAGTTTAGTAACACTCTCTCCGTTGAGTAATAGTCTCTCAGTTTAGTAATACTCTCTCAGCTCTCTCAGTTGATTAATACTCTCTCAGTTTAGTAATATTCTCTCAGTTTAGTAACACTCTCTCCGTTGAGTAATAGTCTCTCAGTTTAGTAACACTCTCTCAGTTTAGTAATACTCTCTCAGTTTAGTAATACTCTCTCAGTTGAGTAATATTCTCTCAGTTTAGTAACGCTCTCTCAGTTTAGTAATACTCTCTCAGTTTAGTAATACTCTCTCAGTTTAGTAACACTCTCTCGGTTGAGTATTAATCTCTCCATTGAGTAATAATCTCTCCGGTGAGTAATATTCTCTCAGTTGAGTAATACTCTCTCAGTCTAGTAATACTCTCTCAGCTCTCTCAGTTTAGTAACATTCTCTCAGTTTAGTAATATTCTCTCAGTTTAGTAATACTCTCTCAGTCTAGTAACACTCTCTCAGTTTAGTAAAACTGTCTCAGTTAAGTAATACTCTCTCAGTTTAGTAATACTCTCTCAGTTTAGTAATATTCTCTCAGTTTAGTAATACTCTCTCAGTTTAGTAATATTCTCTCAGTTTAGTAATATTCTCTCAGTTTAGTAATATTCTCTCAGTTTAGTAATACTCTCTCAGTTTAGTAATACTCTCTCCGTTTAGTAATACTCTCTCAGTTGAGTAATAATCTCTCCGGTGAGTAATATTCTCTCAGTTGAGTAATACTCTCTCAGTCTAGTAATACTATCTCAGCTCTCTCAGTTTAGTAATATTCTCTCAGTTTAGTAATATTCTCTCAGTTTAGTAATACTCTCTCAGTCTAGTAACACTCTCTCAGTTTAGTGAAACTGTCTCAGTTAAGTAATACTCTCTCAGTTTAGTAATACTCTCACAGTTTAGTAATATTCTCTCAGTTTAGTAATACTCTCTCAGGTTAGTAAAACTCTTCCAGTTTAGTAATATTCTCTCAGTTTAGTAATATTCTCTCAGCTCTCTCAGTTTAGTAATACTCTCTCAGTTTAGTAATATTCTCTCAGTTTAGTAATATTCTCTCAGTTTAGTAATATTCTCTCAGTTTAGTAATATTCTCTCAGTTTAGTAATATTCTCTCAGTTTAGTAATACTATCTCAGCTCTCTCAGTTTAGTAATATTCTCTCAGTTTAGTAATATTCTCTCAGTTTAGTAATCTCTCCGGTGAGTAATATTCTCTCAGTTGAGTAATACTCTCTCAGTCTAGTAATACTATCTCAGCTCTCTCAGTTTAGTAATATTCTCTCAGTTTAGTAATATTCTCTCAGTTTAGTAATACTCAGTCTAGTAACACTCTCTCAGTTTAGTGAAACTGTCTCAGCTCTCTCAGTTGATTAATACTCTCTCAGTTTAGTAATATTCTCTCAGTTTAGTAACACTCTCTCCGTTGAGTAATAGTCTCTCAGTTTAGTAATACTCTCTCAGCTCTCTCAGTTGATTAATACTCTCTCAGTTTAGTAATATTCTCTCAGTTTAGTAACACTCTCTCCGTTGAGTAATAGTCTCTCAGTTTAGTAACACTCTCTCAGTTTAGTAATACTCTCTCAGTTTAGTAATACTCTCTCAGTTGAGTAATATTCTCTCAGTTTAGTAACGCTCTCTCAGTTTAGTAATACTCTCTCAGTTTAGTAATACTCTCTCAGTTTAGTAACACTCTCTCGGTTGAGTATTAATCTCTCCATTGAGTAATAATCTCTCCGGTGAGTAATATTCTCTCAGTTGAGTAATACTCTCTCAGTCTAGTAATACTCTCTCAGCTCTCTCAGTTTAGTAACATTCTCTCAGTTTAGTAATATTCTCTCAGTTTAGTAATACTCTCTCAGTCTAGTAACACTCTCTCAGTTTAGTAAAACTGTCTCAGTTAAGTAATACTCTCTCAGTTTAGTAATACTCTCTCAGTTTAGTAATATTCTCTCAGTTTAGTAATACTCTCTCAGTTTAGTAATATTCTCTCAGTTTAGTAATATTCTCTCAGTTTAGTAATACTCTCTCAGTTTAGTAATACTCTCTCCGTTTAGTAATACTCTCTCAGTTGAGTAATAATCTCTCCGGTGAGTAATATTCTCTCAGTTGAGTAATACTCTCTCAGTCTAGTAATACTATCTCAGCTCTCTCAGTTTAGTAATATTCTCTCAGTTTAGTAATATTCTCTCAGTTTAGTAATACTCTCTCAGTCTAGTAACACTCTCTCAGTTTAGTGAAACTGTCTCAGTTAAGTAATACTCTCTCAGTTTAGTAATACTCTCACAGTTTAGTAATATTCTCTCAGTTTAGTAATACTCTCTCAGGTTAGTAAAACTCTTCCAGTTTAGTAATATTCTCTCAGTTTAGTAATATTCTCTCAGCTCTCTCAGTTTAGTAATACTCTCTCAGTTTAGTAATATTCTCTCAGTTTAGTAATATTCTCTCAGTTTAGTAATATTCTCTCTGCTCTCTCAGTTTAGTAATATTCTCCCAGTTTAGTAATATTCTCTCATTTTAGTAATACTCTCTCGGGTTAGTAATACTCTCTCAGTTCAGTAAAATTCTCTCAGTTTAGTAATACTCTCTCAGTTTAGTAATATTCTCTCAGTTTAGTAATATTCTCTCAGTTTAGTAATACTCTCTCAGTTTAGTAATACTCTCTCAGTTTAGTAATACTCTCTCGGTTGAGTAATACTCTCTCCGTTGAGTAATATTCTATCAGTTTAGTAATACTCTCTCGGTTGAGTAATACTCTCTCAGTCTAGTAACACTCTCTCAGTTGAGTAATACTCTCTCCGTTGAGTAATATTCTCTCAGTTTAGTAATACTCAGTTGAGTAATATTCTCTCAGTTGAGTAATACTCTCTCAGTCTAGTAATACTCTCTCAGTTTAGTAATATTCTCTCAGTTTAGTAATATTCTCTCAGTTTAGTAATATTCTCTCAGTTTAGTAATATTCTCTCTGCTCTCTCAGTTTAGTAATATTCTCCCAGTTTAGTAATATTCTCTCATTTTAGTAATACTCTCTCGGGTTAGTAATACTCTCTCAGTTCAGTAAAATTCTCTCAGTTTAGTAATACTCTCTCAGTTTAGTAATATTCTCTCAGTTTAGTAATATTCTCTCAGTTTAGTAATACTCTCTCAGTTTAGTAATACTCTCTCAGTTTAGTAATACTCTCTCGGTTGAGTAATACTCTCTCCGTTGAGTAATATTCTATCAGTTTAGTAATACTCTCTCGGTTGAGTAATACTCTCTCAGTCTAGTAACACTCTCTCAGTTGAGTAATACTCTCTCCGTTGAGTAATATTCTCTCAGTTTAGTAATACTCTGTTGAGTAATATTCTCTCAGTTTAGTAATACTCTCTCAGTTTAGTAATACTCTCTCGGTTGAGTAATACTCTCTCCGTTGAGTAATATTCTATCAGTTTAGTAATACTCTCTCGGTTGAGTAATACTCTCTCAGTCTAGTAACACTCTCTCAGTTGAGTAATACTCTCTCCGTTGAGTAATATTCTCTCAGTTTAGTAATACTCTGTTGAGTAATATTCTCTCAGTTGAGTAATACTCTCTCAGTCTAGTAATACTCTCTCAGCTCTCTCAGTTTAGTAATATTCTCTCAGTTTAGTAATATTCTCTCAGTTTAGTAATTTTCTCTCAGTTTAGTAATACTCTCTCGGGTTAGTAATACTCTCTCAGTTTAGTAAAACTCTCTCAGTTTAGTAATACTCTCTCAGTTTAGTAATACTCTCTCAGTTTAGTAATATTCTCTCAGTTTAGTAATATTCTCTCAGTTTAGTAATACTCTCTCAGTCTAGTAACACTCTCTCAGTTTAGTAAAACTGTCTCAGTTAAGTAATACTCTCTCAGTTTAGTAATACTCTCTCAGTTTAGTAATATTCTCTCAGTTTAGTAATACTCTCTCAGTTTAGTAATATTCTCTCAGTTTAGTAATATTCTCTCAGTTTAGTAATACTCTCTCAGTTTAGTAATACTCTCTCCGTTTAGTAATACTCTCTCAGTTGAGTAATAATCTCTCCGGTGAGTAATATTCTCTCAGTTGAGTAATACTCTCTCAGTCTAGTAATACTATCTCAGCTCTCTCAGTTTAGTAATATTCTCTCAGTTTAGTAATATTCTCTCAGTTTAGTAATACTCTCTCAGTCTAGTAACACTCTCTCAGTTTAGTGAAACTGTCTCAGTTAAGTAATACTCTCTCAGTTTAGTAATACTCTCTCAGTTTAGTAATATTCTCTCAGTTTAGTAATATTCTCTCAGTTTAGTAATTTTCTCTCAGTTTAGTAATACTCTCTCGGGTTAGTAATACTCTCTCAGTTTAGTAAAACTCTCTCAGTTTAGTAATACTCTCTCAGTTTAGTAATACTCTCTCAGTCTAGTAACACTCTCTCAGTTTAGTAATATTCTCTCAGTTTAGTAATATTCTCTCAGTTTAGTAATACTCTCTCAGTCTAGTAACACTCTCTCAGTTTAGTAAAACTGTCTCAGTTAAGTAATACTCTCTCAGTTTAGTAATATTCTCTCAGTTTAGTAATACTCTCTCAGTTTAGTAATATTCTCTCAGTTTAGTAATTCTCTCTCAGTTTAGTAATACTCTCTCCGTTTAGTAATACTCTCTCAGTTGAGTAATAATCTCTCCGGTGAGTAATATTCTCTCAGTTGAGTAATACTCTCTCAGCTCTCTCAGTTTAGTAATATTCTCTCAGTTTAGTAATATTCTCTCAGTTTAGTAATACTCTCTCAGTCTAGTAACACTCTCTCAGTTTAGTGAAACTGTCTCAGTTAAGTAATACTCTCTCAGTTTAGTAATGCTCTCTCAGTTTAGTAATATTCTCTCAGTTTAGTAATACTCTCTTGAGTTTAGTAATACTCTCTCAGTTTAGTAATATTCTCTCAGTTTAGTAATATTCTCTCAAATCTCTCAGTTTAGTAATACTCTCTCAGTCTTGTAATACTCTCTGCTCTCTCAGTTTAGTAATACTCTCTCAGTTTAGTAACACTCTCTCAGGTTAGTAATACTCTCTCAGTTTAGTAATACTCTCTCAGTTTAGTAACATTCTCTCAGTTTAGTAATATTCTCTCAGTTTAGTAATACTCTCTCAGTTTAGTAATACTCTCTCAGTTTAGTAATACTCTCACAGTTTAGTAATACTCTCTCAGTTTAGTAATATTCTCTCAGTTTAGTAATATTCTCTCAGTTTAGTAATACTCTCTCAGTTTAGTAATACTCTCTCAGTTTAGTAATACTCTCTCGGTTGAGTAATACTCTCTCCGTTGAGTAATATTCTATCAGTTTAGTAATACTCTCTCGGTTGAGTAATACTCTCTCAGTCTAGTAACACTCTCTCAGTTTAGTAATATTCTCTCAGTTTAGTAATATTCTCTCAAATCTCTCAGTTTAGTAATACTCTCTCAGTCTTGTAATACTCTCTGCTCTCTCAGTTTAGTAATACTCTCTCAGTTTAGTAACACTCTCTCAGGTTAGTAATACTCTCTCAGTCTAGTAACACTCTCTCAGTTTAGTAACATTCTCTCAGTTTAGTAATATTCTCTCAGTTTAGTAATACTCTCTCAGTTTAGTAATACTCTCTCAGTTTAGTAATACTCTCTCAGTTTAGTAATACTCTCTCAGTTTAGTAATACTCTCTCAGTTTAGTAATATTCTCTCACTTTAGTAATACTCTCTCAGTTTAGTAATACTCTCTCAGTTTAGTAATACTCTCTCGGTTGAGTAATACTCTCTCCGTTGAGTAATATTCTATCAGTTTAGTAATACTCTCTCGGTTGAGTAATACTCTCTCAGTCTAGTAACACTCTCTCAGTTGAGTAATACTCTCTCCGTTGAGTAATATTCTCTCAGTTTAGTAATACTCTGTTGAGTAATATTCTCTCAGTTTAGTAATACTCTCTCAGTTTAGTAATACTCTCTCGGTTGAGTAATACTCTCTCCGTTGAGTAATATTCTATCAGTTTAGTAATACTCTCTCGGTTGAGTAATACTCTCTCAGTCTAGTAACACTCTCTCAGTTGAGTAATACTCTCTCCGTTGAGTAATATTCTCTCAGTTTAGTAATACTCTGTTGAGTAATATTCTCTCAGTTGAGTAATACTCTCTCAGTCTAGTAATACTCTCTCAGCTCTCTCAGTTTAGTAATATTCTCTCAGTTTAGTAATATTCTCTCAGTTTAGTAATTTTCTCTCAGTTTAGTAATACTCTCTCGGGTTAGTAATACTCTCTCAGTTTAGTAAAACTCTCTCAGTTTAGTAATACTCTCTCAGTTTAGTAATACTCTCTCAGTTTAGTAATATTCTCTCAGTTTAGTAATATTCTCTCAGTTTAGTAATACTCTCTCAGTCTAGTAACACTCTCTCAGTTTAGTAAAACTGTCTCAGTTAAGTAATACTCTCTCAGTTTAGTAATACTCTCTCAGTTTAGTAATATTCTCTCAGTTTAGTAATACTCTCTCAGTTTAGTAATATTCTCTCAGTTTAGTAATATTCTCTCAGTTTAGTAATACTCTCTCAGTTTAGTAATACTCTCTCCGTTTAGTAATACTCTCTCAGTTGAGTAATAATCTCTCCGGTGAGTAATATTCTCTCAGTTGAGTAATACTCTCTCAGTCTAGTAATACTATCTCAGCTCTCTCAGTTTAGTAATATTCTCTCAGTTTAGTAATATTCTCTCAGTTTAGTAATACTCTCTCAGTCTAGTAACACTCTCTCAGTTTAGTGAAACTGTCTCAGTTAAGTAATACTCTTTCAGTTTAGTAATACTCTCTCAGTTTAGTAATATTCTCTCAGTTTAGTAATATTCTCTCAGTTTAGTAATTTTCTCTCAGTTTAGTAATACTCTCTCGGGTTAGTAATACTCTCTCAGTTTAGTAAAACTCTCTCAGTTTAGTAATACTCTCTCAGTTTAGTAATACTCTCTCAGTCTAGTAACACTCTCTCAGTTTAGTAATATTCTCTCAGTTTAGTAATATTCTCTCAGTTTAGTAATACTCTCTCAGTCTAGTAACACTCTCTCAGTTTAGTAATACTGTCTCAGTTAAGTAATACTCTCTCAGTTTAGTAATATTCTCTCAGTTTAGTAATACTCTCTCAGTTTAGTAATATTCTCTCAGTTTAGTAATTCTCTCTCAGTTTAGTAATACTCTCTCCGTTTAGTAATACTCTCTCAGTTGAGTAATAATCTCTCCGGTGAGTAATATTCTCTCAGTTGAGTAATACTCTCTCAGCTCTCTCAGTTTAGTAATATTCTCTCAGTTTAGTAATATTCTCTCAGTTTAGTAATACTCTCTCAGTCTAGTAACACTCTCTCAGTTTAGTGAAACTGTCTCAGTTAAGTAATACTCTCTCAGTTTAGTAATGCTCTCTCAGTTTAGTAATATTCTCTCAGTTTAGTAATACTCTCTTGAGTTAGTAACACTCTCTCAGTTTAGTAATATTCTCTCAGTTTAGTAATATTCTCTCAAATCTCTCAGTTTAGTAATACTCTCTCAGTCTTGTAATACTCTCTGCTCTCTCAGTTTAGTAATACTCTCTCAGTTTAGTAACACTCTCTCAGGTTAGTAATACTCTCTCAGTCTAGTAACACTCTCTCAGTTTAGTAACATTCTCTCAGTTTAGTAATATTCTCTCAGTTTAGTAATACTCTCTCAGTTTAGTAACACTCTCTCAGGTTAGTAATACTCTCTCAGTCTAGTAACACTCTCTCAGTTTAGTAACATTCTCTCAGTTTAGTAATATTCTCTCAGTTTAGTAATACTCTCTCAGTTTAGTAAAACTCTCTCAGTTTAGTAATACTCTCTCAGTTTAGTAATACTCTCTCAGTCTAGTAACACTCTCTCAGTTTAGTAACATTATCTCAGTTTAGTAATATTCTCTCAGTTTAGTAATACTCTCTCAGTCTAGTAACACTCTCTCAGTTTAGTAAAACTGTCTCAGTTAAGTAATACTCTCTCAGTTTAGTAATATTCTCTCAGTTTAGTAATACTCTCTCAGTTTAGTAATATTCTCTCAGTTTAGTAATATTCTCTCAGTTTAGTAATATTCTCTCAGTTTAGTAATACTCTCTCCGTTTAGTAATACTCTCTCAGTTGAGTAATAATCTCTCCGGTGAGTAATATTCTCTCAGTTGAGTAATACTCTCTCAGCTCTCTCAGTTTAGTAATATTCTCTCAGTTTAGTAATATTCTCTCAGTTTAGTAATACTCTCTCAGTCTAGTAACACTCTCTCAGCTTAGTGAAACTGTCTCAGTTAAGTAATACTCTCTCAGTTTAGTAATGCTCTCTCAGTTTAGTAATATTCTCTCAGTTTAGTAATACTCTCTCAGTTTAGTAATATTCTCTCAGTTTAGTAATATACTCTCAGTTTAGTAATATTCTCTCAAATCTCTCAGTTCAGTAATACTCTCTCAGTCTTGTAATACTCTCTGCTCTCTCAGTTTAGTAATACTCTCTCAGTTTAGTAACACTCTCTCAGGTTAGTAATACTCTCTCAGTCTAGTAACACTCTCTCAGTTTAGTAGAACTGTCTCAGTTAAGTAATACTCTCTCAGTTTAGTAATACTCTCTCAGTTTAGTAATATTCTCTCAGTTTAGTAATACTCTCTCAGTTTAGTAATATTCTCTCAGTTTAGTAATATTCTCTCAGTTTAGTAATACTCTCTCAGTTTAGTAATACTCTCTCCGTTTAGTAATACTCTCTCAGTTGAGTAATACTCTCTCAGTCTAGTAATACTATCTCAGCTCTCTCAGTTTAGTAATATTCTCTCAGTTTAGTAATATTCTCTCAGTTTAGTAATACTCTCTCAGTCTAGTAATACTATCTCAGCTCTCTCAGTTTAGTAATATTCTCTCAGTTTAGTAATATTCTCTCAGTTTAGTAATATTCTCTCAGTTTAGTAATACTCAGTCTAGTAACACTCTCTCAGTTTAGTGAAACTGTCTCAGCTCTCTCAGTTGATTAATACTCTCTCAGTTTAGTAATATTCTCTCAGTTTAGTAACACTCTCTCCGTTGAGTAATAGTCTCTCAGTTTAGTAATACTCTCTCAGCTCTCTCAGTTGATTAATACTCTCTCAGTTTAGTAATATTCTCTCAGTTTAGTAACACTCTCTCCGTTGAGTAATAGTCTCTCAGTTTAGTAACACTCTCTCAGTTTAGTAATACTCTCTCAGTTTAGTAATACTCTCTCAGTTGAGTAATATTCTCTCAGTTTAGTAACGTTCTCTCAGTTTAGTAATACTCTCTCAGTTTAGTAATACTCTCTCAGTTTAGTAACACTCTCTCGGTTGAGTATTAATCTCTCCATTGAGTAATAATCTCTCCGGTGAGTAATATTCTCTCAGTTGAGTAATACTCTCTCAGTCTAGTAATACTCTCTCAGCTCTCTCAGTTTAGTAACATTCTCTCAGTTAAGTAATACTCTCTCAGTTTAGTAATACTCTCTCAGTCTAGTAACACTCTCTCAGTTTAGTAAAACTGTCTCAGTTAAGTAATACTCTCTCAGTTTAGTAATACTCTCTCAGTTTAGTAATATTCTCTCAGTTTAGTAATACTCTCTCAGTTTAGTAATATTCTCTCAGTTTAGTAATATTCTCTCAGTTTAGTAATATTCTCTCAGTTTAGTAATACTCTCTCAGTTTAGTAATACTCTCTCCGTTTAGTAATACTCTCTCAGTTGAGTAATAATCTCTCCGGTGAGTAATATTCTCTCAGTTGAGTAATACTCTCTCAGTCTAGTAATACTATCTCAGCTCTCTCAGTTTAGTAATATTCTCTCAGTTTAGTAATATTCTCTCAGTTTAGTAATACTCTCTCAGTCTAGTAACACTCTCTCAGTTTAGTGAAACTGTCTCAGTTAAGTAATACTCTCTCAGTTTAGTAATACTCTCACAGTTTAGTAATATTCTCTCAGTTTAGTAATACTCTCTCAGGTTAGTAAAACTCTTCCAGTTTAGTAATATTCTCTCAGTTTAGTAATATTCTCTCAGCTCTCTCAGTTTAGTAATACTCTCTCAGTTTAGTAATATTCTCTCAGTTTAGTAATATTCTCTCAGTTTAGTAATATTCTCTCAGTTTAGTAATATTCTCTCAGTTTAGTAATATTCTCTCAGTTTAGTAATACTATCTCAGCTCTCTCAGTTTAGTAATATTCTCTCAGTTTAGTAATATTCTCTCAGTTTAGTAATCTCTCCGGTGAGTAATATTCTCTCAGTTGAGTAATACTCTCTCAGTCTAGTAATACTATCTCAGCTCTCTCAGTTTAGTAATATTCTCTCAGTTTAGTAATATTCTCTCAGTTTAGTAATATTCTCTCAGTTTAGTAATACTCAGTCTAGTAACACTCTCTCAGTTTAGTGAAACTGTCTCAGCTCTCTCAGTTGATTAATACTCTCTCAGTTGAGTAATACTCTCTCAGCTCTCTCAGTTTAGTAATATTCTCTCAGTTTAGTAATATTCTCTCAGTTTAGTAATACTCTCTCAGTCTAGTAACACTCTCTCAGCTTAGTGAAACTGTCTCAGTTAAGTAATACTCTCTCAGTTTAGTAATGCTCTCTCAGTTTAGTAATATTCTCTCAGTTTAGTAATACTCTCTCGAGTTAGTAACACTCTCTCAGTTTAGTAATATACTCTCAGTTTAGTAATATTCTCTCAAATCTCTCAGTTCAGTAATACTCTCTCAGTCTTGTAATACTCTCTGCTCTCTCAGTTTAGTAATACTCTCTCAGTTTAGTAACACTCTCTCAGGTTAGTAATACTCTCTCAGTCTAGTAACACTCTCTCAGTTTAGTAACATTCTCTCAGTTTAGTAATATTCTCTCAGTTTAGTAATACTCTCTCAGTCTAGTAACACTCTCTCAGTTTAGTAGAACTGTCTCAGTTAAGTAATACTCTCTCAGTTTAGTAATACTCTCTCAGTTTAGTAATATTCTCTCAGTTTAGTAATACTCTCTCAGTTTAGTAATATTCTCTCAGTTTAGTAATATTCTCTCAGTTTAGTAATACTCTCTCAGTTTAGTAATACTCTCTCCGTTTAGTAATACTCTCTCAGTTGAGTAATACTCTCTCAGTCTAGTAATACTATCTCAGCTCTCTCAGTTTAGTAATATTCTCTCAGTTTAGTAATATTCTCTCAGTTTAGTAATACTCTCTCAGTCTAGTAATACTATCTCAGCTCTCTCAGTTTAGTAATATTCTCTCAGTTTAGTAATATTCTCTCAGTTTAGTAATATTCTCTCAGTTTAGTAATACTCAGTCTAGTAACACTCTCTCAGTTTAGTGAAACTGTCTCAGCTCTCTCAGTTGATTAATACTCTCTCAGTTTAGTAATATTCTCTCAGTTTAGTAACACTCTCTCCGTTGAGTAATAGTCTCTCAGTTTAGTAATACTCTCTCAGCTCTCTCAGTTGATTAATACTCTCTCAGTTTAGTAATATTCTCTCAGTTTAGTAACACTCTCTCCGTTGAGTAATAGTCTCTCAGTTTAGTAACACTCTCTCAGTTTAGTAATACTCTCTCAGTTTAGTAATACTCTCTCAGTTGAGTAATATTCTCTCAGTTTAGTAACGCTCTCTCAGTTTAGTAATACTCTCTCAGTTTAGTAATACTCTCTCAGTTTAGTAACACTCTCTCGGTTGAGTATTAATCTCTCCATTGAGTAATAATCTCTCCGGTGAGTAATATTCTCTCAGTTGAGTAATACTCTCTCAGTCTAGTAATACTCTCTCAGCTCTCTCAGTTTAGTAACATTCTCTCAGTTTAGTAATATTCTCTCAGTTTAGTAATACTCTCTCAGTCTAGTAACACTCTCTCAGTTTAGTAAAACTGTCTCAGTTAAGTAATACTCTCTCAGTTTAGTAATACTCTCTCAGTTTAGTAATATTCTCTCAGTTTAGTAATACTCTCTCAGTTTAGTAATATTCTCTCAGTTTAGTAATATTCTCTCAGTTTAGTAATATTCTCTCAGTTTAGTAATACTCTCTCAGTTTAGTAATACTCTCTCCGTTTAGTAATACTCTCTCAGTTGAGTAATAATCTCTCCGGTGAGTAATATTCTCTCAGTTGAGTAATACTCTCTCAGTCTAGTAATACTATCTCAGCTCTCTCAGTTTAGTAATATTCTCTCAGTTTAGTAATATTCTCTCAGTTTAGTAATACTCTCTCAGTCTAGTAACACTCTCTCAGTTTAGTGAAACTGTCTCAGTTAAGTAATACTCTCTCAGTTTAGTAATACTCTCACAGTTTAGTAATATTCTCTCAGTTTAGTAATACTCTCTCAGGTTAGTAAAACTCTTCCAGTTTAGTAATATTCTCTCAGTTTAGTAATATTCTCTCAGCTCTCTCAGTTTAGTAATACTCTCTCAGTTTAGTAATATTCTCTCAGTTTAGTAATATTCTCTCAGTTTAGTAATATTCTCTCAGTTTAGTAATATTCTCTCAGTTTAGTAATATTCTCTCAGTTTAGTAATACTATCTCAGCTCTCTCAGTTTAGTAATATTCTCTCAGTTTAGTAATATTCTCTCAGTTTAGTAATCTCTCCGGTGAGTAATATTCTCTCAGTTGAGTAATACTCTCTCAGTCTAGTAATACTATCTCAGCTCTCTCAGTTTAGTAATATTCTCTCAGTTTAGTAATATTCTCTCAGTTTAGTAATATTCTCTCAGTTTAGTAATACTCAGTCTAGTAACACTCTCTCAGTTTAGTGAAACTGTCTCAGCTCTCTCAGTTGATTAATACTCTCTCAGTTTAGTAATATTCTCTCAGTTTAGTAACACTCTCTCCGTTGAGTAATAGTCTCTCAGTTTAGTAATACTCTCTCAGCTCTCTCAGTTGATTAATACTCTCTCAGTTTAGTAATATTCTCTCAGTTTAGTAACACTCTCTCCGTTGAGTAATAGTCTCTCAGTTTAGTAACACTCTCTCAGTTTAGTAATACTCTCTCAGTTTAGTAATACTCTCTCAGTTGAGTAATATTCTCTCAGTTTAGTAACGCTCTCTCAGTTTAGTAATACTCTCTCAGTTTAGTAATACTCTCTCAGTTTAGTAACACTCTCTCGGTTGAGTATTAATCTCTCCATTGAGTAATAATCTCTCCGGTGAGTAATATTCTCTCAGTTGAGTAATACTCTCTCAGTCTAGTAATACTCTCTCAGCTCTCTCAGTTTAGTAACATTCTCTCAGTTTAGTAATATTCTCTCAGTTTAGTAATACTCTCTCAGTCTAGTAACACTCTCTCAGTTTAGTAAAACTGTCTCAGTTAAGTAATACTCTCTCAGTTTAGTAATACTCTCTCAGTTTAGTAATATTCTCTCAGTTTAGTAATACTCTCTCAGTTTAGTAATATTCTCTCAGTTTAGTAATATTCTCTCAGTTTAGTAATATTCTCTCAGTTTAGTAATACTCTCTCAGTCTAGTAATACTATCTCAGCTCTCTCAGTTTAGTAATATTCTCTCAGTTTAGTAATATTCTCTCAGTTTAGTAATACTCTCTCAGTCTAGTAACACTCTCTCAGTTTAGTGAAACTGTCTCAGTTAAGTAATACTCTCTCAGTTTAGTAATACTCTCACAGTTTAGTAATATTCTCTCAGTTTAGTAATACTCTCTCAGGTTAGTAAAACTCTTCCAGTTTAGTAATATTCTCTCAGTTTAGTAATATTCTCTCAGCTCTCTCAGTTTAGTAATACTCTCTCAGTTTAGTAATATTCTCTCAGTTTAGTAATATTCTCTCAGTTTAGTAATATTCTCTCAGTTTAGTAATATTCTCTCTGCTCTCTCAGTTTAGTAATATTCTCCCAGTTTAGTAATATTCTCTCATTTTAGTAATACTCTCTCGGGTTAGTAATACTCTCTCAGTTCAGTAAAATTCTCTCAGTTTAGTAATACTCTCTCAGTTTAGTAATATTCTCTCAGTTTAGTAATATTCTCTCAGTTTAGTAATACTCTCTCAGTTTAGTAATACTCTCTCAGTTTAGTAATACTCTCTCAGTTTAGTAATACTCTCTCGGTTGAGTAATACTCTCTCCGTTGAGTAATATTCTATCAGTTTAGTAATACTCTCTCGGTTGAGTAATACTCTCTCAGTCTAGTAACACTCTCTCAGTTGAGTAATACTCTCTCCGTTGAGTAATATTCTCTCAGTTTAGTAATACTCAGTTGAGTAATATTCTCTCAGTTGAGTAATACTCTCTCAGTCTAGTAATACTCTCTCAGTTTAGTAATATTCTCTCAGTTTAGTAATATTCTCTCAGTTTAGTAATATTCTCTCAGTTTAGTAATATTCTCTCTGCTCTCTCAGTTTAGTAATATTCTCCCAGTTTAGTAATATTCTCTCATTTTAGTAATACTCTCTCGGGTTAGTAATACTCTCTCAGTTCAGTAAAATTCTCTCAGTTTAGTAATACTCTCTCAGTTTAGTAATATTCTCTCAGTTTAGTAATATTCTCTCAGTTTAGTAATACTCTCTCAGTTTAGTAATACTCTCTCAGTTTAGTAATACTCTCTCGGTTGAGTAATACTCTCTCCGTTGAGTAATATTCTATCAGTTTAGTAATACTCTCTCGGTTGAGTAATACTCTCTCAGTCTAGTAACACTCTCTCAGTTGAGTAATACTCTCTCCGTTGAGTAATATTCTCTCAGTTTAGTAATACTCTGTTGAGTAATATTCTCTCAGTTTAGTAATACTCTCTCAGTTTAGTAATACTCTCTCGGTTGAGTAATACTCTCTCCGTTGAGTAATATTCTATCAGTTTAGTAATACTCTCTCGGTTGAGTAATACTCTCTCAGTCTAGTAACACTCTCTCAGTTGAGTAATACTCTCTCCGTTGAGTAATATTCTCTCAGTTTAGTAATACTCTGTTGAGTAATATTCTCTCAGTTGAGTAATACTCTCTCAGTCTAGTAATACTCTCTCAGCTCTCTCAGTTTAGTAATATTCTCTCAGTTTAGTAATACTCTGTTGAGTAATATTCTCTCAGTTGAGTAATACTCTCTCAGTCTAGTAATACTCTCTCAGCTCTCTCAGTTTAGTAATATTCTCTCAGTTTAGTAATATTCTCTCAGTTTAGTAATTTTCTCTCAGTTTAGTAATACTCTCTCGGGTTAGTAATACTCTCTCAGTTTAGTAAAACTCTCTCGGTTGAGTAATACTCTCTCCGTTGAGTAATATTCTATCAGTTTAGTAATACTCTCTCGGTTGAGTAATACTCTCTCAGTCTAGTAACACTCTCTCAGTTGAGTAATACTCTCTCCGTTGAGTAATATTCTCTCAGTTTAGTAATACTCTGTTGAGTAATATTCTCTCAGTTTAGTAATACTCTCTCAGTTTAGTAATACTCTCTCGGTTGAGTAATACTCTCTCCGTTGAGTAATATTCTATCAGTTTAGTAATACTCTCTCGGTTGAGTAATACTCTCTCAGTCTAGTAACACTCTCTCAGTTGAGTAATACTCTCTCCGTTGAGTAATATTCTCTCAGTTTAGTAATACTCTGTTGAGTAATATTCTCTCAGTTGAGTAATACTCTCTCAGTCTAGTAATACTCTCTCAGCTCTCTCAGTTTAGTAATATTCTCTCAGTTTAGTAATACTCTGTTGAGTAATATTCTCTCAGTTGAGTAATACTCTCTCAGTCTAGTAATACTCTCTCAGCTCTCTCAGTTTAGTAATATTCTCTCAGTTTAGTAATATTCTCTCAGTTTAGTAATTTTCTCTCAGTTTAGTAATACTCTCTCGGGTTAGTAATACTCTCTCAGTTTAGTAAAACTCTCTCAGTTTAGTAATACTCTCTCAGTTTAGTAATACTCTCTCAGTTTAGTAATATTCTCTCAGTTTAGTAATATTCTCTCAGTTTAGTAATACTCTCTCAGTCTAGTAACACTCTCTCAGTTTAGTAAAACTGTCTCAGTTAAGTAATACTCTCTCAGTTTAGTAATACTCTCTCAGTTTAGTAATATTCTCTCAGTTTAGTAATACTCTCTCAGTTTAGTAACACTCTCTCGGTTGAGTATTAATCTCTCCATTGAGTAATAATCTCTCCGGTGAGTAATATTCTCTCAGTTGAGTAATACTCTCTCAGTCTAGTAATACTCTCTCAGCTCTCTCAGTTTAGTAACATTCTCTCAGTTTAGTAATATTCTCTCAGTTTAGTAATACTCTCTCAGTCTAGTAACACTCTCTCAGTTTAGTAAAACTGTCTCAGTTAAGTAATACTCTCTCAGTTTAGTAATACTCTCTCAGTTTAGTAATATTCTCTCAGTTTAGTAATACTCTCTCAGTTTAGTAATATTCTCTCAGTTTAGTAATATTCTCTCAGTTTAGTAATATTCTCTCAGTTTAGTAATACTCTCTCAGTCTAGTAATACTATCTCAGCTCTCTCAGTTTAGTAATATTCTCTCAGTTTAGTAATATTCTCTCAGTTTAGTAATACTCTCTCAGTCTAGTAACACTCTCTCAGTTTAGTGAAACTGTCTCAGTTAAGTAATACTCTCTCAGTTTAGTAATACTCTCACAGTTTAGTACTATTCTCTCAGTTTAGTAATACTCTCTCAGGTTAGTAAAACTCTTCCAGTTTAGTAATATTCTCTCAGTTTAGTAATATTCTCTCAGCTCTCTCAGTTTAGTAACACTCTCTCAGTTTAGTAATATTCTCTCAGTTTAGTAATAATCTCTCAGTTTAGTAATATTCTCTCAGTTTAGTAATATTCTCTCTGCTCTCTCAGTTTAGTAATATTCTCCCAGTTTAGTAATATTCTCTCAGTTTAGTAATACTCTCTCGGGTTAGTAATACTCTCTCAGTTTAGTAAAATTCTCTCAGTTTAGTACTACTCTCTCAGTTTAGTAATATTCTCTCAGTTTAGTAATACTCTCTCAGTTTAGTAATACTCTCTCAGTTTAGTAATACTCTCTCAGTTTAGTAATACTCTCTCGGTTGAGTAATACTCTCTCCGTTGAGTAATATTCTATCAGTTTAGTAATACTCTCTCGGTTGAGTAATACTCTCTCAGTCTAGTAACACTCTCTCAGTTGAGTAATACTCTCTCCGTTGAGTAATATTCTCTCAGTTTAGTAATACTCAGTTGAGTAATATTCTCTCAGTTGAGTAATACTCTCTCAGTCTAGTAATACTCTCTCAGTTTAGTAATATTCTCTCTGCTCTCTCAGTTTAGTAATATTCTCCCAGTTTAGTAATATTCTCTCATTTTAGTAATACTCTCTCGGGTTAGTAATACTCTCTCAGTTCAGTAAAATTCTCTCAGTCTAGTAACACTCTCTCAGTTTAGTAATATTCTCTCAGTTTAGTAATACTCTGTTGAGTAATATTCTCTCAGTTGAGTAATACTCTCTCAGTCTAGTAATACTCTCTCAGCTCTCTCAGTTTAGTAATATTCTCTCAGTTTAGTAATATTCTCTCAGTTTAGTAATTTTCTCTCAGTTTAGTAATACTCTCTCGGGTTAGTAATACTCTCTCAGTTTAGTAAAACTCTCTCAGTTTAGTAATACTCTCTCAGTTTAGTAATACTCTCTCAGTTTAGTAATATTCTCTCAGTTTAGTAATATTCTCTCAGTTTAGTAATACTCTCTCAGTCTAGTAACACTCTCTCAGTTTAGTAAAACTGTCTCAGTTAAGTAATACTCTCTCAGTTTAGTAATACTCTCTCAGTTTAGTAATACTCTCTCAGTTTAGTAATACTCTCTCGGTTGAGTAATACTCTCTCCGTTGAGTAATATTCTATCAGTTTAGTAATACTCTCTCGGTTGAGTAATACTCTCTCAGTCTAGTAACACTCTCTCAGTTGAGTAATACTCTCTCCGTTGAGTAATATTCTCTCAGTTTAGTAATACTCTGTTGAGTAATATTCTCTCAGTTTAGTAATACTCTCTCAGTTTAGTAATACTCTCTCGGTTGAGTAATACTCTCTCCGTTGAGTAATATTCTATCAGTTTAGTAATACTCTCTCGGTTGAGTAATACTCTCTCAGTCTAGTAACACTCTCTCAGTTGAGTAATACTCTCTCCGTTGAGTAATATTCTCTCAGTTTAGTAATACTCTGTTGAGTAATATTCTCTCAGTTGAGTAATACTCTCTCAGTCTAGTAATACTCTCTCAGCTCTCTCAGTTTAGTAATATTCTCTCAGTTTAGTAATATTCTCTCAGTTTAGTAATTTTCTCTCAGTTTAGTAATACTCTCTCGGGTTAGTAATACTCTCTCAGTTTAGTAAAACTCTCTCAGTTTAGTAATACTCTCTCAGTTTAGTAATACTCTCTCAGTTTAGTAATATTCTCTCAGTTTAGTAATATTCTCTCAGTTTAGTAATACTCTCTCAGTCTAGTAACACTCTCTCAGTTTAGTAAAACTGTCTCAGTTAAGTAATACTCTCTCAGTTTAGTAATACTCTCTCAGTTTAGTAATATTCTCTCAGTTTAGTAATACTCTCTCAGTTTAGTAATATTCTCTCAGTTTAGTAATATTCTCTCAGTTTAGTAATACTCTCTCAGTTTAGTAATACTCTCTCCGTTTAGTAATACTCTCTCAGTTGAGTAATAATCTCTCCGGTGAGTAATATTCTCTCAGTTGAGTAATACTCTCTCAGTCTAGTAATACTATCTCAGCTCTCTCAGTTTAGTAATATTCTCTCAGTTTAGTAATATTCTCTCAGTTTAGTAATACTCTCTCAGTCTAGTAACACTCTCTCAGTTTAGTGAAACTGTCTCAGTTAAGTAATACTCTCTCAGTTTAGTAATACTCTCTCAGTTTAGTAATATTCTCTCAGTTTAGTAATATTCTCTCAGTTTAGTAATTTTCTCTCAGTTTAGTAATACTCTCTCGGGTTAGTAATACTCTCTCAGTTTAGTAAAACTCTCTCAGTTTAGTAATACTCTCTCAGTTTAGTAATACTCTCTCAGTCTAGTAACACTCTCTCAGTTTAGTAATATTCTCTCAGTTTAGTAATATTCTCTCAGTTTAGTAATACTCTCTCAGTCTAGTAACACTCTCTCAGTTTAGTAAAACTGTCTCAGTTAAGTAATACTCTCTCAGTTTAGTAATACTCTCTCAGTTTAGTAATATTCTCTCAGTTTAGTAATACTCTCTCAGTTTAGTAATATTCTCTCAGTTTAGTAATATTCTCTCAGTTTAGTAATATTCTCTCAGTTTAGTAATACTCTCTCAGTCTAGTAATACTATCTCAGCTCTCTCAGTTTAGTAATATTCTCTCAGTTTAGTAATATTCTCTCAGTTTAGTAATACTCTCTCAGTCTAGTAACACTCTCTCAGTTTAGTAAAACTGTCTCAGTTAAGTAATACTCTCTCAGTTTAGTAATACTCTCTCAGTTTAGTAATATTCTCTCAGTTTAGTAATACTCTCTCAGTTTAGTAATATTCTCTCAGTTTAGTAATATTCTCTCAGTTTAGTAATACTCTCTCAGTCTAGTAACACTCTCTCAGTTTAGTAAAACTGTCTCAGTTAAGTAATACTCTCTCAGTTTAGTAATACTCTCTCAGTTTAGTAATATTCTCTCAGTTTAGTAATACTCTCTCAGTTTAGTAATATTCTCTCAGTTTAGTAATATTCTCTCAGTTTAGTAATATTCTCTCAGTTTAGTAATACTCTCTCAGTCTAGTAATACTATCTCAGCTCTCTCATTTTAGTAATATTCTCTCAGTTTAGTAATATTCTCTCAGTTTAGTAATACTCTCTCAGTCTAGTAACACTCTCTCAGTTTAGTGAAACTGTCTCAGTTAAGTAATACTCTCTCAGTTTAGTAATACTCTCACAGTTTAGTAATATTCTCTCAGTTTAGTAATACTCTCTCAGGTTAGTAAAACTCTTCCAGTTTAGTAATATTCTCTCAGTTTAGTAATATTCTCTCAGCTCTCTCAGTTTAGTAACACTCTCTCAGTTTAGTAATATTCTCTCAGTTTAGTAATATTCTCTCAGTTTAGTAATATTGTCTCAGTTTAGTAATATTCTCTCTGCTCTCTCAGTTTAGTAATATTCTCCCAGTTTAGTAATATTCTCTCATTTTAGTAATACTCTCTCGGGTTAGTAATACTCTCTCAGTTCAGTAAAATTCTCTCAGTTTAGTAATACTCTCTCAGTTTAGTAATATTCTCTCAGTTTAGTAATATTCTCTCAGTTTAGTAATACTCTCTCAGTTTAGTAATACTCTCTCGGTTGAGTAATACTCTCTCAGTCTAGTAACACTCTCTCAGTTGAGTAATACTCTCTCCGTTGAGTAATATTCTCTCAGTTTAGTAATACTCTGTTGAGTAATATTCTCTCAGTTGAGTAATACTCTCTCAGTCTAGTAATACTCTCTCAGCTCTCTCAGTTTAGTAATATTCTCTCAGTTTAGTAATATTCTCTCAGTTTAGTAATTTTCTCTCAGTTTAGTAATACTCTCTCGGGTTAGTAATACTCTCTCAGTTTAGTAAAACTCTCTCAGTTTAGTAATACTCTCTCAGTTTAGTAATACTCTCTCAGTTTAGTAATATTCTCTCAGTTTAGTAATATTCTCTCAGTTTAGTAATACTCTCTCAGTCTAGTAACACTCTCTCAGTTTAGTAAAACTGTCTCAGTTAAGTAATACTCTCTCAGTTTAGTAATACTCTCTCAGTTTAGTAATATTCTCTCAGTTTAGTAATACTCTCTCAGTTTAGTAATATTCTCTCAGTTTAGTAATATTCTCTCAGTTTAGTAATACTCTCTCAGTTTAGTAATACTCTCTCCGTTTAGTAATACTCTCTCAGTTGAGTAATAATCTCTCCGGTGAGTAATATTCTCTCAGTTGAGTAATACTCTCTCAGTCTAGTAATACTATCTCAGCTCTCTCAGTTAAGTAATATTCTCTCAGTTTAGTAATATTCTCTCAGTTTAGTAATACTCTCTCAGTCTAGTAACACTCTCTCAGTTTAGTGAAACTGTCTCAGTTAAGTAATACTCTCTCAGTTTAGTAATACTCTCTCAGTTTAGTAATATTCTCTCAGTTTAGTAATATTCTCTCAGTTTAGTAATTTTCTCTCAGTTTAGTAATACTCTCTCGGGTTAGTAATACTCTCTCAGTTTAGTAAAACTCTCTCAGTTTAGTAATACTCTCTCAGTTTAGTAATACTCTCTCAGTCTAGTAACACTCTCTCAGTTTAGTAATATTCTCTCAGTTTAGTAATACTCTGTTGAGTAATATTCTCTCAGTTGAGTAATACTCTCTCAGTCTAGTAATACTCTCTCAGCTCTCTCAGTTTAGTAATATTCTCTCAGTTTAGTAATATTCTCTCAGTTTAGTAATTTTCTCTCAGTTTAGTAATACTCTCTCGGGTTAGTAATACTCTCTCAGTTTAGTAAAACTCTCTCAGTTTAGTAATACTCTCTCAGTTTAGTAATACTCTCTCAGTTTAGTAATATTCTCTCAGTTTAGTAATATTCTCTCAGTTTAGTAATACTCTCTCAGTCTAGTAACACTCTCTCAGTTTAGTAAAACTGTCTCAGTTAAGTAATACTCTCTCAGTTTAGTAATACTCTCTCAGTTTAGTAATACTCTCTCAGTTTAGTAATACTCTCTCGGTTGAGTAATACTCTCTCCGTTGAGTAATATTCTATCAGTTTAGTAATACTCTCTCGGTTGAGTAATACTCTCTCAGTCTAGTAACACTCTCTCAGTTGAGTAATACTCTCTCCGTTGAGTAATATTCTCTCAGTTTAGTAATACTCTGTTGAGTAATATTCTCTCAGTTTAGTAATACTCTCTCAGTTTAGTAATACTCTCTCGGTTGAGTAATACTCTCTCCGTTGAGTAATATTCTATCAGTTTAGTAATACTCTCTCGGTTGAGTAATACTCTCTCAGTCTAGTAACACTCTCTCAGTTGAGTAATACTCTCTCCGTTGAGTAATATTCTCTCAGTTTAGTAATACTCTGTTGAGTAATATTCTCTCAGTTGAGTAATACTCTCTCAGTCTAGTAATACTCTCTCAGCTCTCTCAGTTTAGTAATATTCTCTCAGTTTAGTAATATTCTCTCAGTTTAGTAATTTTCTCTCAGTTTAGTAATACTCTCTCGGGTTAGTAATACTCTCTCAGTTTAGTAAAACTCTCTCAGTTTAGTAATACTCTCTCAGTTTAGTAATACTCTCTCAGTTTAGTAATATTCTCTCAGTTTAGTAATATTCTCTCAGTTTAGTAATACTCTCTCAGTCTAGTAACACTCTCTCAGTTTAGTAAAACTGTCTCAGTTAAGTAATACTCTCTCAGTTTAGTAATACTCTCTCAGTTTAGTAATATTCTCTCAGTTTAGTAATACTCTCTCAGTTTAGTAATATTCTCTCAGTTTAGTAATATTCTCTCAGTTTAGTAATACTCTCTCAGTTTAGTAATACTCTCTCCGTTTAGTAATACTCTCTCAGTTGAGTAATAATCTCTCCGGTGAGTAATATTCTCTCAGTTGAGTAATACTCTCTCAGTCTAGTAATACTATCTCAGCTCTCTCAGTTTAGTAATATTCTCTCAGTTTAGTAATATTCTCTCAGTTTAGTAATACTCTCTCAGTCTAGTAACACTCTCTCAGTTTAGTGAAACTGTCTCAGTTAAGTAATACTCTCTCAGTTTAGTAATACTCTCTCAGTTTAGTAATATTCTCTCAGTTTAGTAATATTCTCTCAGTTTAGTAATTTTCTCTCAGTTTAGTAATACTCTCTCGGGTTAGTAATACTCTCTCAGTTTAGTAAAACTCTCTCAGTTTAGTAATACTCTCTCAGTTTAGTAATACTCTCTCAGTCTAGTAACACTCTCTCAGTTTAGTAATATTCTCTCAGTTTAGTAATACTCTCTCAGTCTAGTAATACTATCTCAGCTCTCTCAGTTTAGTAATACTCTCTCAGTTTAGTAATATTCTCTCAGTTTAGTAATACTCTCTCAGTCTAGTAACACTCTCTCAGTTTAGTGAAACTGTCTCAGTTAAGTAATACTCTCTCAGTTTAGTAATACTCTCACAGTTTAGTAATATTCTCTCAGTTTAGTAATACTCTCTCAGGTTAGTAAAACTCTTCCAGTTTAGTAATATTCTCTCAGTTTAGTAAT
Organism: Salvelinus alpinus; assembly: GCF_045679555.1. NCBI lineage: Eukaryota > Metazoa > Chordata > Actinopteri > Salmoniformes > Salmonidae > Salvelinus > Salvelinus alpinus. The sequence goes on along the minus strand of NC_092100.1, from coordinate 304,813 downwards.
ATTCTCTCAGCTCTCTCAGTTTAGTAACACTCTCTCAGTTTAGTAATATTCTCTCAGTTTAGTAATATTCTCTCAGTTTAGTAATATTCTCTCAGTTTAGTAATATTCTCTCTGCTCTCTCAGTTTAGTAATATTCTCCCAGTTTAGTAATATTCTCTCATTTTAGTAATACTCTCTCGGGTTAGTAATACTCTCTCAGTTTAGTAATACTCTCTCGGTTGAGTAATACTCTCTCCGTTGAGTAATATTCTATCAGTTTAGTAATACTCTCTCGGTTGAGTAATACTCTCTCAGTCTAGTAACACTCTCTCAGTTGAGTAATACTCTCTCCGTTGAGTAATATTCTCTCAGTTTAGTAATACTCTGTTGAGTAATATTCTCTCAGTTTAGTAATACTCTCTCAGTTTAGTAATACTCTCTCGGTTGAGTAATACTCTCTCCGTTGAGTAATATTCTATCAGTTTAGTAATACTCTCTCGGTTGAGTAATACTCTCTCAGTCTAGTAACACTCTCTCAGTTGAGTAATACTCTCTCCGTTGAGTAATATTCTCTCAGTTTAGTAATACTCTGTTGAGTAATATTCTCTCAGTTGAGTAATACTCTCTCAGTCTAGTAATACTCTCTCAGCTCTCTCAGTTTAGTAATATTCTCTCAGTTTAGTAATATTCTCTCAGTTTAGTAATTTTCTCTCAGTTTAGTAATACTCTCTCGGGTTAGTAATACTCTCTCAGTTTAGTAAAACTCTCTCAGTTTAGTAATACTCTCTCAGTTTAGTAATACTCTCTCAGTTTAGTAATATTCTCTCAGTTTAGTAATATTCTCTCAGTTTAGTAATACTCTCTCAGTCTAGTAACACTCTCTCAGTTTAGTAAAACTGTCTCAGTTAAGTAATACTCTCTCAGTTTAGTAATACTCTCTCAGTTTAGTAATATTCTCTCAGTTTAGTAATACTCTCTCAGTTTAGTAATATTCTCTCAGTTTAGTAATATTCTCTCAGTTTAGTAATACTCTCTCAGTTTAGTAATACTCTCTCCGTTTAGTAATACTCTCTCAGTTGAGTAATAATCTCTCCGGTGAGTAATATTCTCTCAGTTGAGTAATACTCTCTCAGTCTAGTAATACTATCTCAGCTCTCTCAGTTTAGTAATATTCTCTCAGTTTAGTAATATTCTCTCAGTTTAGTAATACTCTCTCAGTCTAGTAACACTCTCTCAGTTTAGTGAAACTGTCTCAGTTAAGTAATACTCTCTCAGTTTAGTAATACTCTCTCAGTTTAGTAATATTCTCTCAGTTTAGTAATATTCTCTCAGTTTAGTAATTTTCTCTCAGTTTAGTAATACTCTCTCGGGTTAGTAATACTCTCTCAGTTTAGTAAAACTCTCTCAGTTTAGTAATACTCTCTCAGTTTAGTAATACTCTCTCAGTCTAGTAACACTCTCTCAGTTTAGTAATATTCTCTCAGTTTAGTAATATTCTCTCAGTTTAGTAATACTCTCTCAGTCTAGTAACACTCTCTCAGTTTAGTAAAACTGTCTCAGTTAAGTAATACTCTCTCAGTTTAGTAATACTCTCTCAGTTTAGTAATATTCTCTCAGTTTAGTAATACTCTCTCAGTTTAGTAATATTCTCTCAGTTTAGTAATATTCTCTCAGTTTAGTAATACTCTCTCAGTCTAGTAACACTCTCTCAGTTTAGTAAAACTGTCTCAGTTAAGTAATACTCTCTCAGTTTAGTAATACTCTCTCAGTTTAGTAATATTCTCTCAGTTTAGTAATACTCTCTCAGTTTAGTAATATTCTCTCAGTTTAGTAATATTCTCTCAGTTTAGTAATACTCTCTCAGTCTAGTAATACTATCTCAGCTCTCTCAGTTTAGTAATACTCTCTCAGTTTAGTAATATTCTCTCAGTTTAGTAATACTCTCTCAGTTTAGTAATACTCTCACAGGTTAGTAATATTCTCTCAGTTTAGTAATATTCTCTCAGTTTAGTAATTTTCTCTCAGTTTAGTAATACTCTCTCGGGTTAGTAATACTCTCTCAGTTTAGTAAAACTCTCTCAGTTTAGTAATACTCTCTCAGTTTAGTAATACTCTCTCAGTCTAGTAACACTCTCTCAGTTTAGTAATATTCTCTCAGTTTAGTAATATTCTCTCAGTTTAGTAATACTCTCTCAGTCTAGTAACACTCTCTCAGTTTAGTGAAACTGTCTCAGTTAAGTAATGCTCTCTCAGTTTAGTAATACTCTCACAGTTTAGTAATATTCTCTCAGTTTAGTAATACTCTCTCAGGTTAGTAAAACTCTTCCAGTTTAGTAATATTCTCTCAGTTTAGTAATATTCTCTCAGCTCTCTCAGTTTAGTAACACTCTCTCAGTTTAGTAATATTCTCTCAGTTTAGTAATATTCTCTCAGTTTAGTAATATTCTCTCAGTTTAGTAATATTCTCTCTGCTCTCTCAGTTTAGTAATATTCTCCCAGTTTAGTAATATTCTCTCATTTTAGTAATACTCTCTCGGGTTAGTAATACTCTCTCAGTTCAGTAAAATTCTCTCAGTTTAGTAATACTCTCTCAGTTTAGTAATATTCTCTCAGTTTAGTAATATTCTCTCAGTTTAGTAATACTCTCTCAGTTTAGTAATACTCTCTCAGTTTAGTAATACTCTCTCGGTTGAGTAATACTCTCTCCGTTGAGTAATATTCTATCAGTTTAGTAATACTCTCTCGGTTGAGTAATACTCTCTCAGTCTAGTAACACTCTCTCAGTTGAGTAATACTCTCTCCGTTGAGTAATATTCTCTCAGTTTAGTAATACTCAGTTGAGTAATATTCTCTCAGTTGAGTAATACTCTCTCAGTCTAGTAATACTCTCTCAGTTTAGTAATATTCTCTCAGTTTAGTAATATTCTCTCAGTTTAGTAATATTCTCTCAGTTTAGTAATATTCTCTCTGCTCTCTCAGTTTAGTAATATTCTCCCAGTTTAGTAATATTCTCTCATTTTAGTAATACTCTCTCGGGTTAGTAATACTCTCTCAGTTCAGTAAAATTCTCTCAGTTTAGTAATACTCTCTCAGTTTAGTAATATTCTCTCAGTTTAGTAATATTCTCTCAGTTTAGTAATACTCTCTCAGTTTAGTAATACTCTCTCAGTTTAGTAATACTCTCTCGGTTGAGTAATACTCTCTCCGTTGAGTAATATTCTATCAGTTTAGTAATACTCTCTCGGTTGAGTAATACTCTCTCAGTCTAGTAACACTCTCTCAGTTGAGTAATACTCTCTCCGTTGAGTAATATTCTCTCAGTTTAGTAATACTCTGTTGAGTAATATTCTCTCAGTTTAGTAATACTCTCTCAGTTTAGTAATACTCTCTCGGTTGAGTAATACTCTCTCCGTTGAGTAATATTCTATCAGTTTAGTAATACTCTCTCGGTTGAGTAATACTCTCTCAGTCTAGTAACACTCTCTCAGTTGAGTAATACTCTCTCCGTTGAGTAATATTCTCTCAGTTTAGTAATACTCTGTTGAGTAATATTCTCTCAGTTGAGTAATACTCTCTCAGTCTAGTAATACTCTCTCAGCTCTCTCAGTTTAGTAATATTCTCTCAGTTTAGTAATATTCTCTCAGTTTAGTAATTTTCTCTCAGTTTAGTAATATTCTCTCAGTTTAGTAAAACTGTCTCAGTTAAGTAATACTCTCTCAGTTTAGTAATACTCTCTCAGTTTAGTAATATTCTCTCAGTTTAGTAATACTCTCTCAGTTTAGTAATATTCTCTCAGTTTAGTAATATTCTCTCAGTTTAGTAATACTCTCTCAGTTTAGTAATACTCTCTCCGTTTAGTAATACTCTCTCAGTTGAGTAATAATCTCTCCGGTGAGTAATATTCTCTCAGTTGAGTAATACTCTCTCAGTCTAGTAATACTATCTCAGCTCTCTCAGTTTAGTAATATTCTCTCAGTTTAGTAATATTCTCTCAGTTTAGTAATACTCTCTCAGTCTAGTAACACTCTCTCAGTTTAGTGAAACTGTCTCAGTTAAGTAATACTCTCTCAGTTTAGTAATACTCTCTCAGTTTAGTAATATTCTCTCAGTTTAGTAATATTCTCTCAGTTTAGTAATTTTCTCTCAGTTTAGTAATACTCTCTCGGGTTAGTAATACTCTCTCAGTTTAGTAAAACTCTCTCAGTTTAGTAATACTCTCTCCGTTGAGTAATATTCTATCAGTTTAGTAATACTCTCTCGGTTGAGTAATACTCTCTCAGTCTAGTAACACTCTCTCAGTTGAGTAATACTCTCTCCGTTGAGTAATATTCTCTCAGTTTAGTAATACTCAGTTGAGTAATATTCTCTCAGTTGAGTAATACTCTCTCAGTCTAGTAATACTCTCTCAGTTTAGTAATATTCTCTCAGTTTAGTAATATTCTCTCAGTTTAGTAATATTCTCTCAGTTTAGTAATATTCTCTCTGCTCTCTCAGTTTAGTAATATTCTCCCAGTTTAGTAATATTCTCTCATTTTAGTAATACTCTCTCGGGTTAGTAATACTCTCTCAGTTCAGTAAAATTCTCTCAGTTTAGTAATACTCTCTCAGTTTAGTAATATTCTCTCAGTTTAGTAATATTCTCTCAGTTTAGTAATACTCTCTCAGTTTAGTAATACTCTCTCAGTTTAGTAATACTCTCTCGGTTGAGTAATACTCTCTCCGTTGAGTAATATTCTATCAGTTTAGTAATACTCTCTCGGTTGAGTAATACTCTCTCAGTCTAGTAACACTCTCTCAGTTGAGTAATACTCTCTCCGTTGAGTAATATTCTCT